>NW_024609836.1:7733435-8191417 GCF_016920785.2 Ixodes scapularis | reverse complement strand
TCATCAAGTTACGTTCCGTGACGCCAAGAAACATCTCGATGTTTTTAGCCAATGGGCGCTTGAAAAGAAAGATAATGCACAGAGGCAACAAAAAAGGCCGCTCTGGTGGCTCTGGCTGCTTCGGGCTCCGTCATGGGTCTCACGTTCTCCTCGTGTGCCACGTAGTACAGCTTTGCGTGGCTTCAGTGCTGTTCGCATCTCTGCGGGACCTTCGAGGCCCCGATTTCTTGGTTGGCGGCAGTTCGCCATACTACGCGTGTCTTTGGTAAGTGATGCGTTTCTTGATTGCCTGCGCTTCGGTTGTGTCTGCTGTTAGTGCGTGTTAATGCAAAAGTAAGAAAGCCCTTTTTTTAAATTGTATTTCATGGCGACAGTTGTGATTTGCGAGGTGTCGCAGGAGATCGTCTTCCCGGAGTGTTTTTGGTAAACGGTGTAGGGTCGCGTCCTACTAAATTTAGCGGGGAAACGCTTCACATGACGCCAGATTGCCTCGTATACGTCAATATTTTTCCGCTAAATTTAGCGGGAAATTTCCGCGGTAAGTTTAGCGGGGAAACCCAATTGGACAATGGGTTTAAACAGAGTTTCTGTAAAAATATATATAAGTGTATTTTATAAGAATACATTTAAAACTCAATTGAAACTCATTGATAATTTTTGTAAAGGAAAGTTTCGCGTGACGCCAGTGTCACGTCACACTGGTTCTCCGCTAAATTTAGCGGATAAATTTGACGTCATATCACGTAACGTGACAACGTCACCCGGCGCTGTAAGGTCACCGGAAGCGTAAAGGGGAAAATTGTGACACATCATATATCACACCACGTACCGTGACGTACGTCACCTAACTGCGTCGTCACGAAGCGTTTCCCCGCTAAATGTAGCGGGAAAATTACCGTCACGTGACCCACGACGCCATAGTCGTGTGACGTCGCAGAGTCACATGACAATGTCATCTTTGCAGCTTTACCAAAATTTTTGAATGGTGACGTGGAGAAAGGTTGTGTGTGTATATACTAGCTATGTGCAGCAGGCAGGGTGTCCCCGAAAAAAATGTACGCTGCTACTTTCAAAGCACACACACACAAAAAAAAAAAAGAAAAAAAAAAAGAGCATTGTTTTGTTGGCCATAAGCCGTCAGAACCGCATGTAAGCGATTTAGCGAGCGTTGAGACGAGCGACGGCGCCAGCGACGAGAGTCAGCGACGAATGACGGAGATTTCTCACTTGCTCGTCGCGTCGCTCGGTTTTTGGATTTCTAGAAGACGTCAATCATCGCCTTGGTCGCTTGCTCCCGTCGCTTTCATGCGGTTCGCCACGTCGCGCGACTGACCAAGTGATAGCTTTTACTCTAGAGGAAAAGGTCCGCCATTTTCCCATGCATTCTGGCTGCCGCAAACGGCGTAGCATGGAGGCAGACCTTCGGCGTCCCACGCATGGTTACCAACTGCCTTCGATTTCACGATCATAATTATATCATTAGAGCAGCTTCATGAACATCAACAATCCACGAACTTACCAGTGGAAAGATATCCGCGTTCCTTTCGAAGCTTTCTTTTTGCATAGCGCGCAGATGTACGGCCTCGCGTCAACGCTAAACTAAACCAGATACCATCGAGACCGGTTATAACGAAGTCGGTTATAACGAAAGAGTGGCTCAGCGAAGCTATCACGATTTCCCATTTCCTTTTGCATTTCGTTATTACCGATGTCGGTTATAACGAAATAGATGATATAGCGAAGTGATTTCCCATTCCCGTTCTCTTCGTTATAACCGGTCTGTACCGGCTTCGCGAGTGGGGCGCGTGTGGGCGCGCCCCAGGAATACGAAACCGCGCAGCCACCAGATTTCCGAGATTTCGACAGAAGGGAAGTTAATGCAGCGTAATGAGTATACTGCTTTTTATAAGCGTCAGAGTAGCTCAGCATTTACTTTACAACGTCAATTCACCACTGTTTATATTACTGAGAGTTTTCAGTCTTCGCGATTACCATTGCGACTGTCGTCCTTCAGCTAGCAACATTGGTTTCTTTCTCTCGTGTTCTATCGCTCTCTTTCGCGATCTTTCACTTGGGACTCCGGATGTCGGCGCACGGGATTCTGCACTCCTCCTCACCCACCTTTACCCCCCGTCACTTGGTCAGTCGCGCGACGAGTGTGTGACGTACTCTTGGGGGCTCACGTGGTTTCCCCTTGGCTTCTCTCTTCAGAGACCCCATCCGCTTTCCCCGCGGTTATCGACTTCAAAAGGGTTAGCATCGTCGCAGGTCGCGGCGAGCGATCGTCACAAAAGACGGTTCGGCACGGGGGTGACGACGAGTGTAGCAGCGAGGGGGACAGGTTTTGTTCACTTCCGCGTATCCCCAGAGTACGTCACACATCAGTTCCGTTTCCCACCACAAGCGGCTGCAGATCGGCAAATATTCCGTTCTCTTCCTTGCGATTACGCACCGGAATAGCAGTCTTTCCGGGCAAGGTGACGCGTTTTCGGTCCCTTGTGCTTGACTTCTGCAACCGCCTCTTCACCTTTGTCCGTAAAGGCGCCCACGTTCGTCGAGCGGGTTAGTTGTTCCTCGACGGGCTGCGGTTCAAATCTGCCGCCACCTTGAAGCAACTCTTTTAGGACTGATATGATAGGTTTATTGCATATGTACACTCGCCGGCAATGTGCAGGCAAGAAACCTTACCTGGTTTCTTGCCTGTTTTACGGCTCCCGAAAGCTATATCAACTCTCAACGTCTCAAATGGTGCGTGGCTTGGGGTCTAAACTTTGCGTTCTAGCCCTCTTCTGGAATAGAGCTTGTTCCAAAACTTGCAGGAGCGTCAAAAACAAGAAGAGGGCTGTTCACCTTCATATCGCTCACGGGTGTGCAGCACGCAGAATGTTGAGTCGCCCATTCGGGGTCTCTCCTCTAACAAAAGAATTTCCTCCCTTTATATAACGTTCTCCCAGGGGCGAGTACTAGACGTCTGTTACGTAGGCCGCGCGGCCCGCATGAAGCGAGCAGTATCATGTGTCACTGAAACGTGCCACCAGCGTCGTTCGGGTGAAGTGTTCGCGGGCCAGGGCTTAAGCATGCGGACCCTAGTCCAAGGCCGAGGAAGCGGCGGGGTCTGTTGTCGGCCGCATCCAGTACAATAGGCCAAGGCCGGAACGTGATGCCGCACACCGTAGCACTTCCGAAAACTACACCAGCGTTCCCCGGCGTGTGGGTGCGGATCGGAGGCATGTGGTTTAGAAAAGCTCGTTTTAGCGAACGAAGTTTTGCCGACCCCGGCTTATCGAACGCCTTTATAGAGAAACCAGTTTAGAGAAAATGGCGATGAGACTCCTTTTAGCGAATTCGGCCGCCGCGAAGCGGGCGTGTACGGGTAAATCAGGTGAGGTAACATTTTTGTATTGAGCCGCCGCAGACTGCCGCCGCGAAGCGGCGGGAGCGCAGCGGGGGGCATGGTTTAAGGTGTAACCCCGCCGATCAAGGCAATATGCTTATTTTTGAGAGCCTTAAACTTTTTATGTATGCTATGCAAAATTATATCTCTTATATACCAAATTAAAGAGCTGCCATCTATTAACAATTCAATGTCTAGAAAATAGGGTTATCTTTAGCAGCCTTTTTTCCATTTATATTTTAGTGGACCTCACTTTCAAATTGCAAAATTTATTTTCTCGAGCTGCAGTTATCCAATTCATCTGATACGTTATATGTCTAGCCTATGGAACATTACAATCCCAAAAAATATATATTTAACTAAATAAACACTTGAAGTGTCAAAATAAACAATAAAGTTAAAAATAGCATTACTTTTCTGCGTTATAAAAACGGATGCGTGTGAACGAAAGCAAATTTTGAGACATTAAAGTGCGAAGTGTTTCCTGATATTGCATTTGATGAAAATTACCTATCGATAGGTTGCACGCTTACTTCATTATAGGACATCAAACGTTTCCCATTCAGTTACGACAAGCCACAGTTTCCTGATAACAATCACAGATGGCGCCAGCTGATCAGGAATGGATTTTAATCGTGTTTGTTGACGTGCACCGTTTGGAGCGCTGCATGTAAAACCAAAATAACCCCAAGGTCTGGGTGTCAGACGCCTAAAGGCTTGCGCGGGCTAGTGATATCAGAACAACAAGCGTGACGCTGTATGTTTGTGTTTTTGTTTATTCAGACTTTACAGTCTCCTATAAAAGGATGGCCAAAAGGCAGATATGCTCTGCCCAACGTGGCCCCGTTGCCGGT
The DNA here is from genome assembly GCF_016920785.2 of Ixodes scapularis. Taxonomy (NCBI): domain Eukaryota; kingdom Metazoa; phylum Arthropoda; class Arachnida; order Ixodida; family Ixodidae; genus Ixodes; species Ixodes scapularis. The sequence goes on along the minus strand of NW_024609836.1, from coordinate 8,187,169 downwards.
TGACAAGCTCAGCTCAACACGAAAAAGAAAAAAAAAAAACATACACAGACACACCGAAATTGCCAACAATAAACAGTGAGTATGAAAAAGTACACACTTTTATACAGTAGTTAAAACATCGTTGAGGTAGTTGAATATATGGCAAAGAGAAGGCATTTTGTAAACAATAGAATTATAACAGGCATACAAAAAAGTGTTTTAATTTATTACAGATATGTGTTTAAATATGTATTTCGTAGCGCATAATAGAAGGTACTTTTTGAATAATTAGTTCTACCTGCAATTAGACCCAGAGTTTGGAATAATTTCTTGCATGTTTGAATGTTTGAGTAGTATATCACGTATTATACGTGCCAATTGTTGTGTACCGTAATTTGTCCTCGGCAAAGGTATTCTGTGTGTCATGGGGAGGCAGGCGCACACGCCCGTACGTTCTGCACTGCATCGGTAGCCTTTTCATTAGAAAGGAAAGCCGCAACGGGCGTAGAAGCATGTGTTAATTCCAGAATTCCTCATCCCGTTGGACAACTTCTATATTGGTGTCGCCTGACGTCGGTACTGCGAGAACGCAGCACCTACTCTTCCGCCAGAAAATTTGGAGACTACAGACATGTAGTTTTCCGCCAAATTACTTGTAGAGTTCTCAGAAGCGAAGAAGCTTTGTCGGCGAGATTATTTGCAGTCCTCATCAGGTCTTTTTGTAGCGTGTACGGTACATCTTCAAATGTGGTTGATGCTTGCTGCTGGTGCTGTTGACAGTAGTAAGGGGAGCAGTTGTCATGCGTTCCAAATACATATCTCAATCCATTTCGCAGATTGCTCGCGAGCTCTTCAGTTGTCTGCTTGAGCGCATGGGTTGCAGACATAGCTCCCTTTGCCGCGGCTGTCAATCGTTATATTTTAACATTTGTCAAATCTTTGCGGGACTTTCTCTTAAGCTCCTAATGCCATAGTGTGACCTGCTGTCGTTCTTAATGACGTGGTTAATGCCAAGCCTCCTTTGTAATCATCCTTCAATTTTCAGCACTGGTTTTGAGGGCCTTTTCGACATTGGAATCTTCTTCCCCAGAACTCTTCTGTATTTAGGCCATGAATCTGGCGGCTTTCTCAAAATCCTTCAACGATGACATCAGACTACATAGCAGTTGAAGGCCCGTCCGACTTTTGAAGCAGGCATGATTGCGTGGAGTTTCGTTCTTGCTCACGTCAGAATAACAAGTACTGCAATACTTGTTACAAAAAAAGTGGTATAGGATTTTATTTGTTTGTGACCCAATGATGACAGCAACACCTGAGCTTGACGTGTATCGGTGGCCCTAACTGCGGTGGGCCTATCCAGCATCGACGACGACAGTTATGTACAGCAATCCATCCTCAGTGTAGTTTCCGGATTTGCATACCATTCTGTGCTCTTCTTTTCCAGCCGTGACCGTTTCAGAAAGCAAAATGTCTTCTCACTTCAGCCTTACGTTCTCTTCCTATTTGCTGAATGCTGTCGACGACATGCAAGGAATGTTCACGAGAGAGAATACTTCTTCTATTGAGCTGAATTACCCATTTCCGGTGCATAACGTGGCTATTGCAGCTGCTTCGTTGATTTTGGTTTACTTCCAGTGTTTAGTTGAAATGACCCGTTCTTCACTGCAGTGCGTTCACACCAACATAAGCCAAGAACATAAGGACTACTTAGCTCATGTACAAATCGAAATGTGCCACGCGTATCCTTCAGGCGATCATGGCGCTCAAGTTTACGGATTTTGGTAATGAAATACCCAACCGAAACTATTCTTCTACCTTCGACTTGAGTGGAAGACTGCCAACCTGAACTGTGTATGGTAGCTTATTGCTTGAGATACAGGTGGAGTTTCCATAGCTTGGATTTTTGGCGATGATGCTGGGCAGATTGAGTAGACTCGAGGTTGAAGAGCTTGATGATGGCGTTGGCCCTGCTTCAGAACAGGTTGTTCGATTTGACACGGAGCTGTGAAATGAAAACGAAACATTAGGAAAATATGTTAATATAAATTAAAGCATCGTCACATCAAGCTAAAAACAAGAAAACGTATGTTCTCTTATTATTTGGACTTGCACGCTAACTCACGTCGTGTTTGTCTGTGAAATAATAAAAACAAATCATGCTATATTGAAGAAATAAAAACCACGGATAAAGTTTTTTTTGTCTCCTTTTTTAGAAAGACGAGCTTAGAAAACAAACCAAAAGCAAATTGGACACTACACCAAAGCCGTGAGGTCAAGCTCCCCATTTATTGCGGCATGATTAGCGCTGCAGGTGAAATATTTAGCCGGTACACTATGAAACCTAGCCTGTGGTATTTTACAAGCATTACACAGTAGTGTTACAAGACCATAGGCCGGTACGATGCTTATCGAGATTGAAAGAAACACGTGCAGAGATCGAGCCAGAGATCCCTGCTTTCCGCAGTGCGAATGTTCTCCTTACCATCCTTGAGGTATGGTGCGCCCCAAAATACACGGGCATCGGCATTCTTTGCCAATATAGTATTAAACATTTTGAACACGCCTAATTTCAACAATCTAAAATTATAACTATTCGGAATATAGTGGCGATTGGTGGGAATTAAAACGCATTCTGATCATCGTTTGGTTGTCAGTGAATAATACCTTTGTCTGAGTGTTGAAAACCTCTCAAGGGTCGGAAACCGTTGCATTCCCGGGTGGCCATTCTGGTAAACAAATGCTGGAATGAGCAGCTTGCAACAAGTTCTAAACTAGAGCAATGCACGGGCCGGAATTCCCAGGTTCGGTTGACCCAGCCAGGTGGGTACACGGCCCGAGCCCGGCCGTGTACCTACCGCCCAAATCACGCCAAATAAAATAGTGTCACGAGTTATTTCGTGACTGTTTCTTTTTATTTGCTATGTGTATAGTATGCGACAGATCCTCGAGCCCTTTAATGCATTTACCAAACTGAACATTGCAGAAACAGAAAAAAAAACATAGCATTGACCCTACTCTTTTTCTCGCTAAAAGGGAATGCTGAGAGCTATTCTGGAGTAGGTTTGGACCGCAAAATTGTACTATACAACCTCCATGTCGATAGGTGTTCCCCAGCCTCAGTGTTTTGTAAAAATAAATAGCTAAGAAGCCTGGAACCAGGCTCCCGACAAAACAATAAAAATAAATGATTTCGTGTTAATTATTTTCATATTATACATCAAAACGAAAATGGGGAATCTGTTCTTTTGAAAGTTTAAGCTACTGGCGTTATAATCATAAAACGTAATACTAGGCATAAACCAGAACCACAATAACAAAAAAAAAAAAGAAGGAAAAAAAGAAACAACAACCAGATGCATTATAAAATGATTTTCTCTTTACTACCACACCACTAAAGATAAGGCAGTGGGGCGTTTCGATTTTTTTGACGACTTCCTGACGCTTTTGTTGTAGTTTTCATTCTATCTCAATCGGACGGATGCTTCCGCTGTATGAGGGCCGGCGTAGACTATCGACGTTCGACAAAGCAACGCTCCTCGCTGGGGCACGTAATCTATTTCCAGGCTGATTCGCCGTGGAAAAGAAAGCGCGACGCGACGCGTCAATGCCGAAAATAAAGTATTCTTTCTTGTTGTTTTTTTTTATAGAGGCCTTTAAGATGATACTCGAAGCATTAAAAAGGGCAGTAAATACAAAAACACAAAAAGGTATGAAAAAGAAAAAGCGACGCTCTTGGGCGCACGGTGCCGTCGGTTATCAAATCCTCCGTCTTCATGACACCGCAAACAAACTGGATCGCACTTCGTAGAAACATCAAGTTTGGAGAAACTAAAGAATGACTAGGGGTGACAAAATCAAAGAGAAGGCAAAATGCACCCTATCGAGCCGCCATCTTACACGACTTTATCTGCTCATGTCTGGATGACGACGCGAGCGCCACACTCTAATGGTGAATTCCGGTCGCAGATCTCGAGCGCTCCAAAAGCGCTCCATTTGGAGCGCGCATATTCCGCTCGCAGATCTGGCTCAAGTTGGTCATCTTCCGCTCGTAGATCTCTGGCAGCGCCCGCTTCACGGAGCGCCCCAAACTCCGCCGAACTTGCTCTGCGGGATTTCGCAGATCTCTCCGGAAATTGACAGAGCGGCTCACGTGATTTCCGTCTAATCGGCGGTGCGCATGCGCGGCGAGGTTGGAGAGATCGGCGGGCCGGTCGGGCCACGGTCGGGTCGTGGAGTTGGATCTGTTCGGGTGCGTCGGTTGTTTACTCTGGACTGTGACGGCTCGAACCACGCTCGAACGCTTCTACCTCGCGTAGATCAGTGATAAAAAGCCGGGAATGTGGAGCGTGGCAAATCGTAAGCGCTGACATCTGTGATCACCGAGGAAGAACGAAAAAAAGAACGACAGAAAAGCCGGAAGCAGACGCAAGGTTAGGCCTATTCATTCTGCAGCCAGTGATTGTTTACCTTTTTACACTGCATTCCATCGGCGTTTTCCCGTGAAATAAAGCAAGAAGTGGTTAGGCAACGACCGCGCAAGTGATGGTTTGTTACCTCTGTGTTTATTAAAGCCGTACTAGCAATCTGAACTCCACCGCTGGCAATCGCTCTCCGAGGCGGCCGAAAGGTATGTGACGGTGCCGAACGCGGACGTCTTCGCTATTTGTGACATGGGCGCCGTGGTACGTATAATTCCACCCGGCCTGTGTCGCGTGTTACTTCTGCAGCTAAGCAGTGACAGTCGTCACTGGTCGTCGGAAAGATAGCCGGCTGAGGCGTTGGTGGGCTGGTCAAGTCCGAGCAGCGGCCATTTTGAACGGCGGAAGGAGAAGGGGTGGGGAGGGGTGGGGGAGGTCGCTCCAAAAATGCAAGTTTATCTTCCCCTCGTCGATACGGAGCGGGTCCCACGGAGCGGAATTTCGCCTCCCTCGCGGATTTTGGAAAGCGCTCCAGATCTACGAGTGGAATTCACCATAAGAAAAAATGGAGAAAAAAAGTAGCAACGGCGCGTTTTCCTCCCTTCTACCGACGCGCCCCCAAGCGGACACGAGAAAAGGGGAGGAACGAAACGTTTTTCTCCTTCTCCAGGCAGACGGGTGAAAGCTTTCGCCCTCCCGACTCATCGTCTTTCGGTTTCGTTTTTCGAGCAGGTCGCGCACGTTGTTTAATAAATAGCTGTTGAGTTCATTGAGCTTCAGCAGCAGCGAAGGCCGCCTGTAATTCCGTCTTCTAGTTTAAAAGTGCAGAACATTTCGGTTGCATTGACGTTTTTGTCACTCATTTTACCAAACGAGCAAACAAAGCCGCTAGAAACAGCGAAGTTCCGGAGCAGTGCCAGCAGCGCAACGTACACTGGGAGATGGCCGTCTCCGGATCGCGTGACTCACGCGACACGGAACTACAGCCTACAGCCCTACAGCTACAGCACTACAGTCACTACAGTAGCGAAACCACGCGGAGCTGTGTCGACGTTTTCGACGTTATAAAAACCGCAGGAACTGCGTCCAAGACAAGCAGGTTTTGCTGCTTACCCCCCTGAGTTCGGTTCTGTTTTCCGATGCCGAGTGCAACCGGCGTTCAACGTGGTTCTGTGTTTGTGCGTGTCATCAACATAGCTGCAACATCGTGGTGGCAGTGTTGTGGGTTGTGAACAGAAGACTGGAATTATCACCGATGTGACCATGTGTTCGCGTATCAGTGGTGTAACAAGAAGATAGATCGTAAACTGTTGGGCATTGATACCGCTGGTCGGGTTGTGATCGGAGGGGGCGGGGTGTCGCAGGTTGACATTCCGCTTTACATTAAAAGGTTTAATACCACTTGAGGGATCACGTGCAATCAATCAACGTGCGGATAGTCATGTTGGAACGCTGGTCTGAACAGTAGAAGCTCCTATCGTACAGTGGCCAATGTGACTGTCGGAATTGTCTCGTCCCCTAGAGCGATTGCGCTCAGGGGCGAGGACTGAATAGAACGAAATCGTGACGTAAAGTACGTATATTTACAGTATGGAATTTCGGCATTAAAAAACAATAGGTAAAATCGAAAACAAGAACTGCCATTTATTTTGCTGTTTAAATGTATACTACGGTTCCTGGAGAAACTGCCCTCCGTGGTGCGCTGGGATGAGCGCTAGAAGCTTTCGGGCTCGCACCGGCGTAGCTCCGTAGACTTAACGTTTGCCGCAAGTCGCGGCTTTGACTGCATTCAAGTTGATCGAAAAGCGATTTCTCAGTCCGTGAAGCATCACTTCCAGCTGACTGAATATCCGCTCTAGAGAGATTAATTCAAGACGGCAATTGCAGCTTTGCGCGAACAGCACAAATAGAAAAACAAATAGAAATACAGGCTACGACGTGCCATGTGGGGAAACAAACTCATGGCTTCGAACCGCATTGGAGCGGCTTGATTTATTGGCTTTCAAATAATAACGGCATGATCGAGCGTTTACTTTTTAATAAGAGATTCAACCCCTGAGCCATTCAAAATACTTTCAGAGGTATGACATTGCTGGGAAAAAATCAACATGCTGGGAATATTTTTTATTGCTTAGGGAGTCACCGAAAAGTTCCGTACGTTCAAAACGACCAGTATAAAAGGCGGAAACGCAGAGTACGGGTGTAGTGTTCGGGTTAGTGCGGTGTTCCGTTGTATTGATATATGTCTGTGCAGTGTATGTGCTTAATGAATGTTCACCTGATGCTTGTAATGGGTGTAATGTGTATAGTAAGGATCCCCAAGCGCAGTAGTGATCTAAAAGAAACAAATGTTTTTTTGTAGAACATGAATTGGGCGGTACATAGCGCCACCTAGCCTAGCTACTTGCAATTACCCTGCTTGACCCCGCCTTCTGGTGGCTAGCGATTTAAGCTTCTTTCACGCTACGCGATAAACAGCGGCTTCGAGTTTGTTCTTTCGAGAGCGGCTTTTGGTTTCGCGGAGTGAGTATTCTCTTCTCCGTGATGTGCGGTTGACGAAGGAATTGTGACTCGAGGAACTCCAAAGGTAAGGCGCGAAGTAATTGGGTATCGGTTGTCTCCGTTTAACATCGCAGTGTTGTCGACGAGAAGACTGAGCAACTGCTTTCGAAACGCAGGTTTCTGTACCTGTGGGGGGAATCTGGCTTCGGAAATAAACACAGTTTGCGGAAAGCTCGTTTTACGCTTTCATTTGCTGCTGCTCTCGTCCCGTACAAGAGACGTAGCGTCCTCGTTAAGCCTTATTGGGCTCGATTTGCTCGATTCGGGGCCGCCATATTGATATGCAAGCGACGGAGGAACCTTGCTCCCCTGCTTCAGGGACGAAGGTTTCTCCCTTTCTAAAGGAACATAGGTTACAAGACCGTTCCTCCCGTAAGGGAGAACTATCCATACCCTTTTTTCTAAGAGTGCATCTCTTGTTCTAGCATCACACTAAGCGAGGGTGGGGCAGTGATACACGCGAGAAGGTAGAAAGCCTTTTTTTAAAAAGCGTTTCCTTTTTGATAAATGGCGTTTCTCTAAACTGAGGTCCTGCTTTCTCTAAACCGTGCTTCGACAAAACGTGCCCATTCTCTAAAACGTGCTTCGATGAAATGGCATTCGATCAACCGTAGTAAACCCGGTGCGGAAGCTGCGTCTCTTGAGCAGGCGGCTTGAGCACGACGTGGTGGCCTTGCCGCCTCCAGCCACGCGCTCCATCCGTGTCAGGAGGTCCGTACAGGCGGAGTTGAGCCCGACAGCTTGGGTAAACAATATAAAAAAATACAAATTGCCAATTCTTTCAACACTAAAATCGTTCCACTACCCCTTTAACGACCAAAACACCGCAACAACAGTGACTTGTGGACAGGGGCGGATCCAGACCTCCATTTTAGGGGGGCGGTTCCTCGGTATAAAATGGCGGGGGGGGGGGGGGAGGGGGAGAGTGTTTATATTTTTTGTGGAGGTATCGTTTTTACTAAACTCTGATAACATAATATAGATCTTGAGAGCTTTTGTATCGGTTTACCTGTCGGGGATGAACTCTTTGAATTAAAACCTTTCGGGTGACCATGCTAGAGGTAAGTATCTCGAAAATTGTGGCGACACTATCCTTTCTGAAACTTGGGTTTCAGACCGACACTACGTGAGCAGTCGATTTAGGGCAGCTTAAAGACATTGCCTTGGCAGACATTCTGGTCGGAGCTAGTGCTCAACTGCTGCGGCAACGGGAAGAGCGGCTTAAAACAGCGGATAGAGTACGTTGCAAACAAGTGAAAAAAAAATGGCCCGGCGGCTTCGACGCTGCTCGCGGCGTCAAAACACTGTTGACGCAGCGAGCGAAACGAACGCTGCCATGCAAGTTAGTGTTCGCCGTATATTTGGAATGTCCAGAGCGCAGCACATGCGACATTGCCAACCCCAACTCGTGTTTTCACGTGTTCTGGATGCAACTCGAGAGAACGAAAGCGAATAATTGTTGAATATTTTTGAAAGCATGTTGCAGTTCGGCAACTATAACTTTTGAACTTAGACAAGACCTTAAACCAGCAATGGATCCTTCCAAATTATATTCAATTGCACTTCGTAAGGAACACTTACTTGTTTCTGGGTAGTTAGCTCATTCGTCAGGGTCGAGAGGAGAAGTGCAGAGATATGATAGAGCAGAGCGGTTGTAAGGTCGGCGAATTTCAACTGGGCTAAAGGCCGATCACGACTGCAGCATGGATGTTTGGGAGTCGGTGTTCACTCGAACGGGCAGAGGCACTGTCTATTTAATTTATGTATAGCCGCATCTTTGAAAGGGCTCGTTTTCCCCAAGTCTGTTCGACACACACATATTCGCTCCCGCAAAGCCGCGCGAAAGCTCTGCCGTCAATCCACAGAAGCCGCTTTTAACTGGAAAAGACGGCGCCAAGGGGATACTAGGGGTAGCGGGCGCCTTTCCTAAAATATGTCCCGCCACCCTAAGTTGAAACGGCATTGCATACAAATAAATGCCTACGGCGTCGGCTTGAGGACCCCGTGTAAGCAGCCTCCAGCCTTTAGAGTGCTCGTACCGTTTATCTTTCTTTTATTAGCTTCCCGCCACGAGAGGTCGTACCGCAGGCAGTATGAAGCCCATTAGAGGAAACATCTCCCCCTTCTGGCGCTCGTCGGCTTCTTTCTGTATACCGCGCTGCGGCGCTGATCCTCAGTGAGGGATAAAGGCGAGGACGAAAGCGGGCTTATGTTTAAGCCAAGGTCGTGGGGAAGTCCGGAGCGTCTTCAGGAGAAGCTCAGACTCAGACTACACTGTACCTAGAGCATTTGCTTCCTCTCTCAGTTCAGAAGAAAAGCAATTGGTCTCCTGGTTGTTCAAGCTGTATCCCCCCCCCCCCCCCCCCCTAGAACGTCTCCTCCCGGTACGTCCCCTCCGCACTTTCCTTGGCAATTGGCACACCGTACCAGTAAGATACCTTTAGTGAGCCCGTGGGCGACAGCATCTCAAAGCAAGCCAAAAAAGAGATGCCGAAAGACAAGCCCAGAACCACGGAGAAACCATCAAACGAAAAGTGATGAAAAGGCGGCCGCTAGAGAGGAAGGATAATCCGCTACCCTTGAGTAAGGCTGCTTGACGTCTGCGTTTGGGAGCTTTCAGGGCACAAATGTTTCGCAGACAACCCCCAAAGAGAGAGAGGGAGACAGACAGAGAGAGAGAGAGAGAGAGAAAGGGGACTAGATATGTTGAAGGTATTTTCCTGCCGTGCTCGACGTGCTGGCCTTGTTTGGAAGTGTGCCTGCAGTCGAGGACCCTGATATTTGGTGCGCCTCCCCACTGTCTCTCCACATCGAAACTCCTGGCGCCGTCCCTGTCGGGAAGACGTACCGTGACCTTGACGGAGATAAACCCGACTTTGGAAGCACCCAGCAGGCGCGTCCACCCACCGCTGTTTTAATCTTTTGTTTCTCGCGTCGATTGCTTACGTTTTTTCTTCGAGCTGACGAAGAACCCCGGGGGGGGGGGGGGGGGGGGTTTGCCTGGTGAGGCGTTTGGGGGGGGGGGGGGGGCGATCGCCCCCACCGCCCCTCTCCCCCCTTGGATCCGCTACTGCTCGTGGATTGCTTCATCAAGCTACCCCTTCCATCGCTTGCCACCCTGTGACTTTGTCGTCACACTCGTTTCGGTTGCATGCGAACGCAACCAACGCAGATGTGTGAACCAGCCTTTAACACTTTTACTGCCGGGTTTTTGTTTTTCCACAATGCCCGCCGTAAACGAACTTTCAGAGACCTCGAGCTCACTGGACGCCGCTGTGATGCCATGGCAGATTCTTGAAGATGATGGGTCCAAACTGTGCTCTTAAAAGTTGCATTCTTTCCTCTTCCAGCAGAAATTCCGCTCGTCCAGTTTTCTCTTCTTCTTCTGATTCTTCGGCGAAAGGGTCGTCGCTGGACAAGTCACTTAGCTGAGCTGCATCATCGTTATCACTTTATTTATTCATTTTAATTAACAATGATATCAATCATTGACAGGAATACAATAGGAAAGGCACAAATCAACTCAAAATGAACAGTAATAAGACAACGCGGTCACGTTCCAATACAACGCTATGATAAGAAATACAGATTAGAATCGACATCAAGGCAAGGCAAGGGTAAAATCGCTTGTGTGCGAAAGGTCAGTCTCGATGAAGTAGTAATAGTTAAGGCCTGTTCACACATGCAGCGGAGCGCTACAAGCATAGCGCTCACCTCGCGCTAAGCGCGTGCTGACGGCAGCGTTCACCAGCTTTGTATTGCACCGCCAAAACTGTTGCTCATGGCAGACGATAAGTAGCAAACGGCACGTGAGGAGCGCTACATCAGCGCTTCGCTGCATGTGAGAACCGGCCTTTACAGTGCTGTTCCTGGTACAAAACACGCTATTTATACACAAGGTGCAAGTTGGTTTAAAAACAAAGAATTATTTTCACACTCAACGACATGCCTGGGTAGCTTGTTCCACTCCGATGTTGTTCGTGGAAAAAAAGAGTGTTTAAAGAAATCAATTCGAGACCAATGTTCAATAATTTTTTTCGAGTGCATAAATCTGGCATTTGTTCTAGTCGCAAAAGTTACGTATTTGTCCCGTGGAATTTTAATGGAGTGGTTGATGATTTGGAAGGCTATTTTTCTTTTAGTTTGCAAGTGTATTAAATCAGTTTTACAGATTATCTTTGATTAGCTTTGAAGGGGATTGGTTACGTCCAAATTCGTTAAACACAAACCTAAGTGCCCTTCTCGGAACCATTTCTAATATGTTTATGTTTTTGTGTAAATGAATATGGTCAATGTTTTTTGTGTAAACGGGTTCCGTACAACGCTCCCTTATTCAAGAATGGTGCGAATTAATACCTTATAAGCGAGCAGTTTAGTGGTATACGGAGCATCTTTCAAGATTCGTTTAAAATGCCACAATTTGTTGTTTGCTCTGCTTACTATGTAATCGATGTGGTTGTCCCATTTAAGTTCGGAAGAGAAAATAAGTCATATTGAGCTACGCTGCTAAGCTTGTGTCCGGACAACTCATAGTCAAACACAAGTGGGGATTTTTTACGCGAAATCGTCATGCTTACAGATTTCTTTTCATTTAATGCCATTTGCCAATCCTTGCACTCGTTATATTGCCGCGCGCAGGGTCACGGACTTGTAGAAAGTTCTCGTTCATTCTTGCTGCGGCCATAACTATCGTTCATCCTTGTTTTTGTTGTTCTAGAAAGTGCTTGTTCATTCTCGCCCCGAGCGCGCTACGCTCGAATCTTCGAGACAGTGACTCACTCTAGATAAGAGGCCGCCCGCGACCTTGTCGAGTCAGTTTCGCCCCAGCGCTCGACTCTGCTGTCTCGCCGACCTCGACGCTCGCGACGCTTTGTTATTATTTTCTATTCTCTTTTTGTTTTGGCACAAGTTCGCCACATTAAACGTTTATTTCTTCCTGTTCATTTCTTGTTTATTGGTCACCACCCGTGACATTTGGTGGAGGTGCGGGGTAACCGCATGCCCGTGCAGCGCTCCCCTCCGAGTTCTCGGAGTGCAAGTCCGAACACAATCCCCCAAGAGCCCAACGAGGACCAGACCGAGACCCGATTAAGTCGCCGGAACCTTGGCCTACCCCCGGAGTTAGGACCCTTGCCACCCAGGACCAGGCAAACAAGGAGGACGACGATGGCCAACCAGTCGGAGACCCCGGCCGCTCCAGCCGTCGTTTACCTGCCCGTCGTACCGCGGACGGCTGCTCCATTCCACGGCGAGCAATACGAAGACGTCGAAGACTGGATTGACCAGTATGAACGTGTTGCCCGCCACAATTGCTGGACCGACGAGCAGCGCCTGAACAACGTCTATTTTTCGCTTGAGGGTACCGCCAAGCACTGGTACGAGAATCATGAGTCCTCTTTGACGTCGTGGGACATGTTCAAGACCGATCTCAAGGCTACGTTCAGCAACCACCACCGCCGAGAGAGAGCCGAGGACCTACTGCGAACCAGAACCCAGGGCCCCAACGAGAGCGTCACCGGCTTCGTCGAGGATGTTCTTCGCCTGAGCGCCCGCGCCGATCCTCAGGCTACAGAGGAGAAGAAGCTGCGACACCTGATGAGGGGTGTGAAAAGCGAGATATTCGGAGGTCTCATTCGCAATCCCCCGACAACTGTGGACGGGTTCGTCACGGAGGCGACGAGTATGGAACGTGCCCTACTAGCACGCGCCAGGCACTACGAGCGACACCCTGGCGTGACTACTCTGGCGACATCCGGATACAACCTTGGTACCGACCTCCCAGGCATCCGTGACATCATCCGTGAAGTCGTCCGGGAAGAAATCCGCAAGATGCTCCCCGCTATGGATCGCCCGTCCTCCCTGTCGCTCGCCGAGGTCGTGCGAGATGAAGTTCATCGGGCCTTCCAACCTGAGGTTCCGATCAAGATGTCGACGCCAGAGGAGCCGACTTTGAGCTACGCCGCCATGGCCCGACGACCGCCGCAAGCTAACCGCCAGGCCACGGCGCCACCCCGACGAGACCCTCCGATGCTACAGTATCCTCGACGCCAGGAAGGGCAAGTCCAGGACGTCCGCCCGGAGCAACCCTCGTCGAGGAAGACCGACGTGTGGCGAATGGCCGACCGACGCCCGCTCTGCTACCACTGCGGGGAACCCGACCATGTGTACCGCCGATGCCCATACCGACAACTCGGGCTGCGCGGGTTCCACCCACACGACCCGCGCCCCCGGTATGGTGAACGCCCTCGGGAGATCGACGAGTACCTGCGACGACCCCAGTCCCCCGAGCCTGCGTCCCGCCGAGAGTTCCGGTCGCCATCGCCGCGAGGTCCAGCTTCGCCGATGCACCGACCCCGACGTGAAAGCCTGTCACCCCTCGCTCCTCGCCGGGGAAACTAGGCGCGGCAACCCCTGGAGGTGGAGTTGCCGAAGACGACCGACGTAAAGAGCCTCCAAGAACGACGGAGCGCTCCCACTCCCCCGACGCCACGCATCGCTACGACGCCCCTGCAACGGTGTCCAACAACCTAAACGTCGTCATTGACGGCCACGACGCATCGGCACTCGTGGACACCGGAGCAGACTACTCAGTCTTGAGTGGGAGGCTCTCCCGCCGCCTTCGAAAAGTCATGACACCGTGGGAAGGACCCCAAATACGAACCGCCGGAGGACATCTCATCACACCAGTCGGGAGATGCACTGCTCGCGTCGAGATCCACGGTGAAACGTGCCCTGTCAGGTTCGTCATTCTGCAAGACTGTTCGAGGGACGTTATCCTCGGAATGGACTTTCTCTGCGAGTATGGCGCCGTCATCGACCTCGGAACAAACCGGCTGACGCTACGAAAACCTGCTCCACCATCGGAGGAACCCCAAGCGACGTCACCCACGGTCCGAGTCCTCGCAAACCACGTAAACCTACCACCGCGGTCGAGTGTTTTCGTACTTGTCGGGATCGATGAAGCTTCCTATGGCGAAGTTCTTCTCGAGGGAAACCTCCAATTGCTCCTGGGAAGAGGCATAGGCGTCGCAAGGGGAGTAGCTGAACTTCAGGATGGGCGGACTGTGGCCCTCGTGACGAACTTCCGAAACGAAACGCAACACCTCACGAAAGGTGCAGCCGTGGGCCACGTCGAGGAACTCCGAAACCCCGCCGAAATCACCGCGATTACTGACGAATTCTCGCCGTCCCAGCAAGACAGTACGTCGCCAGCGTAGCTCGACATTGACCCTAAGCTTCCGGACCCTAAACGGCGTCAGCTGGTTAACCTCCTCGCCGAATACCGCGACTGCTTTACGACGTCGTCGAAGGTGCGCCAGACCGCGGTTGCCAAGCACCGCATCGTTACCGAGGACGACGCGCGCCCTGTGCATCGATCACCGTACAGAGTCTCCGCTAAGGAAAGGGAGGTGATCCAGCAGCAAGTTCAAGAGATGCTGAATGACGACATAATCCAACCTTCAAGCAGTCCATGGGCCTCTCCAGTCGTGCTGGTTAAGAAGAAGGACGGAACTCTTCGGTTCTGCGTGGACTACCGGCAGCTCAACACGGTTACGAAGAAAGAAGTCTACCCACTGCCCCGCATCGACGACACTCTAGACCGGCTGCGCCACTCTCGATACTTTTCATCGATGGACCTGAAGAGCGGCTACTGGCAAATCGAGGTCGACGAACGGGACCGAGAGAAGACAGCCTTCGTCACGCCGGATGGACTGTACGAGTTCAAGGTGATGCCCTTCGGACTATGCACGGCACCAGCAACTTTCCAGCGTGTCATGGACACCGTACTGGCAGGGCTGAAGTGGCAGAGCTGTCTCGTCTACCTGGACGACGTCGTAGTATTTTCAGCTGACTTCGACGAGCACTTGCGACGACTCCGCACGGTTCTCCATGCCATACAGACCGCCGGGCTCACTCTCAAGCCGTCAAAGTGCCGGTTCGCCTATGACGAACTGAAGTTCTTAGGTCACGTGGTTAGTAACGAAGGCATTCGTCCAGACCCAGAGAAGACTCGCGCGGTCGCAGCATTTCCAGTGCCAAGAGACAAGAAGGCCGTGCGAAGGTTCCTTGGGCTATGTGCCTACTATCGGCGCTTCGTTCGAGATTTCGCAAGGATTTCCGCACCACTCACAAACCTCACGAAGGACGCCGAGAAGTTCGAATGGGCCGAGGAGCAGCAGCAGGCATTCGACGAGCTGAAGCGACGACTGCAGACGCCTCCTGTTCTTGGACATTTCGACCAGGATGCGGAAACCGAGATTCACACGGACGCAAGTAACGCAGGACTTGGCGCGGTACTGGTTCAAGTTCAAGAAGGCACCGAGCGAGTCATCGCCTACGCAAGTCGGACATTGTCCAAGGCGGAGCGAAATTACTCCACGACTGAAAAAGAATGCCTTGCGGTCGTCTGGGCAATCACGAAGTTCCGCCCGTACTTGTACGGGAGCCCGTTCCGTGTAGTCACGGACCACCATTCGCTCTGCTGGCTTGCTAACCTGAAGGACCCGTCAGGACGTCTTGCTCGATGGAGCCTCCGACTACAAGAGTTTAACATGACAGTGGTCTACAAGTCCGGCCGGAAGCACAGCGACGCCGACTGCTTGTCCAGAGCCCCCGTCGAAACCCCTTCCGGCTGCAGCGACGACACTGACGACGAGAGCTTCCTAGGAGCTGTAAACGCCGACGACATGGCACGACGTCAACGGGACGATCCTGAGCTGCGCGCATTAATCGAGCACCTGGAGGGGGGTGGGGGTACCGTGCCACGTGTTTTCTCACGAGTACTGCCGACCTTCGCCATTCGACAAGGTGTACTCTACAAAGAGAACTTCGGCGACAACAGCACACCGTGGTTGCTGGTAATCCCGACCGACCTTCGGGAGGAGATCTTTCAAGCATGTCACGATGACCCGACGTCGGGACACCTCGGTTACAGCCGAACACTGGCCCGTATTCGTGAAAAGTATTACTGGCCAAAGCTCCCCAAAGCCGTCCACCTCTTCACCCGATCGTGCCACGAGTGCCAGCGACGTAAGAAACCGCCAACGAAACCGGCCGGTCTCCTGCAGCCGATTGCTCCTCCGACCGCACCGTTCCAGCAGATCGGAATGGACCTACTTGGCCCCTTTCCGCCGTCAACATCGGGAAACCGCTGGATAATCGTCGCCACAGATTATCTCACGCGGTACGGCGAAACGAAAGCCCTCCCTTCAGGGACTGCTGTGGAAGTCGCCAAGTTTTTCATCGAGTCCATCGTCCTCCGGCATGGCGCCCCCGAAGTCCTGATCACAGACCGAGGGTCATCGAACTTCTCGGCCCAAGAAATCCTGCGTCTCAGCCACACCAGCCATCGTCGCACCACGGCGTACCACCCGCAGACCAACGGGCTCACGGAAAGACTCAACAAGACCATCGCCGACATGATTTCCATGTACGTCGACGTGGAGCACAAGACATGGGACGAGGTGCTGCCGTACGTCACCTTTGCCTACAACACGGCGGTACAAGAGACCACCGGAGTGACACCCTTTCAACTGGTGCATGGGCGCAGGGTAACGACAATGCTGGACGCTATGTTGCCCCATGAACCGGCTGTCGACGTAAGCGACGACGCCCAGGTGGTTGCCCAAAGGGCAGAAGAAGTCCGTCAGCTCGCCAGACTCCGGATTAAAGCCCAACAACGCGTCGACACTGGCCGCTACAACCTTCGCCGTCGGGGCGTCCACTTCCAGCCCGGAGACAGGGTTTGGGTCTGGACTCCCATTCGTCGCCGTGGTCTCAGCGAGAAGCTTCTCAAACGCTACTTCGGACCCTACAAAATCATCCGACGCCTCGGCGACCTGAACTACGAAGTTTTACCCGACGGAACGCGCCCATCTGCAAGACGCCCGCCACGACCCGAGGTGGTGCACGTCGTCCGGCTGAAGCCGTATTACGAACGATAGAACTTCCCACTCTCGTCGACGGGTGAACTGTGAACTGTGAACTGCGACTCGCGATTCTGCTGCCTTTTTGTTTTGGATTTGTTTTTGTTTGTTGTTCTTCGTTTTGTGCTGCATCGGGACGATGCACTTTTTAAAGGGGGGGGGATAATGCCGCGCGCAGGGTCACGGACTTGTAGAAAGTTCTCGTTCATTCTTGCTGCGGCCATAACTATCGTTCATCCTTGTTTTTGTTGTTCTAGAAAGTGCTTGTTCATTCTCGCCCCGAGCGCGCTACGCTCGAATCTTCGAGACAGTGACTCACTCTAGATAAGAGGCCGCCCGCGACCTTGTCGAGTCAGTTTCGCCCCAGCGCTCGACTCTGCTGTCTCGCCGACCTCGACGCTCGCGACGCTTTGTTATTATTTTCTATTCTCTTTTTGTTTTGGCACAAGTTCGCCACATTAAACGTTTATTTCTTCCTGTTCATTTCTTGTTTATTGGTCACCACCCGTGACAATATATTGTTTTCCAACTTATTATTTAAGTTTATTCGACCATTACGTGTTTGCACTGCAGAGTACAGTACGCAATCATCTGCGAACATTTTTATGCGAACATCGATAGTTCTCACGATATCATTAATAAATATTAAGGACAACACAGGTGCCAGAAATATGCCCTGGAACACTCCTGAGGTTACTGGTGATACGCTAGAGACGTTATTGTTCAATGTAACATACTGCCTTCTACCCTTAAAGGCCGACGTACACTTCGCGCTTTCCACTTAGCCCGCCTCCTCCTTTCCCATGACCTCACCACTTTTTACCTTCCGCAACCTGGCTCCCCTCGCTGCAGCTTAGGGGAGGGGGGCGCTAAGAAGATTACCTTCCCTTCAGAACCAAGGTTGTACGTTGGCCTCTAAGGTAATTCTCGAACAATTTAAAAAAGGAGTCTGATTTAAGAATTGTGTGTAATTTAGCTATAAGTGTGTCGTGGGAAACCTTATTGAGAGCTTTTTCTAAGTCTAGAAAAATGACATGTGCCTGAGAACGGTTATTTAAACATTCGCTAAATTCGTGATTAGTTTTCAGAAGTTGAGTTACAGTTGAAAGTCCTCTCCTAAAACCATGCTGTTCTTTAGTTAGTATAGTGTGAACCTCTTGATGGTTAGTGATGTGCAAGCATATGACGTGTTTTAGCATCTTACAGCATTGGGAAGTCTTTGATATTAAGGTCGATAGTTTGTGACATTTCTTTCCTTTCCGGATTTTAGGATGGGAACTATTTTTGAAACTTTATTATTATCAGGAAGGGAAGCGGTAGACAAGGATTTTTGGAAGATTACTTGCAGGTATTTAGAAATCCATTCAGCATATCACTTCAAAAATGCAGTAGAAATTAAATCTGGACCGGGATTTTTTTTTAAATTTATCGTCAAGGTTAAGCAATAAGGACAAAATACCTTCTTGAAATATGTGCCATTCATCGACTGCTAGTATATCATCTACTTTTCAACAAATGGTACATAATGGTTATCAGTGGTGAACACAGAACCGAAATTACTAATTAAGCCTTCAGAAATTACGGACGCTTCTTCTGTTAAAGTACGTTTTATTAGGAAACTGTTTGCTATCGTTTGCTTCGATCGAAAGTGGCTCAACAATATTCCTGGCAAGGGTACCAAAACGTTTGGAAGTGTAATGATGAAGTACCGTGCCTTTCATCTGAGTCTGAATTCATCGACAGTTTCTGAATTTCCTCGTCCGTCAAAGCGCGGACTTCCGTGGCACTCGCCACGCCTGCGGTGCCCTGCGAAGACGACGACGAAGCGCGGATGTAGAAACGTGCGCTCCATCTGTTGTCTAAAATTTAACCTACAAGTTACATGTGTCTACGTGATCTCTCCATAGATGGCGCGACACGACCGCATTAATTTTTTTTTTTTTTTTTTTTTGCACGAGTAGTTTAGGTTGGCGGCAGGGAGTGAAGTTTTCAAAGGCAACGTGTGTATACTCGGGAGTAGCAAGGCGTGCGCGTGGGTGGTGTTCCGAGTTATCTCGGTGCTCGAATGGGAGACGGGATCTGATTCTTTGAAGAGACGCAGGAGCGCGACAGTTGGCACGGACGACAGGAAAAAAGAAATTCAGGTACGTGGGAAAAGGGAAGTCGGATTATAGTTCGCACCGAGTCCCGCCATAAAATCCCGTGCGAGGAAAAGAAAGAAATAAACAACATACTACAAAATACGACAGGAATCTTAGGGTGACCATATTCCTCAATGTAGAATACGGGACATCTCAGCGGAAAAGGGGGAAAACTAAAGTTTGAGATTATGAGAAAAAGTTTAATGAAATTCTACATGCGTGATATATCTTCTACATCCGTGCTATATACAGTAACTAAAAAAAAAAAAAGTATACATACGCGTCTTCGCGAGAAAAAAGGTGTTTGTGGGCAAGAACAGTTCTTTAAATACCTGCGGTTATTTTTGTAAAATATACTTGTAACGAATGGGCATAGTTTCGGTTTGCTTCTCTACTCGCGTGGTGCCAGTTTCCGAAACTATGTACTACTACTGCGAAAACGGGACGTGATTCTATATCGCTATAAAAAGACGGGACGGCAGAAGTGGACCTCAAAAACGGGACGTCTGGTCACTCTAGACACGATTCGTCGTGAAAGTAACTGTAAGACGCATCTGATTACTAACTCGAGCACGCCATCGCGCTCGCCCACACTATTTTGCCTTTTTTTAAATAATAGATGGATATTTACGCAACCTTACACTACCACCGCGCCGGGTCCGAAAGCTAGCGATCGACGACTCCGTATCGCGCGATGTATACAAACCCGGCATTCTCACGTCCCGGGTATCACGTGGCATTCAAGCTCTGCTCAGTGGCGTCGTGGCGTCCCTTGGCGTGCTTCTTTGGGCGGAGAGCGTTGGCGATACATACCTAGTTTACTTTTGCAGCAGTTCCCATCCGCAGTCGTGGTGTGTGAAAGGGAGAGGCGAACGCGCCCGGCAACAAGAACGAGAATCGGATTCGATCAGGCAACGCACATAACTTGACCTTATAATTAGTCGTCAAACAAAGTATTCACGTGAAACTAAACGCACAACTGTAAATGTTTTTGACGACAGGAATGGTGTGTGCAGCGCTGCGGCTGTCGCCTTAGCTGGTTTGCTAGACGCGGCACGGAACCGGCAATGACAGGTGAAAATCATATATCTTTATTTACTATCTGAAATGATTGAAAACAATGCCTGGACATTACCCTGGAAATTCGAAACTTGGGAACTCCGTATTTGTGAAGTAAAAAAACAATTTCTTAAAGCCGAATTTGAAGCGCGCCATCTGCGTCAGTGCGATGACGTCAGAGATTGTGAGTAGTACTACAACTCGAGTTTCTCTCACGCCTCTGAACCGCCGCTCCGGAACTGAAATGATCCCGGAATCATTCTGCATTTTCGCGGTCGCGGAATGGAATGGAATGGAAATGGGGAATGGGAATGGAAATGGTACGGGGCTCGGATCTTATGCAACCTGTGTCGATTATCTTTAGTGTCTACGGGCAGATGGCGCAATTCTCTAGCGTATGGTAAGTGGCTCTTGAAACGGCGTCATTGGCGCTGGAGGCGACATACGGCTGATGGCGCGCCCTCGGTGAACCAGTCAAAAGTATAAAACTAAATAATTGTAGACAGGGTGTCGTTCCTGGCGCCGCGAGGCGCGACAACGCGCCTGTTACGATTAACATGTAGCTTTTAACCAAGCTGTCGAACCGAACCCGAACCGAAAACCGGAAAAAAACCGTTATTTTTAACTGAACCGGACGAAAACTGTAACCCAAATCAAACATCTGGTTTTGAACCCGAACCGGAAGGGAGCCGTAATTTCATGTGGCAGAGCGTTATCAATTGATTGGAAACGATTTGGCGCAATAAAATGTGAGCCGCCTCTTCTTGCGGGTGGCCGCGCTAAGCCAATGAAATATTCGCGACGGTGGCGTGAGTGGCTCGGTTTGGATTAAACAAGCGACGGCATGGCGACAGCTCAAACATAATGAGACACAAGAGGTATATTTCACGTCTATGTGCAGCACGATCATTGGCGTCGGTGAGAAGGCGTACTACATTTGTGTACTTTGTTTTCAACTTATCACTGACCGCAAAGGACGCTACGAGCCACCGGAACCAATTAATAGCTCGGAGAGTGTCACGTGTCCTTCCGGTTGAGCGGAGCGACGCGGAGATCGGAGTTACACCATCCATCGCAGTGAAACGGGATATGTCTGCCTTTGCCGAAAGACTAAAGAGCTATTCTTTGTGTGCGTGTATTTTCTTTTCTTGCTGCTAAGCAATATTCGTCAAGGAAGGAGAAAGCGAACGTCAAATGGAAAACAAAAAGTTGGCGGCTATCGGCGCTTTTGTTCCGCTGTGGCGAGATAACGCGCCAAGAGGCGAAGCCTTGACGAGCGCGACACTGCCGTGTGTGTGTGTGTGTGTGTGTGTGCGCGCGTGCGTGTGTGTGTGTGTGTGCGCGCGCGTGCGTGTATGTGTGTGTGTGCGCGCGCGCGTGCGTGCGTGTGTGTGTGTGTGCGTGCGTGCGTGTGTGTGCGCGCGCGTGCGTGCGTGTGTGTGCGTGTGTGTGTGTGTGTGTGTGTGTGCGTGTGTGTGTGCGTGCGTGTGTGTGCGCGCGCGCGCGTGCGTGTGTGTGCGCGCGCGTGTGTGTGTGTGTGTGTGCGTGCGTGCGTGTGTGTGCGCGCGCGTGCGTGCATGTGTGTGTGTGTGTGTGTGCGCGCGTGCGTGCGTGCGTGCGTGCGTGCGTGTGTGTGTGTGTGTGTGTGTGTGTGTGTGTGTGTGCGCGTGTGTGTGTGTGTGTGTGTGTGTGTGTGCGCGCGCGCGCGTGTGTGTGTGTGTGTGTGCGCGCGCGCGCGTGTCCGTACGCGCGTGTGTGTGTTTTCTAGAAACAGCAAGTCGCCCGCTGTATTTTTTCTCCTTTTGTTTTAATGGTCTTTCGATTGGCCTTCGCTGTCTTTCTCCTCTTCAACTGAGTCGTTCGAGCAAGTCGTTCGGGCGCGCGGTCCTGTATCGCTACTGCGTGATGCACGTTAAAGACCCCAGGCTAGCAGTCCTACTGGCTAAATTTCTCATCTACCCTGGGTAACAGCTGTCAATCTGCGTGCTGGCTGATTTACTTCGCATCTGGGTACAGTACCTTCGTAGTTTCCAAGCACCTGCGTAACCACGTAACGACAAAAAGTCAAGGTCACGAAACGAAATGAAGTATATACAGTGTGTCACAAAAGAAAAGTTACACGGTATTTTTTACCGCAAAAATAAACTAGGCATCGCCGAACGCTCATTCTCCGCCCAAAGGTAGAGTCAGAGGTCACAACCAGATGCCGAAGTTTCAGCCCGATCCGATAACTTAATCAAAATTTACGAGTGATTTTCTGAAAATTTCAATGGGAAAATGGAGCCCATTTTTGCTCGTTTTCGGTTTCTGGTGCCATAGAGCCCCATTTGTTTGAAAACTCCGTCGGTCGCCATTTTCCCACCGAAATTTTTAGAAAATCACTTATAACTTTTGACTAAGTTATCGGATCGGGCTGAAACTTTGGCATATGGTTGTGAGCTCCTGCGCTACCTTTGGGCGGAGAATGAGCGTTCGGCGATGCCTAGTTTATCTTCGCGGTAAAAAAGACGGTGTAAGTTTTCTTTTGTGACACCCAGTATTTGTCCTGCTGCACGGGCTTCCGCAGCACGGCTTCTGACGACCCATTTTTTTCTGTAAATGCAAATGACGCTGGTTCAATTGATTCGCATTTGGTGGAGCGGTAACCGAACCGTTATTTGAAAAACATTACTGAAGCCGCAGAACTGAACCGGAACAAAATGCAAAGCTACTGAACCAGAACCCGAACCGAACTAGAATATTGACCGTTCGACTCCCTGCTTTTAAGTTGTAAACCAGACTATCTTCTAGTGTTTGCATGTAACACAAATCAATCAATCAATCAATGAATCAAAATGCTTTATTTTTCTCCATTTGGAGAGGGAAAACAGAGAAAAAAGCAACATAACAGTTGCTTGACAGGTCTCCATCTCCCCTCAGCAGCAGGCGAGACAGCACACAAAACAGTTAACACAAGAAAGAAATGGTTTATGTAATTATTCGTTTGATATAAAACAAAAGCAAAAAGAAATCACCACACGTCATGCACCTACACTAACACTGAAGGCTCAACAAAAAATGAAAGCAAATATTTGTGTACCAAACTCAAAACTTCTATGTTTAATTCCCTGAAACGATCTAAAAGACGAGGAAGAGTATTTCGCAACATCTGATTTCCATAATTTGTTCTGGAGTGCGGCACTAGCCACGTATCCGCGCTGCGTGTAGCATAAATCGGGTCTCTAATTGTAACCTATGAGATAGACAGATATACGTTTTCTTTTTGATGAAAAGACTTTTTATAAGTAATACGAAGTTTATGATTATAGAAATTTGAAATCTGTACAATATTCAGTGTTTTAAACATTGGTGTTGTACGGGCATCGTATGCAGCATGGCATACAATACGCACAACTTCTTTTTTGCAGAATTTGTATCTGCTTAAGATTTGTGGACGCTCTATTCCCCCAAACCAAAAAGCAGTAATTATATTGCATATAAAATAAAGAATGATATATAAGAAGCATTGCTGGCATTGGGAGTATATGACGATGTTTGTACAATACACCTACGGCCTTTGAGAGTTTTTGACATCTAGAATGTACCATTTCATCGCATAGCATGTATTGAATAAATATTACACCCAAAACTCTAACACTTTCGACTATATCTAATGGGTGCCGAGGGAGAGAGCAGAGGTATAAAAGCAATTTGTATGTCTTGCTCTAAAAAGAACGGCTTTAGTTTTACTACAGTTCATTTGCAAGGAATTAGACACTGTCCAAGTATTTAATTTATCTAAAAATTTATTCGCGGCACTTATGATCTACTCAGTATCCGTACCTGAAAAAAATACACTGGTATCATCCGCGTAAATAAAAAATGTACATTGCCATCAATATTTACTATGTCATTGACATACAAGTTAAAGAGGAGTGGTCCCAATATACTACCTTGTCGCAAGCGATCTCAATTGCAGCCTAATGGCTGCAATTGAGATCACTTTTTATCTATTTCAACGCACTGGTAGCGATACTGAAGATAACTTTTGATTATACTTAGGGATCTACCACGCACACTGTACATATAAAGCTTTTGGAGCAGTATTATGGTTGAGGCGGTCAAACGCCTTTGAAAAGTCTATGAATACTGTAGCAAAATGATTTGTTGGCCTAGTTGGTTAAACATTACGAAAATTAAAAAAAGCGCAAAAGACAAGGACAAGAGGGAGACAACACAGGACAAGCGCTTGCCCTGTGTTGTCTCCCTCTTGTCCTTGTCTTTTGCGCTTTTTAATTTTCGTAGTCTATAAATACTGCAAGTGTTAACAGCTTATTTTCTATATTGCTTAAGCTAACTCCTTTTGCTTTAATAATGCAAGTTGTGTAGATCTACCTTTTCTAAATCCATAATGAGAATCGGTAAGAATAGAATATTTCTAAAAAAAAAAACTATACAACCTGTTATGTATAATCAGGGATGGGCAAAATACATGCAAATATGTATCAAAATACAAATACAAAATACTTCAACAAAAATGTATTTAATTACAAATCGAATTACATTTCCAAGAAAACATTTAAATACAAGATACAAATACAGCCAAATGTATTTGATCTCCTCCAAATACTTTTCCAAACACATTCCTCAAAATTTGCGTCAGCGACTTCAGGGCACTTGCAACGGGTTTCTGGGTACCTCATTTTAATTTTGCATTGCACACTTGGGAGTTGGTGTGCGAGGCTCTAGTAACACAAAAAAATAATAATAAAAATATGTATTCAGCTTGTACGTAATAGGTGAAAAAAGTACAGAGCTTCAAGCAGCTTTCTTTGTCGATTAAATTTTGGTATAGACCAACAAAGAATCGAGACCACCAAGATGCACAGCGACTAGCTAGGGAATTTCTTATTGTTGCAACTCGCACCACTTACGAAAGTCTGGACGACCCGCGAATTTAGAATGTTCCAGGAAAAACTATGGGTGGAAATCAGGCTGGAAAGCATCACAAGTTGTCACAGGCACCTATTTAGCCAGTCTGCCTGTGAACGTCGATTTCGTCACTATTCTTGCCCTGGACTAGCACCGTAATCACAAAGTCACTAAACGCTTGTGCTTGATTGAGAGACACTGTATTCGGTGCAGAACGTACTTTTATTCCTGCTCTGGACAGTGCCTGTAGGGATGGCCGAAGGGGCTTAGCCGAAAGAGCTCGGGGAATTGGCGGCGCGGTCACCCGAAGCGTCCTTGGGAGGCGCCCGATGTCTTGTCTTTCCCTTTGGCGGCAAGCGGAGGCCAGCTCCCGAAAGTGGAAGCAGATTTCCCCGCGTGGGAAGTAAACAAACCTCTGTTCGCGGGTGGTCGCCCTTGCCGCCGAGGTAATTGGGGAGGCGACCTTGTCGGGGCCATGTCGGCGACTTCGGGGGAGAGAGGGAGGTCTGGCCTCCCTTCGGAATGTCGGTGCGCCTTTTTGGAAAAGTGGAGTTTCAACGAGCCCGTGCGCGGAGCAAGTCGTGATCTCCCGCGGTCCCGAGGGCTCCGCGTACTTTGTCCTGCGGGGCAGAGAACTTGCCGTGCGCGGCAAGGGACTTGGCGCCGAGGCGCTATTGTTGGCGTTGGGTTGCCGCGGCATCAGCAGCGTGACAATTGTTTTGTCTTGTAAAAAGTTGTGCATAATCTGTAAATATATATTTATTTACTCAACCGCCGAGTCGTGAGCATCACTGAAGCCACCGGAAAGAAGCCACCCTCCAGCCAGCGCAGCACCCCACGATCGACGAAGAACTTTACTGGCGCAGTCGACAGGATCGTGGACGTCGTCGGCCACCTCGACAACAACGTGTGCCAGGAAGACGACGAGGCCAGTGCTGGCGCGGAGTGTGGCGGTGTCCATCGGCAGGAGCCCAGGACCAGTCGAGACGACCAGCAGCCTGGCACAGCGAGGCACGGCTACGAGTACGCCTGTGGCCGACAGCGACGAAAGCCGAGAAGCGGACGTCGCGTGGGGCGATCGGCGCCGGTGACCTGCGGGTTCGGCGTCATCGACAACTGCCGTGGGCCTGGGGCCTTCGACGGCGACAACAGATTCAGGCAAGCGAACGTCGCCGGCTGCAATCGACGCCAGTGACCTGCGGGTTTGGCGACACCCGACGCCTGCAGCGGTGACAGCCGGGTCTCACAGAACGGACTCTGCTTGTGGCGATCGACGCCGTGGGGACTCGCGAGTTCGGCGGCGTCAACGACCTCCGTGGGCTCTACAGCACCGCCAGGTAAGTGGTCGTTTTCCCTTCCGTCGCCGGCTGACACCCGCGCACTTAGCTGCATGGCGAGGTATAACTGGCCCATTGGGGAGAGCCTCAGTGACGGAGACGACGAATGGTCGGATGGGGAAGCGGTTCCGCTGAGTGTTCAGATAGCCCTCGTGAGGAAAAGAACGAAGGAGCTAGACCTGCAGATACAACTCGCAGAGCTCCGGGCGGAGGAGCGGAGAGCAATAGCTCGGCTCCTGGAGGAGCGCCGAGAAGGGTCGCTGATTAATGCAGCGGCGGGCGCGGAGCCCGAGGCTCACCGCGTCAGCGAAACGGAACCGGACGCACTGGGCGACCCGGAGGCTGCCATGGGGTCCGAGGCCGATTGTGCCGCACAAAAGCCGGAGACTGCCATGGAGTCCGAGGGTGATCGCGCTGTCCAGGAGCCGGAGACTGCGGTAGGCTCCGAGGCCAATCGAACCGTACAGGGACCGGAGACTGCGGTGGGGTCTGAGGCCGACCGCGGTGTCGAGGAACAGGACACTGCCGGAGGGTCCGAGGCTGACCGCGCTGTCCAGGAACCGAGCCCTGACGGGGGTTCCGAGGCTTATCGCGCTGTCCAGGAACCGGAGACTGCGGTGGGGTCTGGGGCCGACCGCACTGTCCAGGAACAGGACACTGCAGGGGGGTCCGAAGCCGGTAGCGCTGTCAGGGAGCCAAAGACGGTCGTGGGGTCCGGGGCCGATCGTGTCGTTCAGGAACCGGACACTGCGGTGGGGTTCAACGCCGATCGCGATCTCCAAGAAGTAGGGTTTGAGGCCGATCGAGCCGTACCGGGACCGCTGACTGCCGTGGGGTCCGAGGCCGACCGTCCCGTGCTAGGACTGGAGACTGCCGGGGGGCCCGACGCCGATCGCGCTCTCCAGGAACCAGACACGGTCATAGGGTTCGAGGCCGATCGTGCCGTACTGGGACCGCAGACTGCCGTGGGGTCCGACGCCGATCGCGCTCTCCAGGAACCGGACACTGTCGTAGGGTTCGAGGCCGATCGTGCCGTATTGGGACTGGAGACTGCCGGGGGGTCTGAGGGCCATCGGGCCACTTGCCAACCAGGGTCTTCCTACGTCCGGGCAGCTGGAAGGGAGGAGCTCCCGGAGAGCCAGGGGTCGGTCCCGGCACTGGGGAGGCTGGTGGATGCCGATGTCGCGAGGGGGGCCACTGCCGCTGTTCAGATTGGACTTCGGGGTCACCACGACGGGCCTTGTGTTGAGGGTGTGACACAGCGGGTGCCACCAAGCGGGCGGCGCGAGGAGGTACAGGTGAAGGAGCACGAATCGCCGTGGGGCAACAATCTTGGAAGAGGGACGGCGATGGCGCGCCATGGGCGCAAAGTTGATCCTTTCTCTGATGTCTGCGAAGCGATTGCCGAAAGCGCTTCCGTGGAGAGGCCGAGCCGAGCACGCCTTCGTGGGCCTAATGAAGCTCTGGCGAGCTACACTGTTCTCGCGACACTCGACACGGGTGCCCGAGTAAGGGTTGATTGTAGGGTGGCAAGGGAGCGCTTTGTCGCACTCATGCACGTGGTGTCAGCGGGCGTGCATGTGGGGAAGCGATCACTGCCGTGGCCCTTGCGAGGTGCCATTGAACTCACACTTGCTGTGTAGCGCTTGCCGCGCTTTTCGAGTTTTGTTGTCTTTTTGTTTACGGCAACGCTTGCAGCGTTCTTGGTGTCGCTGGTGCGAGCAAGACAGGTCCGCAGAGTCTAGCGGAGTGGGTGATCAAGGTTTTGTCTCCACAAGCAGAAATGAGTGTTCTCCCTGTTTTGATCTTTATTTAGCAAGTCGTGCTAGAGGAGCGTGGCTGTGTTTTATTTTGTGTAATCGAACGATTCAGCGTTGTTCAGTGTTCACCAAGCGTTTTTAGTCTTTCGTTTGCTGTTGGTTTGCCGGGATTTATTGATGTTTTTGTCTTTTGGTTGCGGAAGCTCTTGCGGCGCCAACGGTGTCGTTGTTGCGAGCGGTCCAGGTCCTCGAGAGGCCTGCTGAGAAACGGAGTGTACTAAGAAGTGTTGTCCTTTTTTTTTTCTCTCAGTTTTATATAGCAATTGGTGCTAGAGGTGCCTGGCTTCGTTATTTCCAGCCATGTGTTTTGTTGTTTTTATTTTTCGCTTCAGTTTAAGCGGGTTGTTTTTGTGTTCTTGTTGGGTTTTCGGCCATCCTGTTTTTGTAACTGCTGGCTAGTCCAGAAGTCCTAGCGCAGTTTTCGGGGGGACGTGTAGGGATGGCCGAAGGGGCTTAGCCGAAAGAGCTCGGGGAATTGGCGGCGCGGTCACCCGAAGCGTCCTTGGGAGGCGCCCGATGTCTTGTCTTTCCCTTTGGCGGCAAGCGGAGGCCAGCTCCCGAAAGTGGAAGCAGATTTCCCCGCGTGGGAAGTAAACAAACCTCTGTTCGCGGGTGGTCGCCCTTGCCGCCGAGGTAATTGGGGAGGCGACCTTGTCGGGGCCATGTCGGCGACTTCGGGGGAGAGAGGGAGGTCTGGCCTCCCTTCGGAATGTCGGTGCGCCTTTTTGGAAAAGTGGAGTTTCAACGAGCCCGTGCGCGGAGCAAGTCGTGATCTCCCGCGGTCCCGAGGGCTCCGCGTACTTTGTCCTGCGGGGCAGAGAACTTGCCGTGCGCGGCAAGGGACTTGGCGCCGAGGCGCTATTGTTGGCGTTGGGTTGCCGCGGCATCAGCAGCGTGACAATTGTTTTGTCTTGTAAAAAGTTGTGCATAATCTGTAAATATATATTTATTTACTCAACCGCCGAGTCGTGAGCATCACTGAAGCCACCGGAAAGAAGCCACCCTCCAGCCAGCGCAGCACCCCACGATCGACGAAGAACTTTACTGTGCCTTTAAAATAAAGCCGGAGGAAAAGAAAAAAGCCCCATGGCCGAATAAAGGATGAAGACTATATCTTACAACCACATGCATAAAAACAAGAATAGTCGTGACAATAAATTTGAGGGATGTATTTTCGCCCACAAAATTGTAATTACAATCGTATTTGAAATACCCACATTTTAGTATTTAAATACACAGGTCAAATACATTACCCAATTTGTAATCAAATACAAATGCAAAATACACAAAGTATTTGAAATACGTATTTCAAATACTTGTATTTGAAAGTACTGCCCATCCCTGTGTATAATCTTTTCTAGTCATTTACAAAATACTGGTAGAACGGACACTGGCCTAAAATTTCCCAAGTTGCTTTTTCCCCCACCTTTGTACAGTACCGTTACCCTTGCCACCTGCTTGTTTTTTTGTTTTTTTTTTGTGGAAAAGTTTCATTCTCTAGTGAAAGATTAAAAATATACGTCAGACAGGGAGCAGTGCACTATAATACATATTTTACAGGTTTAATTTGAAGGTCATATATATCAGTGCTTTTACTATTCTTTAAATTTTGGAAAAGTGAGTAAATTTCATCTTCGTCAGTTGGGAAGGATAATAGACTAAGAGAAATACTCTGCACATATCTAGAAGCATCCGCATAGTGTAAACTTTGAACAAGGTTAACAAAATACTCATTAAATGTTTCCGCTAAAGTGGATCCCGTTAGGTTAACACCTCCGATTTTCATTTCTGTGATCCGATGCACATACGATCCTTGCTTAATTATGCCATTCAACTTTTTCACACAACATTTGGTCGCTTAGTATCTAGAAATAAATTGTTAAAATAAGCACGCACATTTAACTTGCCTTAAATTCTTTGTCAGCTGATTTCGTTCCTTTTCGAATTTAGACAACATACTTGCGTCTTTAGTGCGCACAAATTGGTGGTAAAATGCATTTTTTTTATTTATCATTCTTAATATTTCTGTCGTAACCCAAGGTTTACGAGATTTTCGGGAAACACTTTGCAATTTGTAAGGAAAACAGCGGTCGTACACGATTGTAAACTGTTCAAGAAAGCAGTAAAACGCCTCATCTGCCGACACGCTGGACAGTACCAATCTAAAAGGTTAAAACGCGCAAACAAAACAAGGACAATAAAGACACAAAGACGACAGGACGGGCGCTAACTCACAACTGATTTTATTAAAAAAAAAAAAAAAAACACTCACTTTTATACACAAGATCGTATGCCTCACCCAGAGCCTTTTATACTGGGAGAGTTCGGCGGATGGGAGGAGCTTACGGCCCGCTAGGTTTAGCGGATTCAGCGGGTTCCGCTCCCGCCATGATGTGCCTCCCGGCAAGTGGCCGGGTCCCCATTGACGTGCGATGTATACGCGTGTAGGTTTCGCCGTTCGCGCTTTTCGTGCCGTGAGGAGAAAGTCAGAAAACAACCATTTTGTGATTCAGTGCTTTATTCATGTAAAAATTAGCAAACAAACTGCCCATTTACGAACGGCACTCATTTATAAATGGGGAATCGCTCAAAAACACCCGTCGTCCGACACAGCTCAGCGGCCTTGTGCGCATTTTTCAGTGGGTAAGTTTGATTGTCCCTGAGTGTTTACCACATCACACGGTTTGTGCACCGTTGTGCGGAATACGGCGGACTGATCGTGATTTTCCGCCGTGCTTCTTCACCTGCTGGTCTTTTTTTTTTTTTTTTTTTTCTGACATTGTTTGGTTTGCTGTGAAGAAGCAGCGTCGGCGTCGCGTTGTGCCTGAGCTTTTTGGGATCGACAACCACTTTCGAAATCACTGTGTGCGAAGTGCACCTAAAAAAAAGAAAGGCATGACAAGTAAGTATTTACAACGCGAATTAAAAAAAAAAAAAATGAAGGTATCGCTTGCGAGACGGCGAAGCGGAGCTACGAGGCCGCTTCTAAAAACTCGAGCGTAGGGAAAGCTACGAGAGCGAGATAAATGCTATGAACCTGCCGACGGAGCGCGTGCGCTCGTACAGTGCACGCGTCGTTCAGCGCGACGTGCACCCGCTTGCAGCGAATACTATACACAGTTCAAATTTGGCAAGCTAGGCCGCTCGCAAGTATCAAGTCTTGCGGGGCAGGAAACGCTTCGTGATCAACGGACACTCTCACCTGACGCTGCCGCGTCAACTCGCTGCACAGTTTTAGTTAAAATAAAACGCGTTTAACTCAAAAAAATAAATTAATTATAATATTACCTCGCACCATCGAGAACTCGAAGCCGGCTTCCACTTAGCCCTCTTTGTTTTGGCCTCCCAGATCTTGTGCCTTGCACGGTTTTCTTTTCCTTGCGGGAACCGGTACATCCTGAACCCTTTTTTCGCGCTGTTCGAGCACCCAACGGCACTGCAGCACCTCTATACGTTTTCTTCTAACGTCTCGCAGAGCGCAGAACGATCACTTTCACCGTCGTCTCTCGCTCCACCCTAGTCAGACGGCTGCCGGCTCGAGACGACAAGGCACATCATGGCGCACGACGAGACTCGGAATGCGATGCGCACAGTTGCCAGACTGTTCGATCAGTGCTGCCAGACTGGCGGCTGGATCAATAGACCGCCGAACTCTCCCAGTATAAAAGGCTCTCGCCACACCTACACTGCAACCAATCACCACTCTCACAAGCAGCTGCTTAGAAACATCACTTCTTTCTGGAGCAAAAAGAGAGAAGGCATGCTGACGCATAAGTCATCTTTCCTTTTGATATAAAACGCCTTTATATTCTCTCTCTCGGTTTTATCTTTTGATCTCTTTGAAAACTTTGTTTCAGTCAAAAGAGGCTTACAGTAAGCACATCGCTTGCAGTGGTCGGCCAGGTGTCCCGCCGCGTTGTTGCGCACAGAAAGATTATGTTCACGTGCCCTATCGTTAAAACAGCGGCCGGTTTGTTCAATATAAACTTTTCCGCAGCTTAATGGTATCTCATATACAACATTGGTCACAGATTCAGTGTACTGTACAGCGTGCTTCTTAGAGCAGAGTGTTTTTTTCTGCCGTGTAAGCATCGAACAGATTTTTGAGAGCTGACAAGGGGCCGAAAAAACAACATTTACATCGTATCCGCTAGCTATCTTTTTAATATTGCGAGACACTTTATGCCATTAAGGAATCACATGTACAGTACACGTCTTTTAACTTTATTTGTCTGGCTGCCCCCTTCCAAGTTAGTTCTTTTTATTTTTTTCAAGTAGGCTCTCACAGCAGCTCGAAACTAGGTTAGGAGGGTACCCTACGTTTTCTAGCCTTTTTACTTGCTCAGCAAAACTGATGTCCATCTGATGTTTGCAATTTTTAGCAAGAGCTGCCTGAAGACTTGTTAACGCGATACCTCTCTTGACCAGATTGGAATGTGCAATTTTGTAAGAAACAAGGGTTTTCTTGGAACGCGGGCTATACTTCCAACAAACATGGTCGTCGGAAAACATGTCCATAAGGTCCAAAAAACGAATGCAGTTACAAATATAATTAGTTACAATGAGTGTTTACAATTACACTTAGTTACAGTGAGCAGTTACAGTTACAATTAGTTACAATGAGTGTTTCTTTGTATAGAAATCTGGTGTTTGTATTGGCTAGTCGGTTGCCCCTGTTTTATGTAATATATTTTTAGCGTAAATGGACAGGCGCATTTTGGAATGCCTACCTGATCTGCATGTAGTTGAAGTATTCAGATATGTTGACGATTATCTTTTAATTTTAGAAACAAATTCGGGTTTGGATGAGGTCGTTGCGGGGATCGTCGATGTTTTTAAAGAAGCGTCAGGTGGACTTAAGTTTACATGGGAAATGCCCGTGCTGAACTGCATTCGTTTTTTGGACCTTATGGTCATGTTTTCCGACGACCATGTTTGTTGGAAGTATAGCCCGCGTTCCAAGAAAAGCCTTGTTTCTTACAAAAGTGCACATTCCAATCTGGTCATGAGAGTTAACGCGTTAACAAGTCTTCAGGCAGCTCTTGCTAAAAATTGCAAACATCAGATGGACATCAGTTTTGCTGAGCAAGTGAAAAGGTTAGAAAACGTAAGGTACCCTCCTAACCTTGTTTCGAGCTGCTGTGAGAGCCTACTTCAAAAAATAAAAAGAACTAACTTGCAAGGGGGCAGCCAGACAAATAAAGTTAAAAGACGTGTACATATGATTCCTTATTGGCATAAAGTGTCTCACAAGATTAAAAAGATACCTAGTAGATACGATGTAAATGTTGTTTTTTCGGCCCCTTGTAAGCTCTCCGAAATCTGTTCGATGCTTATACGGCAGAAAAAAACACTCTGCTCTAAGAAGCACTCTGTACAGTACACTGAATGTGTGACCAATGTTGTATATGAGATACCATTAAGCTGCAGAAAAGTTTATATTGAACAAACCGGCCGCTGTTTTAACGATAGGGCACGTGAACATAATCTTTCTGTGCGCAACAACGCGGCGGGACACCTGGCCGACCACTGCAAGCGATGTGCTTACTGTAAGCCTCTTTTGACTGAAACAAAGTTTTCAAAGAGATCAAAAGATAAAACCGAGAGAGAGAATATAAAGGCGTTTTATATCAAAAGGAAAGATGACTTATGCGTCAGCATGCCTTCTCTCTTTTTGCTCCAGAAAGAAGTGATGTTTCTAAGCAGCTGCTTGTGAGAGTGGTGATTGGTTGCAGTGTAGGTGTGGCATACGATCTTGTGTATAAAATATGCAGTGTTTTTTCTAATAAAATTAGTTGTGAGTTAGTGCCCGTCCTGTCGTCTTTGTGTCTTTATTGTCCTTGTTTAGTTTGCGCTTTTTAACCTTTTAAATCAGAAGGAACCAACTCGCCCAAACACAAGTTTTAATTGGACAGTACCGCACTCCAGTTTACAGAAATCATATGGTGTTAAAAAATGTCGAGGTTTTTAGCGCTTATATTTCTGAAGTATACTTCAGGACCACAAGTTTCTTTTAAGTTATAGCTCACATTAGAAAGTAAATATATCGGAAGGTGATCACTAATTGCTTCTCCAACTACTCCGGCAATTAATTCCGACGTAGAAAGGTTTGTTAAAAATAAGTCTAGTAACGCCTGACGTACAGGTGTTACATGAGTAGGTTGAAGAATAACATTGGCCAACCCATACGATTGATATAAAGGCATCAGTAATGTTTATGATAAGAGGGAGCATGCATATCTATGTTAAAGTCGCCGCCAAAGTATAGAGTAAAGCCGCCGCCGAAGTATAGAGTAAAGCCGCTTTCACCATTAAACCGAAAGAACACTTCGAGGATTTTAAAAAAAAAGAAGAAATATTCCCACAAGGCGGACGATAAAGTACTGAATATATAGATTTTTCATGTTGCAAAGTTAAGATTTCGTAGTCATGAAATTATAGTGAAATCAGTAATAAAAAATAATTTGAGGTGTTTTTTAATTTGAGGTGTTTTTTCGCATACATAGCTATACCCCCTTCTACCTTATCACTACGATTTAAATTGAATATATTGTAACCCTCCAATCTATCCACCTCATCAGTATTGTTATACCACGTTTCTGTAAGCATGATCACATCACATCGAAAACTGAAACCGTCCAAAAATACGTTCAGTTCATCAGAGTTATTCCGAACTTTTTGTACATTTAAGTGAAATAATAAAAAAAAAACTTTGTTTGCTCCGTAAAGATGAGCCCAATTTCTTTAGGTAACAAATAATGGTCGTCACTCATGGTATAAAACTAAATAACCAGCCTTTAAATGCGAAGGAAAAAACTACTCAAACTTTTCCAAATCATCCTTCGACTTCGTACCACACGTACATTGGCCCCCTCTTTCTCTCTTACAAAACCCTTTTCCATGTTTGTACCAAACATACTGGAATATTTTCTCTTTCGCCCATTCCTTCACTTCCCAGGGTAGCGTCTTATCGTGCTGCGTCAAGCTTTCCATTGGTCTCGGGTCGCTCTTTATAAAGAAATGAAGAGTTGGGATTGAATATGTTAAGAAATTGCAAGAATAGAACAGAAAACGTAAAAGTTTACGTTCTAAGGCAGGTACCATAATATAATGCAGCAGTCACTTGTGCTAGCTCCGTGTACCGATTGCACTTTGTCAGCGATTTTCTGTTCTTGCCGCAGTCATTTGGGCCAGGTGTACGCGGTGTCGCTTCTAACACCGCACTAGCGGTGCTCTTGAAGTACTCGATGCAGAGAGCAAGATAGCTTCTTGCGCCACGCACAAATTAGACATGTTTAAGTCCTTATCAAAAAGAGAACACGCTAACCGTGTATCTGCGGAGGGTATGCGGTCTGTTTGCGAAGAAAATCGGTAATCTTAAATTTTAGCGTTTGTTGCGAGTGGCGCGATCGATGTCTGCATTGACGTCAAGTGCCACGAAGCGATTTGTGCGACCTCCCCGTCGTCTTGGTTCAATGAGGGTGAGACTCAGACGCCCAGCGGAGCCAATTTAGGCGTCAGTAGAGCGAGTCTAGCACCAACAAGCACGAACGGCCTGCATTTTAAGGTTATGATGACGATATAATTAAATGCGAAGGTTCAAGCGAGCTGGACAAGGGTGACGATAATAATGCCTAGAGAAGGGGAACAAAGGGTAGAACGCACCAGTCACCTAGCTGTGTTTGGAGATTCGCTTTTGTCCGTTGTCCGCTTTGCTCCCCTTCTCTAGAAATCATTATCGTTATTTTTGTCCAGCTCCCTCGCACCTTTGCATTAATTGCATTACCAGTTCTTTCGCTGGCTCACTCGGAGTCGCTGACAAGGTGAGAAGGGGAGCTTCATGGTGAATTCCGCTCTCAGATGTCGAGCGCTCATCTTCCGCTCGCAGATCTGGTTCACTGACGAGGCTCGAAAACGACCCTTGTTCCCCGCCAAGTATCGTCAGCTGCCATCGTGTCGCCAGCTCGCCGCCGTCCTCGGTGGTCGGTCACGTGATACGTCTCCGTGAGCGTTATCAGTCTTAGCTCAAACAACAAACTACGAGCGCGAAAGAGTCACTGGGGTCAGCGTCGTCTCCGATCTGTTGGAATTGATCCAGATCCTTATCGGAGAGCCGGAAGCAGAGACACCCAGTCTCTAACTTGCAGCCTTGCCAATTACGGTCGCCGGCTTTACTATCGAACTTCAGATGATGTTAAAACTGATTAAAACTGTTCAAGATTTCTTTTCAAATATTAAACAAAATACTGTCCTTTCTATATATATATATATTGGCCACGAAATTCGGTTACGCGTCGCCGAACGGTTATCTCCGCTTCAAGGTAGCGCTGGCGAAACAGATCAGATGCCAAATCTTCCGAGGTTGCCGTTGTCTTCTTCAAAACTTATAGGCTATTTTCGGAAATTTACACTTTACGCCACGCATCTCCATGTAGTAGTCGTTAGCTCCGATGGACTTCGTCGGCCGCCATTTTTCACTGGAAATTCTCGAAAATCGCTTCTAATTTTAAAACGAGATAACAGTAAGCGCCAAAACTCTGGTTTCTGATCCGGACCTAGCGCTACATTTGGGTGGAGATTGAGCGATGCGAACGCTCAACATTGGAACTCATAAAAATGCACAAACCTCATCACTATTGCGTACTTGTATGAAATCGTAACGTACAGCATGTATCGTAAGCACGTACTCCACCGTTTGCATTTCGTTAGGGTCCAAAAGTACGCTGGTCCTGACGCGTGGATTATATATTTATTTTCTCGATGCAGGCGTAAAGAAGGTTGCCCAGGATCGCCATGGCTGCTAACGTCGTAAGTCTTCGCTCGTTTCTTCTGAGCTGCTTTTTAAGTGGGCATTAACCGATGTTGCTCGAAACTTCCAGCCCCAGGGTCCTACAAGAAAGGACCTAAAGTACCTGCTAGACGGTCTACAGACAGACGTGGAGTTCCTTGTCGGCGACCCTCCGGGCACCCGCTTCAAGGCTCACAAGCTAATCTTGGCCATGAGGAACGACGTCTTCGAGGCCATGTTCTACGGCAGCATTCCCGAGGAAGGAGATGTTATCATTCCCGACCTGCATCCGGACGGTTTTCGAGCATTCCTCAGGTAAAAACGCTGCTATGTACGCACCATTCGACAAAATATTAACCCCCCCCCCCCCCCCCCCCAAACCCCCGGCATAAAAAAAAATAAAATAAATTATAAGACTGTTAGGTATTTATATTTAGGGTTCTGTGTGTTCGGAAATTCGGAGTTTAATTGCGCAGTGTTTCCCTCTAAAAATAAATAAATAAGTATTATCCGGGTGTAAACATATTCCAAATAAAAAAATAAATGAAAATAAATCGCGCTTGTATTAATAACTATTTCTTCAGCTGGATTTGGCGTTTGTGGCATTGCGATTGGTAATACTAATTTGTCCCTCGACAAAAGTTGCAAACAAATGTTGCTTCGATAAACGTCGATACCTTAAAATCAACAAACTCCTGGAAGTAGTCGCTGAAAACTCGTAGTCATCCCACGAAGTGGAGCGGTAATATAATAGAGAAGCTTTTACTGCCCCACTTCCCCATTTTACTGCTCGAAAAATCCCATCCTCGTCACCAATGTACTGGTGTTGTATATGCCGTTACTTTCAGATTATGACATGCCAAATGCAACAACTGTTTATTTTGATTCATGTCATCTTCGAAGGTTGGGTTGTCTACCCGCTTATGTAGATACTCTGGACACTACACCGGGACGGAAGAAATGGTTTGTGGGTACATCGCATCACTAAAAGCGACAGAGAAAAAAGAGTCGACAGAAGATACAGTGCGCTGTTTGTCTTCTTTATAGTCCTTGTTACATGGCGCGTTCAGTGGTCTTGGTGAACTCCAATGTAGATGGACGTGCGATTGCGCTTTCAGGATGCTCCTCCACACCGTGAAGCTTGTCCAGAAAGCAGTATTCTCCCAGAGTCATTGATGCTGCTACTATGCGTATCTTCAATTCTACTCTGGGAAGCTTTCTTTTGAGGTGAAATAAGAGCAAGAGAAGATATACCTCCAGCAGTGACTAATTCTGACATTAAACATTCTGCCATTGCAGCTATCTGTACAGCCACGAGGCCAAATTCGCTGACGTCGAGACGGCACTTCTCACCAAAAGAGCGGCGCAGAAATACCTGGATCTCAACCTTGTCGGCCTGTGCACAGAGTTTGTCAGAAAGAGCATCAAACCTGACACGCTCTGCTGCGTTCTGGACGTCCTCGCGATTAGCGACGAACCCATGTCCGAGTATGACGGCGCCATCAACGAAACCCTGAAAACAAAGGCTGGTGAAGTTCTTGACTCGAAGACCTTCATATCTGCATCGGAAGTAACCATCTTAGAGGTCTTGAGGAGAGAGAAGAGGGTCTCCGAGTACGAGGTCCTTCGGAGCATTTATGCGTGGGCAGTTGTCAAGTGCTCGGCGGTAGCCGACACGCCCTCTGACAAACTGCTGGAGAGGTCTATGAAAGCCTTATTGTCGGAGATCAAGCTTCTGAGCTTGACTCCAGCAGAATTTGTCGAGGGTCCAGCAGCGTGGAAAATATTCACAGTGGACGAGGCCTATAGCATTCTGACGGTAACATCATCAAGCGAGGATCTATGCCGCTCCCCGATTTCTGCAAGCAATAAGGACATTTACAAACTGCTCAAAGTTTCATTGTGTGGATCGTTATCAATCAACCCTGCAGTGTTTTCTTTTTTGTTTCTTTTTTTTTGTGTCTGTGACAAGATATGCATAAAGCCAAGCAAACGCTGGCGCTCATTTATAGATTTACAATAAAACATAAGGTACGCTCCCGATGTCTCTGCGGTCGTGTGGATCATTCTGGCATTTGATTAGACAAAACTTGGAACGAACAGATTCAGAATGACTTTCCTTGCTCTTCTGCGTTCGTTTAAACTGAAGTTGCAAGGCCCACAGCAACGTGCTTTCGGTCATAAGGTCGCTTAACTTCATATTGATCTATACACCTTTTTCACAAGGGCGCAGCCATCTTGAATGTCGTCACTTCTGGTATGCGGTAAAACATCGTTTTGATCTCCACACCGCTGGAAGGTGCAGGCACGTAGCCAGGAAGGGGGGGAGGGGGGGGGGGGAGCCCATAGGTCCGTCCCCCCCCCCCCCCACCGAAATCTCATTTTGCTGGACCACCTCCCTCCCCCCTCCCCCTCATACAGCATTTTGTCACGGGCGGGCCCCCGCCGAAACGAAATCCTGGCTACGTGCCTGGGAAGGTGTTTACGAAAAATGCGTGATTGTCACACATTCTTGTTTTGCCTCGCCTGTACTTTGTCGCCTATTGCAGGTTGAAATGTTTTGTTATTTTTTCGTCCCGCATACCAGATACGTGACTGAGAATGACAGGAAACAGAAAACGTCCATAGAAGAAATGGGTTTTATTTACAACTTTTGATTGAGGATATTTTACAAAATAAATGTACCATTAGCGAACTTTTCTTAAAGTTGTACCAGCCTAGCGTGTAACACATTTGTTTTCCTGATTTATCTGAAAGAATACGAAATTTGGCCCCCAAGAGTCGTATTTTTTTATTGTCTGAAACGATGCAAATTGTAATCATAGAAACAAAGAAAAAAAATACCGCATCGCCAAAAAAAAAAAAAAAAATTCTAACGTGCGCGCGCGCCTTTTTATTTTTGGCGTTCTTCTCTCCCTCTCTCGCCTCCTCGTTTTTATTCGTGACGTCAAAAATCATGAAATTTAGAAGCTTTGTAGGCGACATCTTTATAACATTTAATAACGGCAATCGTAAAACATCTTTTTTAACGCAATTGCGAACGCGCTACGGCCAATCGGAGTCCGGCGTGATATCGCCTCCTGGATTTGTATCTTCCCTCGGAAAAAATGCCGCCTGGGCAGGCGGCACGCGGAACAAAACCGGTTTTTCTCGGTCCGCCGGCGCCCTTAGCTCCCGCTCCTTTCCTCGTCGCATCGGGTCGCGGCGGCAACAGCACGGAGTCCTGAAAGAAACTGGACTCTCAGGACTCCGCAATATTTGACGCCAACGCACCGGTGCAAATCGCGCAAGAACTTTGGATTCGGCATTTAGAATTTTTTTTTTTTTTACTTCAGAAATACTGAATTCCCAAGTTTCGAAGTTTGAGGGTAATTTCCCGCCCCTGGCATCGTTTTCAATCGTTTCGGATAATAAGAAAAAATATATGATTTTGATGTGTCAGTGCTAGGGAGCCTTCATGTGCGCTTTGCTAGGGTGATGCTATCCTTTGTAATACCACTCGCCGACAAACCAG
Source organism: Ixodes scapularis (assembly GCF_016920785.2). NCBI lineage: Eukaryota > Metazoa > Arthropoda > Arachnida > Ixodida > Ixodidae > Ixodes > Ixodes scapularis. The sequence goes on along the minus strand of NW_024609836.1, from coordinate 8,146,714 downwards.
CAGCCATTTTGTTCCTCGGCGATAATCCGTGGGGCTTATAACCCTCCCGGAAACAAGCACCTTATCTCAGAAGTTCGGAGCAGCGTTGTGGAACCCACGGAGGGAGGGTTAGCATTTTCCCCCTCGGATGGGATTACCGATGGACACAAAGGCCACTTTCCGGCGCACGGGGAAACAATGAGAGGAACAAAATGGCGGTGGACGAGGGTGTGGGAAAGGGAAACAGGCAGTTGGCATCACCCTATGCGAAGCGCACATTAAGGCACCCTAGTCAGTGCCCCTTAAAGGAATACTACAACGAAATTTCGGCGCTCATTTTTTGGTCTGTATGTGTTCAAAGGAGCAGTATCACATCAAACACACCGATATCTTGTGAAAAAAGTCACGAAAAGGAATTTTAAAATGAATTAAACGATTAGCAAAGAGCACCTGGTGGATGTCGCTGACGCCTCGTTTGTAATGCCCGTCTAGGAACCTTGACAGCTAGTGACGGAGATTGTTTCGCCTCCGGCCACCACGAGAGAAGAGGGGAAGAAGGAACTCCCCTCTTCCCGAGAATCCCTTTTGTATGACCCAGAAGTCGCTATTGTCCCCCTACAAGATTACAGAAGATTAACCCGTCACTCAAAATTCGTACAAAAGTAGCCGCTTCGGTGGCTGGAACGACTAGGCCGTCCTCTCGACGTCAGCCTCGCCGTAGCTTTGCTCGTCCCGAGACGAACTGCGTCACGATTGCGTTGGTTGTCACGTGGTCTCCGCTGGGCCTTCTCCGAGCGCTTGCCAGAGTGAGCCGTTTACAACGAAAAATACAGCCACCAGGCTCAAGATACAAATGTGCGATAGTCATTTACGGATATTGTGGATCACATTCAACCTATTTTTGAACACGACGGGAATATTTCAAATTTCGTTGAAGTATCCCTTTAATTTCTGTATCCAACACTACAAAGGACACTACAAAACGCTCGACTCCGACAAATCGTGAAAATTGGAGCGAGTTACAAAATAAAGAAGGCCTCCCCTACTTTTATTTTTCACAGATTTCTGTCAAAAAAATGTTTACATTCTAATTTTATTTACCAGGCCGTCGTAACTCTTGACCGTTGCCTCCTATTACCGAGCGTCGCTCGTGCCACCCCTTGAGGCCTGACCACACTAGTGTGAACGGCGCCGCCGTCCGGCGTCCCAACGCAAGGGGTCCACATTGGCGTCCGTTTTGCGGGCGTCACGTGATAACACTGGCTCTCGCGATCGCGCGCGCGCCTCCCGTCGGAATTCCCACTCTTTCGTCGTCTGCTCATCGTTAGATTCTTCCGTTTCGGCTCTCATCTTTCGCATATATCAGCATCGAAACCGCACTCGCTGCCTGCATGGTAGGAGTCCATGATGACCTGGTGATCAGCGTGAATGTGATTATCTTAGCCTGCTCGTTGATCTTGCTTCGTCGCCGCGCTCTGAAGGGAAGGAGGCGCAGGTTTTCGTGTCTGGCCGAGTTGGTTCTACCGAAACACTGAAGGGAAGGTTAGTGCTTTGCTGCCCCGGCGGCGCGCCAGAGATGAAGGCTGCTTTCGAGGGTGTCACCAAATCAACAAGACATCTGTCACAACACAGACGGCATGCAACAAGTGCCACGGAGAAACTCGCTTGTAATTCCGAATTCCTCTCCTGTAATTTCCCAGTGGTTGTTCTTAGCGCCCCTATCAGGTAGTCTGGCTACGTCTAGTCATATAAAAAGGGAAGCAGTCGCACAGTTTCGAAGAACCGCTCCGTTGGGAATGGCATTGGGGGAAATAGGAATAGCAGACGAAACGAAACAACGCTACGTTCCTTCGGAACGTGAAAGACGCGCGGAGAACCGGCTTGCGCGTTGCCATGGCATCGCAACTTCACTATCTACGACACCTCCCATTGACTCCTCTCCTCTGCGGCGACGAGCTGTGTACCGCGCAAGGACCTGTTGGCTTGGCGGCGCCGTCAGGCGTGCCGCTGAAGGCGAAAACAGTTTTTGGTCGGCAGCCCGCGGCGCCCAGCGTCGCGCCTATTTAGCGCGGTCTCTGGCAGATGAAAAACCATCCCCGTTGCTCCATTTACCTTGGGCAATTTACTCGTTTGTTTTGCTGTTGGACAAAGAGGGAGAGAAAAAAAAGCTCCATTTAACATAAAAACAAAGCAGTCGGTTGTGAGCGTTTACGCTTAAACAACATGGATTTGTCGCGGAGGTCTGCTTTAGCCGACAAAGAGATACGAAACTTTCTTTTTGAATGGGATTAATGCCCAGGCATATGTTACGAAAAGTCCTTCGGCCTTTCTGACTTTTTAAGAATTCGACGATAGTTTGATATTTAATGACAGCGGTGATGAAAACGACATGAGTCCTGTAAGCATTTCATCAACTTTAGCGTCTGCACGTCACAAACAAACACCCAATGTTATCCGGATACGTTTTGAAATACAAGTCTATGATGTAGAGCGAGATATAACACCTGGAAAATTAGAAAATGTTTTCGTCTTATTTCAATGCAAATTGCCTGTTTAAAATAAAAAAAAAATGCCTACGTTCATTGAAAAAAAAAAAAAAAAAATAACGAAAATGAATAGGCGAGGGGTTCATCCGGCCCTGCCACTCCGTGAAAATTTTGCTTTGTTCCGGAAAGTCCTCCCTCACGGTACAGTGACCTTATATGCCCTCCCGATTATACCCCTTTCCTTCCGCCCTGCCCTTGAGATACCGTACCGTGACTTACGGTACGGTGGCTAATTCTGTAGGGAGTTTTGGCGAGTCGTTTTTCGAGCCCACGGTCTCGAAATCACGAACGGTGCAGCTGGTCCGTTCTGTGAAACCGTACGTGAAAGTTGCCATATTTTAGCGAATCGTGAAACTGGAGAAAGCGTGCAAACGATGATGATGATTGTGTTTGACCGGTGGCGCCATCTTCTAGGAAACATGTGAACCATTCTGCAACGTGTAAATCCTTGGCGTCTCGTGTTTCCCGCGTACGACTGATGTAAACAAGACGGCCGACGTAACATTTGCCGGACGACCGTAAAGGTATATGGTGTGTCTCCGCCCTCTTGAACTTGAACGGTCGTTCATGTTGTGTGCCGTCAACCAAATCATTTCGTTTGCTCGCGGTCGCCACAGCAGCTAGTCTGCCCGCAGATCGCAAAAGGTTACTAGTATGCGGAGTTTAGAGCATTCACGATCGCTTACCATTGTCCTCGAAGTGATTTGGTTCAACTTCTCAAATAAAGCAGACTAACAGGATGGCAAATCGCCTCTCGCTGTACTAAGCCTATTGCTCGGCTGGATCGGGGAAGTCAGTCGATTAACTGACTGCTATATATATATATATATATATATATTTTTTTTTTACCCGAGTCACGAACGGTGCTGGCTGTGTTGCGGTGACGACTCCTGCGGCCGGAATTTATTTATTTATTTATACATGCTGCTGGCCCGTGGGCCGTGGCAGAGGGGAACAACATATAGAAAAACTATACAGTTCATACCTCCAATGAAAACTTTGAACAATACCGTATTTACCAAATTTGATACAAGACGCGCCCATAGCACAAATGAAAAGAAAAAGGGGATTAGATGCACGTAAACAGAAAAAAAAAGTGATAATCACTTTAACAATAACAATATGCTCACCACAATAATAGGCGTAGACTATGGGGAGGGGGGGCCATCGGGGCTCGTGCCCCCCCTGATGAGATTAAGAGAGAGCTCTGCCCCCCCCCCCCCCCCCCGCTGTTTACACGCCATGTAACGGGGTTCTAGTTGTGGCATATGTAAACAAAATAATGCACACGTTGCCTTTATTGACAAAATACATGGGAAATAGAATCCCAGCGCGCTTCCGGAAAGGGGAAGGGGGGTGCTTTTCCGCTTGCGAGGAAAAGCCCCCCCCCCCCCCCCCCCCCTTCCCCGGGAAAATGGAAAGTCTACGCCGCTGACCACAATAATCAACAATAATCGAAAGCGCGTGCCATGTACACATCGCGACACTGTTAGCGCGAACGCGACATCGGCGCATTTTCGCATTTGGCATTTAAATAGTCTAAACGAGCGCGAAATATTATCGCTTGCAATATAGAACTAAATTAGCTCTTTCCGTAGCAATAATAACTTGGATGACATCCCTTGGTTTCAAAGAGAAAAACAGCAAAAACCGGCGATCGCTTGTTCGCGCTAACAGTGTCGCGCTCTGTACATTCGAACTAATATACCCCTTCCCTTCCGCCCTGCCCTTGAGCTGCCGTACCGTGATTTGTGGTACGGTGGCGCATTCTTTATGGAGCTTTGGCGAGTCGTTTTTGAGCCCACGGTTTCGAAATCATGAGCGGTGCAGCTGGTCCGTTCCCTGAAACCGTACATGAAATTTGTCATATTTTAGCGAACCGTGAAACTGCAATACAGCATTGAAAGAATCACGCGATATATACATATTTAACTTTAAAGGCAGTAAAACGAGAGGAAATAACACCGAGGCGATAGGCTTGCATTTTAAACGCAGTAAAGAAGTCTAACAGCCAGTGGCGTACCAACTTGTTTTTGAGTGGGGGGGCAAACCCGACCCTCTTCCCCCCCCCCCCCCCCCTTAATCGGAAAATTCGGCGCAACTTTTGTCGAAGTTTTCTAAAGATGTGGCAATGATTCGGCAAAATTACAACGTTACCAGACTTAACATTGATATTTTGTTTTTTCTCACGAAAAAAATTTTGCTTCTTCTTCGTAAAATACATACAACTTGTAGTGCCTATTGAAACAGTTATGATTAAATAAGGTGATATTCTACAAGATAATTGTATCGATGTCGCTTTTGTGTGTTTGCTGGCAATTTTAGTGTTTGCTTGCAGAAAGTGGCGTGACAACGAGGTTTGGTAGTAGCCGGAGCAGTCACGAATCACACTACGAGAGTTTTGATTTTGAGGCTTCATCAGCGCACGCCTGCAAGTGTGTTTACATTGTTAAAATAAAGACAATCACTGCGTTCTTACTTTCTCTGGGAGTCACCGTTTCGTGCGCGAAAACGGATGCAACCGTTGCTTAGCCTTCACCAGAAGAGATAACAATACTGTAAATATGCATGTTTTTCGATTTGAGTCACTTGACGTCAGCTTTGCATGAAAGTGCGCGTTCCATATTCGCAACGTGCCGTTTTTAACCTTTAAAATTCCGGTTTCTGGTGTTAGGACACACACGGACGTTTAGGAAGATGGGGAGAGTTAGGAATGTCGGATGTGCAACGTCGAGCATGATAGTTCTGTGTTTAACGAATACTTTTCATCAGTGTTTACTAACGAGTGCTTGGACTTCGTCCCCACTCTCCCTGAAGAGCTTTACGAGCGCATGCATCCTATTAACGTTAACTCCGCTGGTATTAAAACATTGATAAACTAAAACTTACTTCGTCCGCTAGAACCGATAACATCAACCCTAAAATTTAAAAGAAACACCCGTGTTATTTCTAGTGAGTATTTGAAACTCATCTTCATTCAGTCCTCATCTCAAAGCTGCCTTCCATCTGACCAAAAGGTGGGAAGGGTAATTCTCAGTCTTTAAACAGGGCAGCCGCTCTTCCGCATCTAATTATAGCCCTAATTCATTGACTTCAATTTCTTGCAAACTACTTGAGCATATCCTCTACTCCAATATCATGAGGCACCTATCATCCCATTTCTTTTCTTTAAACAGCAGCACGGTTTTCAAAAGGTACTTTCCTGCGAAACGCAACTCTGCGACTTCATCCATGACTTGCACACTAACCTTGAATGTCACGTCCAAACTGACGCAGTTTTTTTTTTTTTTTTTCCAAAGCGTTCGGCCGTGTCCTCCATCAACGCCTACTTTCTAAGCTATCATCTTTTTGCCTCGACCAATAACCGTTTGCATGGATTCGTGACTTTCTTTTTTCCCGTGTACAGGTCACGTCCATGATGATCATGAATCTTCCTTAATAAATGTATCTCCTGGTGTTCCCCTGGGGTTCGTACTTGGGCCCTTACTCTTTTTAATATTTATTAATGACATTCCCATTGGGATTTCTTCAAAAAAACGCTTTTTCGCCGACGACTGCGTCATCCATAACAAAGTAACTTGTGTGCAAAATAATAACCAGCTTCAGGAAGATCTAGATAAAATTAACAATTGGTGCAAAGAGTGGATTATGTCACCAAACAAGTATAAACGCAAACTAATCCACTTCACCAAGAAAAAAAACACTGTCATTTAATTACTTCTTGGACTCCGATCTGATTGAGACCGCTACTGTGTATAAATACCTTGGTGTAAGACTAACATCTGACCTTCCCTGGAATAACCACATTGAAGTCATTACCGCCGATTCATCTGGAACTCTTGGACTAAGCAGACGTAACTTAAAAAATCGCTCCACCCTTTGTCCCTAAGCTAACCTTTAACACGTACGTCAGACCAAAAATAGAATATGCTTCAACCATCTGGAATACCCATCGACTGTACCTCATCAATACGCTGTAGAGGCAGTTCAGAACAGAGCTGCTCGCTTCATTTTATCCACTTATGACTTTTCTTTCAGTGTCTCGGCGCTAAAAACTGAACTAACCATGTCCTCTTTGCAGCATCGCAGGAAAGTCTCTCAGCTGTGCCTTATTCACAAAATCTACTACCACATTCCCGACCTCAAAACCACTTTGTTATTACCCCTCGACCGAACATCTTCTCGCCTCAACAACGTCTGCACCATCAAACACACTTCTGGCTCTACGAACGCTTTCAATTGGTCATTCCTATCTCAAGCCATCAGCCACTGGAACAGTCCCCCATCCTCCATTGTCACCATCTTGGACCCTGCTGATTTCTCCTCTGCAGTAAAACTACACCTTTCTTGGCCCATGTGATGGTGTGCGGGGCTAGGCAGATCAGTGAAAACACTTACGCAGAGCGCTTGCCAGGCCAGACTTGTACGTAGTTCAACTACTTTACTCAAGTTACTGTAGTTTAACTACTTTTCTGGGTAGTTTAGTAACTTTTAATTACATTTCTATTCTAGTAATCAGTAGTTTACTTTAACTACTTTTCCGAGTGACTTCCACTCAAATTACAAATTACTTTCTAATTTTAGTGGTTGTTTTGCCTATCAACAGAGAACAGAGGTCGGAAGGTCAGCTGATATTTGCAGAGGGGGAAGCATGCGGAGTAGAAAAGGGGGGGATGGGAAGGAAGAAAGTGATTTAGATAGTCCAAAAAACCCCAAAATTTTAACGAGCCCCCCCACTGCAACAACACTGCTACGAGGCGGGGGGGGGGGGGGGGGGGGGCGAACAGACACGACGCAAGAGAGGTCGAGTAACTGTGGGATTAGCTCCGAATAGTGGCGTTTCTTTGTATTCCGAAGCTCAAGGAGACTTGACGCATTTGAAGAAAGGGCTTGTCCCCGCTTCTCTCCAATGTAGGAATTCTTGCCCACTACAGACTGCTCACTACACACTGCTCCTTTTACGGTGCAGGCGATAGAACCCCTAACAACGACGCTCACGCCGGATGGGCTGCTCGTGTATCACTCGAAGCGCGTTAACCCACCCCCGCGCCTGCGTTCACGCCGCTTCGCGGTGACGGTGTGCGGCTGCTAATTACAAATCTATTAACCCACCTAGCCCCCCCACCCCCCGTACACGCCGCTTTGCGGCGTCCGGTCGGCAACCCAAGCCCCGCTGCCCCCCATGCACTTCCGTAAATAGAGTCGATACGATTTAGTTTAGCGATGTTTCGTCAACAACATTCGTTTTTTTAGTGTTAATGGTAAAAAAGAAATGTAAATATCGCCAAATGCCTCGACAAAACAAAATGTTCGAGAAAAAAAATAAAAAGAAGTAAGCCGGCCCACACCATAAATAGAACCCGGGTCTGACACGTATGAGGCAGACATCTCACCACTAAGTTACGCTACCTCTTCGGAAACTCGCATTGCATCCGCTGCCTATGTTGACGGCGGCAGCGCCTATCTCCAAGCAAGGAAGCAAAACTTTATTTTGTGTAAGGGCCTACGTCCTGGTCTGGACGGCCCGTCCGGCCCATGTCTCGCGGATGGATTCCGTAGGGTTACCGTGTAGCCTTGTTCGTGGAGCAAGGCTTTACGAACCAGCCAATCCGGCGTGCGTGAGCACCGTTGCTAGGGTTTGTATCGCCTGCGCGTTAAAAATATGCCCGCGCGGGTCGGGGGGCAGTGCCCTTGGTATTCCTTGGGCGCCGCCGGCCTGTGTGTGCTCTGCCCAGTGGCGGCCGTTTCAGGGGGGGGGGGGGGGGGGGGGGGCAAAACGCATGCCTTGCCCCCCCACTCTGAGAACTGGGGGGGCAAGTGCCCCTTTTGCCCCCCCCCCCCGGTTGGTACGCCCATGCTAACAGCATCCTCAAACATTGAAATATCGCTGTGATTTACAATATGCCCAGGAACCTTATTCCAATCGTTAATCCTATTTAAAAAAATTAATACTTGAAACCATCAATTCTGGCCATATATGACTGCAATGCTTTATAATGATTTAGTCTAGCTAATTCGTTGGTGATGTTCCTAAGATAAATGTCGCGGTTGATCTATGATCTTTACTTGGCCATGATAAATCAGAAACAAAAGCTTTAACCGTGCAATTTTGCTCCTAACCGCTAGGGATTCAAGTCCACAAACATTCAACATTTCTGTGACAGAGGACGTTAATCTTTAATTTGAAGTTATAAAACGTGCTGCCTTCTTCTGTATTCTCTCGAGCCTGTTTATGACGGTTTTGGTTGCGGGGGTACCATACGACCGAAGCGTATTCTAGAGTAGGTCGTATTAGAGTGTTGTATGCTGTAAGTCTTATTTCCTTATTGCTTTTTTTTTTTTTAAGTTTATGCATAAGCATGCATAATTCCCTCTACGCTGCTGTGCAGATAATTACAATATGTGGCTGCCATTTTAAGTTTGGACTTATTTGTACCCCTAGGTACTTGAAAGTTTCTGTTCTTGAGAGTTCTACATTCCCAATGTGATACTGAAATAGCGATACCTTCTTTTTATTAGGGACGTGGGTATATAATGACGTTTTAAAGTTAATTTCCGTTTGCCATTGGAAGCACCTTTGCTCAATATAGTCCAATGTCATTCATTGTTGTCTGGTTTTCGGATGTGTTAATTGGCAAATAAACCAAACAATCATCCGCAAACAAATTTATTTGTACTGGCGGTTTAATTAGCACTGAGGATATCATTAATATATAAAAGAAACAAGAATGGTCCCAATACTGATCCTTGTGGTAACCCTGAAGTTACCGATAATCAGTCTGAAAGAGCTCATCGAACTGCAACGGTCTGCGATCTATGCCTTAAATAAGCCTCAATCAAGCCTCAATCCAACGTATAATAATTTCGTTTAATGCAAACATCTTAAGTTTTTCTAGTAAGTTTTTATGCGGGACGCGATCAAATGCTTTTGAAAAATCTATGCTTACGACATCAATTTGTTGCCTCGAATTCATTGCAAACGCAAGATTGTGAAAAGTTTCTACAAGTTGGTTTGTTGTTGACAAACCTGCCCTAAACCATGTTGTTTTGAATAAAGGAAAATGTTGCTGTCCAGGAATTTAATTTTATGTTTTTCAACTATATGCTCCTTCCCTTTGCAGCTTGCCCCTTTTAAATATCGGCAACACTTTAGCCCTTAACCAACCAGAAGGAAGACTACTTGTTTCTAGAGACTTCCTAAAAATTGTTCCTAGGTAGAGTGACAACCATTCACCCTATCATCTGAAAAATTCTTCAGGGATGTTATTTGTTCGTTGAGTCCTTTTCGGGATCAAGGTGCAATAATCTATCAAAAATTCCACCCTGCGTTACTATTAGCTCAGTCATCTGCGGTGGCATCGCGCTGGTAAAAATTGGGTCCTTGCTTTGTCCGTCTTCCTTCGTAAAAACCGATTGAAAGAATACATTAAACCTGTTTGCAATATCTTTACATTCCGTGGCTACCGTATTATCTACGATGATCTGTTTAGTTTGCTTCTGTTTATTGTTTGATAGAATGTCCAGCGCAGCGCGATGCGCGAGGCGCGTGCTCTTTAATTCATTTTCCTTTACAAGCTGTACATATATACAACGAGACTACAGCGCTATATAAGAGTCTGTGTCTCACATCTTCCCTTTTCTAACAAGGAAGTCAGGTGGCGTAACGTTTTGGTCGAATAACACATCTTCCACTTGTCGTGTGTGTGTGGCTCGTGTCGGTACATGCAGGACGAACAGAGGTACATTCGGTGTACTTTTTCGACGATGGGTGGTTTCGGCGGTCGCTTCAGGCATCGGGACTAAGTGTGTCCTGTTGCGGCGAACGGACGTATCGCCAGTGTCCACCCAGTATGATCTCGGCTCCTCAGCTGACCTGTGGACAATGCCGAACTTCTCAAGGTCCACTACCCAGACGTCCGTGTCGACGTTCAAGTCGGGAAGATTTCGCACCCCATGGCGGGAATCAAACCAGAGTTTCTGCTTCTTCCTGCTTTCTTCGTACGCCCTTAGTTTCTCTTTGTCTGGGAGACGAGGAAGCAGGCTGTTTGAAGAAGTTGGAAGAGTTGTTCTGATTCTTCTACCCATTAGTAACTCCGCAGGTGAGTAACCGTTCTTGAGGAGGCTCGCCCTGTAGGTAAGAACGGTCTGGTACGGGTCTCCCTACTTTTTCAGGGATCCTTTGATTATTTTTACAGCAGCTTCTGCTAGACCGTTACTTTGGATAGTGGGGACTTGAAGTTGTGTGTCTAAACCCATATTCTTTCGCAAACAATGCGAACGATGAATCGGGTCCTTTGGAAAGCTGTGGTCCGTTGTCACAGATGACTACCTCCGGTATGCCGTGTCTTGCAAAGATGGACTTGCAGTGTGTAACGACAGCGTTGCCAGTCAAGCTAGTGAGCTTCACTAACTCGGGAAATTTCGAGTAGTAATCTGTGACAATCAGCCACCACGACCCTCCAAGAAAGAAAAGGTCCATGCCGACCTTTTGCCATGGTCTTTCCGGAAACTCCGTGGGCTTCAGTGGCATTTTCCTGTTTCCTTTCTGTTGGAGGCAAGTCCGACATGACTTCACCAAATTCTCAATGTCAGCGTCGATTGTTGGCCACCAGACTGCGTTTCTTGCCCTCGCGCGGCATTTATCTATGCCAAATTGGCCTTCGTGCAGAATGCGAGGAGTTGCTTCCTGGAGCTTTTTCGGGATGATGATTCTGATGCCATGCATAAGGACGTCTTCGACTTCGGTGACATGGTCTTTATGCGGCCAGAACTCCTTCAGGCAAGGCTGCAGATCACGATGACTTGGCCAGCCTTTTTGTGTGAAAGAGCGGAGTTGGCGGCAGGACTCATCTTCTTGTTCCCTTTTTAGCTCTTGCAACGAAGGGGGAGCAACTGGCAGCGTTGAAAACAGCTGGTTTATGTAGCCTTCGATCTCTTTTTCCAGCTCGTTGTCTTCGATCTTCCCTTGCAGCGGAGACCTTGACAAAGCGTCAGCGGTGGTGATGTCTTTGCCTGGAATATACATGATTTCAAAAGCGTACCGCATTAAGCGCATGCGCATCCTCTGCAGTCGAGGTGTCAGGTCGTCAATCGCTTTCGACCCAGACAGCGAGACAAGAGGTTTATGGTCCGTTTCCAGGCAAAACTTAGTTCCGCAGACGTAGTCGTGAAACTTCTCGCAGGCCCAGACGAGAGCAAGGCCTTCCTTTTCGATCTGAGCGTAACGGCGTTCAGTCTCGGTTAGTACTCGGGAAGCATAGGCAATGACAGCGTAGCGACCGTCGTCTTGCTGCTGACGTAGGACAGCGCCCAGGCCTTTTATAATTATAATGCAATTAAATGCAAAGGTGCAATCAAGCTAGACGGCAAGGCACATCATGGCGGATGCGCACAGTTGCCAGACTGTTTGATCAGTGCTGCCAGACTGGCGGCTGGATCAAAGAACCGCCGAACTCTCCCAGTATAAAAGGCTCTGGACAAACCCTCAAAGTAAAAGGGATTAGTGGGAAGCAGGGTTTTGGGCAGATAGCGAAAAGGCGGCGTTTCTTTTGGGGAACCGATATGAGTGACGGTGTGACTCAAGGACGCCTTTCAGCAGAAAACATAGATATCTGCATTCGACCCTGAATAGTTTCGCCGCTGTCTATTTCCTTTGCCCGGAGACTTTCTCTCTTTCTTTCTTTGCGACGATTGGAGCTTCGTTGCGGGAGTAATTTGTGTAGTTCTGTGTATAATTGTGTGCTTCGAACGAAGGAGCCTCCCTGTTTCAACTTGTCACTAACCTGCGTTACTCCAGCTCAGCCACAGTTTAAACCCGCAATTTTGTTCCTTTACTTCGTGTTGACTTTTTATTCATAACGAGCTCGTTATGGCGACAACACAGCTCGGAGCGAGTGTTTTGCGCAGATTACCTTGCAAAGCACAAAAAGAAGATCCCGATGCAGCGAAATTTTCGCAGTGTGAGAGAGCTCGGTGTGGACTGTTTGAAGCAAATTCTCCCGTCTGGCAGCTCCATGGAAGTGAGCAAGCTGGACTACCTGTGCTACAATTGCTTTACGCATTTCACCAAGCAAATATCTTTGCGAAGCTCAGAGTTGGGCGGTGACAGCTTTATGCCTCCTGAGGAGGCCATTGAAGACCTCAACCGCAGCGTACGTTCAACGTTTGTGTCACCACTAAGACCACCAAGTGAAGTAAGAAGTCGAGACAGGCCTGCCTATGTAAAGAGGAAACAGACGGAGTTGGAGCAGGTGGTGACTGAGAATTTGCGCTCCAGGATGCGTCTTGCGTACGATGAAAACGTGGCATCGGGGTCGTCGGAGCAAAAGTGCTCCACATGCACCGAGTGGGCGGACAACATTCGCTGCGCCTTTCCGACCACAGCCTCTCCCCGGGAACGCTGTCAATTGCTGACCCTCCTGCCATCAACCTTGACAAGAAATGAAGTCCAGAAAATCATCCCAGAGGCATCGATCTACATCATTAATAGGTCCCGGAAGCTGAGGGAGGACCACGGCGTGTGGTATGTGCCCGATCCCTATACAAGGTGTAAGGTGAGCCCTGAAAACATATCTGCAGCGGTTGAGTACTACATGAAAGACGAGTTAGAGTGTTCTAGGCAGAGTCCCAGTCAGAAAGACGTCATTTCCGTTGTGCTCGATGGCCAGAAAACGCTCAAGCCGAAACGTTTTATGACACGGTCAACCAGAGAAGCGTTTCGTGTATATAAAAGTGACCATCCCGACTCCGGCATCGGATTGACGAAGTTTTACTCCCTGCGACCCCGATGGGTTAAAGGCAATCCCCAGCAAGAAGCGTGCGTTTGTGTGTACTGCGCAAACTACAACCTCTGTGTCGCCTCTCTACAAAACGCTTCTGGCTCACAACTTGACGCAGCGGAATTGAACTCTGCATTCATTTGCAACCCGCCATCGCGCCAGTGCCTTTTAGGCAAATTTGACCATTGTCCCAAAGGCCAGTCTCTAACACTCGAAAAACTCAACATTTCCGAGGATGAAGAGATATTTTTGGCAACATGGGAGTCAGGCGAGCTCGTAAAAAAGACTTTAGATCCGGTCACTTTTCTGGAGGAGCTTCGTGTGTCTGTCTCAAGGTGAATCATTCACAACCATATCAGACAGACGCAAGGCAAAGCCATCTATGAAGCAAAGCAGTGCGCGCAGCGTGGTAGCATTGTCTTCTACTTCGACTTCGCTGAAAACTGGACTGTTATCCTTCCTGACGAGATTCAAGCGTACCACTGGAAAAAAAAAAACAGGTCTCAATATTTACGTGTGTGGTGACTACTAGAAAGTCGACATACAGTTTTGCCGTCATCAGTGACGACTTGCACCATGACTCCGCTCATGCCTGTCTGGCTGTACAAAAAGTGAGAGAGTGGGTCGATGACAACCTTGCTGTGTACTCCCATTTTACTTATGTAAGTGACGGTGCCGCCAGTCACTTCAAGAATCGCTTCCAACTTCATGAATTCCAAAAAAAATGTTTTTCCCAAAGCACAATGGCTATTCTCAGCCACTGGGCACGGAAAAAAACGCGTGTGACGGGGTTGGAGGACTCGTCAAACACCAAGCAACGCTTCACAACTTGAGACAGCTCCCAGGAAAGGCCATACAGTCTGCAAAATGCATGGTGAACAGTCTTTCCCAAAAACTAAAAGGAGTCAATTTCACACTTTTGGACAAAGACGAGGTTGTTGAATTCCGTCAGCGCAAAAATGAAGAGTGGGTGGGAGTGCGCGCCTTTCCTGGTATTCAGTCGTGGCATGTGTGGCTATGCAAAACATCAGAAGCTTCGACCTGCGACTTGCAAGTGGCACGGACTGTCGGATCCCTTTGGAAGAAACTCTAAGTGCACACCGTCAGAAAATGTTTGCGCCAAAATCTGTTCATTTTGAAACCTATGAAGGCAGGAATCTGTTGTATATTATGTGCAATTTATTATAATTAATGTTCAATTTATTATAACGTGACAAAGATGTGACAAACTATTACTGGCTATATTCGAATGAATAAAAAAATTACTTTTCTCTCAAAGTAAGAAGTCGCAATAACTGCGTCGCACCACAGGGGTACACCGTGCCGAGCTTCGCAGAAGGGGCTCGGTAGAGGTGCTGTATCTATTACACCATCAATATAATGCAACATGTTTTTAATGGATATTAACCCCCAGATAGAGTAGACTGACCGGTCAGAGTTTAAAAAAAATCGAGAACGGGTTTTTTTTTTTTAGTCGCCCTTAAAATTTTTTTTATTTTGGTGCTTGTCTCGTGTTTGCTTGCCAAAATCTCCCCAACCCGCACCTAAATAAATTTGAATTTTAGTGAATGTACTTCCATTTAAGAGTAGCGTATTAAATGAAAATATGACGTTTGTGACTCAATTATTTCCTAAGATACAGGCCTGCAAATTTGGGGGGAAAACGGTCAAGGAGCCGAAATTGATGTTTTTTATTAATTTTTTTAAACATACTAAACAATAACAATATTTTTTTTCGCATTGCTAAGTACATACAGATTATACTAAAATATTATGAAACTCACCTAAGAAGTATAACTTTAGTTATTAATCACCAAAGTTGCCCCCTCCGGCTATGCAAGCAAATGCGACTTTCCACCTCTACGTGATGTACGATTTTTTGCGTTCGACAATTTTTTTTCTGGGTGAAAATAATTCTGATTTTGTTCATTTTAGACATCGGGAAACAACATATAAAATTATGAAGCAAATTAAAAAGGTCGACCAGCCACCCCCTGTTCGATCTTATCTGAAATCACCCTCTGGTAATATACACTATTTACGCCGTGAAACGATTAACTATATAGTTTCTTCGATCGTCCGTGCAATTTACTTTTGCTTTTAGGTGCCAAAAATATTAAATTCAGTTATTTAATTTCGACGCAAGAGTAGAAAAAAGTCTACATTAACATACATAACGTCGTGTTCATACGACTATACTGTACTATACAATAAAATACTATACTGTATTTTATTGTGCTTTCTTCGTGTTTAAGTAAAATTCTAAAGTTAAAGCTTATCTATTTACACGGTATAAAATGTTGTCGCGAAGTGTGGTAGGTCGCCTAAAATACCCGTGATCGGTACAACTTTGTGTCGCAGTGTTAAAAATGAAATCGTGATTGTGTCCTTGAACTAAGGATTTAATACATCACATAAAATTATCAAATGAGCACCTCGGTGCTTATGCTAATTATGAAATAAGGTTTACGAAATACACTTCACATTATATATGTATATGATGACGACACAACTGAGCTAAAAGCAGTGAAATTTTCGGAATGTAACAAAACTTTTAGGATAATTCCTTTCAGTTTATTTTTTATAGAAGCACCGAGCGGCAATCCAAATGCTTGTTGTTCTAACCAAACATTGTTTACACTCAGCACCGCATGCATGCCACTAATCATGCAGCAAGAAATAATCGCAATTGTTCACTCTAATCAGGGATGGGCAGTATTTCAAATACAAGTATTTGAAATATGTATTTCAAATAGTTTGTGTATTTTGCATTTGTATTTAATTACAAATTGGGTAATGTATTTGACGTGTGTATTTATATACTAAAACGTGGGTATTTCAAATGCAATTGTAATTAAATACA
The DNA here is from genome assembly GCF_016920785.2 of Ixodes scapularis. Lineage (NCBI taxonomy): Eukaryota > Metazoa > Arthropoda > Arachnida > Ixodida > Ixodidae > Ixodes > Ixodes scapularis. The sequence goes on along the minus strand of NW_024609836.1, from coordinate 8,130,548 downwards.
ATTTTGTGGGCGAAAATACATCCCTCAAATTTATTGTCACTGTCCAGAGCAGGAAGAAAACTACGTTCTGCACCGAATGCAGTGTCTCTCAATCAAGCACAAGCGTTTAGTGACTTTCTGATTACGGTGCTAGTCCAGGGCGAGAATAGTGACGAAATATACGTTCACAGGCAGACTGGCTAAATAAGTGCCTGTGACAACCTGTGATGCTTTCCAGCCTGATTTCCATTTATATATTTTGCCTGGAACATTCTAAATGCGCGGGTCGTCCAAATTTTCGTAACTGGTGCGAGTTGCAACAATAAAAAATTCTCTACCTAGTGCTGCGCCTCTTGGTCGTCTCGGTCCTTTGTAGGTCTATACCAAAATGTAATCGACAAAAAAAAGCGGCTTGAAGCTCTGTACTTTTTTCACCTGTTACGCCCAAGCTGATTACATTTTTGTTTGTGATTATATTTCTATCACGTTACTAGAGCCTCGCACACTAACTCCCAAGTGTGCGATGCAAAATTAAAATGAGATACCCAGAAACCCGTTGCAGGTGCCGTGAAGTCGCTAACGCAAATTTTGGGGAATGTATTTGGAAAAGTATTTGGAGGAGATCAAATGCATTTGGTTGTATTTGTATCTTGTACTTAAATGCTTTTTTGGAAATGTAATTAGATCTGTTTTTAAACACATTTTTGACGAAGTATATTGTATTTGTATTTCGATGCATATTTGCATGTATTCTGCCCATCCCTGACTCTAATTTATACGCACCTTCGCACTCAGATCGAAACTGGCCCAAAAAAGCGCTTGCCCTAGTGAACATTTTCTTATGCAGAATAAGCTGGCATCGCCTGGCTGTTGAGGAATGATTGTTCTTGACAAGATGCCGGTCAATTTAATTTGCAAATGAGCATCACCTTTGCTAACTGATGATTTTAACTCGATAGCGTTAAGGAGCTCATGTCGCAGAAAAGCCGATGTCGGTGGCGTGACTGGAAAATCCTGATTGGTCGATAGGTTCATGACGTCAGAGCTAGATACGCAAGAATTTCAAGCAACCCACAATGCTCACGTGAAACGTGACATCACGCGTGGAATGAGAGTGATTAAAACATGACATGTAATGTGAATTAAAGGTCGCCGTATGTCTCAAATGATTTCACTTTTGAAAGTAATTATTTTTCCTTAAAGAAAAAAAATTAAGAATTTCAGGCGGGATTCGAACCCACGACTCTTTAGTTGCGAGTCAGACGCTTTTCACCAGGAACGGCGCGAGCGTCTGGCACGACAAAAACGTGCTTTTTGGTAAGAGCGTTTTTGCAAGCAAACTATAGTTTCCGGAGTCACGCTTTTTGGTCTGCGCCAAAGATGCAGAAAAGAAGAACCTTTACAACACAGCATGTTTTTAAAACTCCCCCCCCCCCCCTCCACACACACACGCACCTCTTTATACAGCGGAGCTGTTAAGGGCTAGTTTCCCCAGTGTCGTGTCCGTCAGCAAACAAATGATGACACTAAACTCTGGAGAGCTACCGCCATCTATAAATGAAGACGGCAACCAGACAACCGGCTTGCCGGTTGTCTGGTTGCCGCCGTTGCGCATAGATGGCGGCAACCTTTCCGGCCTTTCCTCTCTGGTGTCTTGCCGACTTGCCGCCGGCCATTACTTCATTTGCACCATAAAACAGCTTCGCTGGTCTTGTTTCTTCACGAGAGTGGAAAGGCTGAAAGTATTCCTGACGAATTGCCTCCTCCGTTTTGGTGTGTGTTCATTCAACAATTTTATTTGACGCTTGTTAACCGCAACCCTTCATTCCTTTATTTTGCACCCCGTGAAGTTTAGATGGGTCATAAAACGACATCGGGTTGGAATGTTCATGACTTTTCCGAGGCGTACTGGTCCTCTGGCCCAAGTATACTCGCACAGGCCGCGACTAATTCAGAAGCTTCTTTGTCGCGGTGAAATTGCGAGGATAAGAGGGGACTATTTCTTTTAGTCTTGCCTTCCCAAAGATTGAAGTCGCAATTGTAGGATCAAAACCACCCGCCTGACGACCGTCGAGCGCGGCTCATGGATTGGACAGGAGAACTGCGTGAGCACGGTACATCCGCTCGTAACAATCAGTGCCTCGGCGGACACTTGGGTAGTGGCTCGTGTCCAACCACTGCGGTGATGAGAACAGCCGAACTCTAACAATGCCTGGAGCGTTTTCTTCCTTTAAAACCCCAGCGCGGTAACGTTGGCGGCAGAGGATTGGCACCAAGTCACATGGCCGCTTCTGGCTCCGAAGTTGAGGGGATGAACAATGCTCATATTTCTCGAATTTTCGGCGACTGCCATTGCCTACAAAAAATAGCAAAGCCAAGTTCAAGCAGTTATTAACGTTGGGGAGTGATCCTGAGTAGTATTTAGTGATATATAGAAATAATTTCTATAGCTCCTTTAAGCAAAGTACAGAGGGAGTCGAAACTTGGGCAATAACTTGAGAACGACGCTCGTGTGAGACTTAGAGACTGCCAACGTTCGGCTGCCTCTCTAAAATAACTAAAATATGTTTGTTTTTTTGTTTTTTTTATTCCTTCCGTACACACGTGTAGTTCTATGCAACGTCACATTAATAAGTCGCATTTAGTAATTTCAGTACTTCTATTCTCAGGGACATCTTTCGGATGCAGTTCAGCAACAAGAAAAAATATTTGGGTGCCTCATAAAGTAAAATGGGTCTTGCAACATTTTTTCTTGTACTTTCAATAAATAGTCATAAGAAATAACTCCTAACGTTGATAGCTTGCGGCACCCAAGAGTGGCCTACCCACTCTTGGGTTCTGACTTCCTTTCCCACTTTGATTTGGATGTCAGTGTGCACCACCGTCGACTGACTGACAACAGAACTCGCCTTGCGGTCAATGGAGCCTTCACCAACTTAACTTCATTTGGCATTCGAAACATCCTGCCTGCTTCCAGTTTTGCCGATATCCTAAAAGAATTTCCACAAATCACGAAGACGTCTAACATATCAGAGCTACCACCACACGGAGTGACATATCATATCGTCACGTCTGGCCCACCCACTTTTGCTCGCCCTCGTCGTCTGTCGGGCGAACGCCTCCGCGTAGCCCGACTAAGTTCGAGCACATGCAGGAGCTCGGCATCATCCGACCATCAAAGAGTTCCTGGGCCACACCCCTCAACATGGTCCCCAAGAAAGATCCGGGAGACTGGAGGCCGTGTGGGGACTACCGAGCGCTGAACAATCAAACACAGCCCGATCGGTACCCATTGCCTCATATCCACGACTTCACACAGCACCTGGGTGGCACATCTATCTACAGCAAGATAGACTTGGTGAAGGCGTATCACCACATCCCAATAGAACCTGCGGATATACCGAAGACGGCAATCACCACCCCCTTCGGCCTTTTTGAGTATGTCCGTATGCCCTTCGGGCTGCGCAACTCCGCGCAAACCTTTCAGAGGTTCATCCACGAAGTCCTTCATGGACTTCCTTTCATCTTCGCCTGCGTTGATGACCTCTTGATTGCCAGCGCATCACCCGAAGAGCACAACGAACATCTACGCCTTACCTTCGAGCGACTCCGTCTATACGGACTGACCATCAATGTGGCAAAATGTACCTTTGGGGCAACGGCTTTGGAATTTCTCGGACACCACATCACACCTGCTGGCATCGAACCTCTCCAGTCCAAGGTACAAGTGATCCGAGATTTCCCCAACCAAAATCTTTGAGGAAGCTGCGAGAGTTTCTTGGACTCGTAAACTTTCATCGAAGATTTATATCACACTGCGCACAAGCTATAAAACCTCTGACAGACTTGCTACGTGGCCAACAGAAATCCTCCACGGAAATACCATGGTCAGACAGCGCACTAAAGGCTTTCACAGCTGTAAAAAATTGCCCTTGCTGACGCCACACTTTTGGTGCACCCTCGAAATGACGCTCCAACGCGCATCATGGTTGATGCTTCGGAGGTTGCAGTAGGAGCAGTGTTGCAACAACAAAACAACAATGAGTGGCTCCCACTGGCATTTTTCTCTCAGAAACTCACCCCGGCGGAGACACGCTATAGCACGTTCGGACGCGAACTATTTGCAGTTTACGCAACAATTCGCCACTTCCACTACTTCTTGGAAGGCCGAGTGTTTCACGTGATGACTGACCACAAGCCTCTCACCTACTCATTCGCCGGAAACCACAACTCTTATTCTGCAAGAGAAATTCGCCACCTTGCTTACATTGCAGAATATACTACAGATCTACGCCATGTCGCCGGTATTGCCAACACGCCAGCAGACGCTCTATCTCGCATTGGGAATGTATCCCCGTCTCCAGTTGTCAATTTTTCGGAATTGGCCTTGGCCCAACAGGAAGACGCCGAACTGCAAAAGCTACGCACGTCATCAACATCTCTCAAGCTGCAGTCCATTACATTGCCACTCGCCACTTGTGAGATTATTTGCGACATGTCGACTGGCACACCCAGACCCTACATCCCTCCGAAATTTCGTCAGGCCATTTGCCACGCTCTGCATGACCTTAGTCATCCGGGAATTCGGGCCACACAACGCCTAGTTACATCAAGATACATGTGGCCCCGGATCAACGCAGACATCCGTCTATGGGCGAAGACTTGCTGCAAATGCCAGCGCTCAAAGGTGTCTCGACACACAAAGACACCGCTCCACCCATTTCGACCGCCGGATGCCAGATTCGATCATTTACATATAGACATCGTGGGCCCGCTACCATCATCCAACGGATTTCGCTACATCTTGACATGTGTAGACAGATTCACGCGATGGCCTGAAGCTGTTCCACTCGCGGACATCACAGCAGAGACCGTTGTCCACACATTCATTACCACCTGGATCTCACGGTTCGGTTGTCCATCTATCATCACGACCGACCGTGGCTGACAATTTGAATGCGCGTTTTTCAAGGCCCTCACCAACATCTTGGGCGCGCGCCACATACACACGACATCGTACCATCCTGCCGCAAATGGTATGGTTGAGCGCCTACATCGCCAACTCAAGACGGCACTCATGACTAGAGAAGATCGAAACCATTAAGTCAACCATCTTCCTCTCGTTCTCCTTGGAATTCGCGGCACCTTCAAGACGGACTTAACTTGCACCTCAGCCGAACTGGTTTACGGCACTACACTTCGGTTACCAGGAGATCTCTTTACGTGCACACCATCCGCACAGCCTGACATGCCTTCATACCTTGAAGAGATAAGAAAATTCTTCACTTCTCTACGGCCGGTCTCACCAAGACAACAAACACAAAGGCAGATTTTTATAAGTGAAGATCTCGATACGTGCACTCACGTATTCGTGAGACGGGATACAGTACGCGCCCCTCTCATTCCCCCGTACGACGGACCATTCGAAGGAATTTCACGCACCGACAAAACTTGTATGGTCAACATGAATGGTCGTCATGACGTTGTATCACTGGATCGAGTGAAACCCGCTTACTTGGACTCTTCTCTGACGGACCCTGTGCTCCTGCACCATCCATCAGCCGTCACACCCACTCAAGTAAAAGCCTCCGCCAAATCACCGACTCCCCAAAGGATCGTGACGTGGGCCACAACCACACGGGTTGCTCCACGACACTAGGGGGGGGGGGATTCTGTAGCATAGCCGACAGCTGCCACCACAACCACACGGGTTCTAGAAAACACCAGAGTGAATGTTGTTCCAGACCAAACAACCAAGGCTCCACTGCGCCGGGCACAGTGCCGGTGAGCGCGCCAGCTCACGCTACCGCGTGGCCTCGGGAGCCGCGTGATATAAGAGAATATATGCCTTTTGTCAAAGCTCTGAGCCGGACGTCCCTTTTTCTTCTCCGGCGCTTTCGAACACACCGCCGACAATGCTTATCACTTTTTGTCAGCAAGGTTTTCAAGAGACTATCTGACCTTTGTAACACGTAAGAAGTTGACAAGAGATCTTGTATGTGTCCTCTTTCCCACGCCAGTTTATCGCACTATTTTCGGCGATGGCTCTGACCAAGATGTACTACGCCGGGTGCAAAAAATGTGCATCCCCCGGCGCCAAAAACTTTCTTTTTTAAACTGCACTGTTCGGTATTACCTACCAAGGTAATATCTACAGGAAAAGGGTCTATATGTTCCGTGGTCAGTAAACTGCGCATTACGTAAAATGCCCGAAACCGTTGAACACCTGTTTATTCACTGCGGGGATGCGGTTTTCTTTTGAAACGTTTTGCAGCGTACACTAAAGAAAGGTATTGATATTACAACTTACGCGATTCTTTTTCTTCCTGTGTCATCCAAAGGTGCTTTTCCTTTTGATCTTGTGATGCTTGTAGCGTAATACAGCATGTGAAAATCACGTCTTGACATTGGAAATGGGAATTTGTACCCAAAGACTGTACGCTTACATTTCATTCACCTTTTAACCCGTATCAAAAGTGTGTATGACTTTCAAGAATTAGTTCCGGAATGGTTACCTTTGCTTAGTAGTCTCATAGATATCAAAGAATTTGGACTCAACAAATGACATTGAACTAAGCTCGTGAACTTTGAATAAGTGATCTATGTTTATTGTTTTGTCCTTCCATGCAATAAAGAAAAAAAAAAGGGGGGTCAGTGGCCGAGTGGGGTAGCGCACACCAGCTCGGAGCACGTGGAGCGAAAGCTCGCGCTATAGAACCCAAGGATCCTGAATTCATTCCCCACCCTTGCCCGTTTCGATCTGGATGAGCATCATGCCGGCGTGCGGTCGTGTATCCCTACTGCGTGGCGCACGTTAAAGACCCAAAGCTAGCGGTTGTACTGCACCGGCTAAATGTCTCATCTACGGCGAGTGACCCGTCGCAACTTTGAAGTGGCTGACCAACTACACGCTGAATAAATATCCACACAACCCCAATTATTATTATAGACACGCGGTCGAAGGTTTTTTCTAAGTCTAACTGTAACATCGCAACCTTCCTTATTTCTGAGTCGCAGCACTCTAAAATACTACGAGCGACATGAATGTTAGTTAAAATACTTCGACCCCGTATTCCACACGTCTGGTGGGGCCCCACGACATCCGTGATCACGCATTGCAATCGTCTAATAAGGACTTTCATTAGTATCTTGTAGTTTATGTTAGTAAGCGTTATAGGATGATAAAATTTTACACTACGAAGTATAACGGGATCGTCACACTTAAGCGCGAAACACATGTACGACGAAACCGTCCGATCCGACGTCCGACCGCGCAATACGACGGTCGGAGGCGAGGGTTTTCGTAGCATCGGAGAGCGTTGAAAACCCTCGCCTCCGACCGTCGTATTGCGCGGTCGGACGTCGGATCGGACGGTTTCGTCGTACATGTGTTTCACGCTTTAGGGATCAACACCGTATACGTACGCAGAAACGATGGCGGTAAGAATTTTTGGTCATACGCTTCGGTAAAAACATATAACAAAACAACTGCAACCTCATGCTAAACCTCGTCTTATAAAAAAATCCGGTCAACCCCATCTGGTCCTGGCGATTTCCCGGGTTTCAAATCTTCTATCGCAAATGGTATCTCCGACAGGCTTATCGGTTCTTCTAGAAAACCTTTTAAATTACTATCTATTGTCGGCAGCAAAGACAAGAACTCGCTTTCAAGCACAGCCTTTTTGAGGCATAGCGACTGAAAAGATCGGGTAGTGTTCGACGAAAGCCTTTTTTTTAAACTTTTTTCTCGTCAGACAGAACGCCATGGTGTTCGATTTCCACTATTTCATTGCCGCGCGCGTATTTCGTTTTGGCGGCAACCATCCTTTTTATTGGCGCCTCTCCAACCCAGTATCTCTCGGAACGGGCTCGATATCTTTCCCGACCGATGATCTCGAGTTCGGCTTTTAGGTTATTAACATCACCCATTAAAAGGCCGGGAGTTCGGCATTCTTCCCGAAAAAGCTTGTTCAGGTTATCACGCAACACAACTTCGTTTTTCTTTTCTTGGAACTTCAATGAACCCGCCTTCTCAATTCCGCTGATTTTTACCATCCTGCTTGAAGAACTTCCACTTCTCGATGACACACCCTCCCTTTAGTTCTGCTTCCTGCCATTTCTCCTTGACTAAGTTCCGAAAAGACTTATCTCGAATCAGCTTCGCGTTAAGTTTCCACTGTTCCCACAAAAAAGTGGCACATTTTTCTTGGCACCTAATTGAAAACTAACGAGGCAGTAGTCGCTAAAGGAGACGTTATCGACCGAGTAACCGCCAAATAGGGGAACCAGATCCGACGAAATGTATATCGGTCCAACCTGGCGTGACTGGTACCTTGGAACTGGGTGTACACCAGACCCTCTACACGAGGGCACGCAGCTCGCAATATTTTCCAACTCGCAGTGCCCAATAAGGTTATTTAAAGTCAAAACACTGGCGTCTTTCTGGCACCCTTCATTGGAGCGGTCCTCACTTTTCCAAACACAGTTAAAGTCTCCTAGAGATATAATAATTCGATCGCACTGGCAAAACCCATAAATATTTTCAAAAACATTCTGCGCTCATCGGGCTTATTAGGAACATAAACACAGATTACCCGCCACTCAACACTACAAGCGGTGAAATCACACATAACAAACCGCCCGGACGGGCATGTCGTAACAGTGTGGACGACAGCACCATCAGCTTTTTTTAAAGGCCCTGTCACACTGAGGCAACACGACGGCAACCGCAACACAACACGTTGTCCAACAGTCGGACAACTTGTTGCTAGCTCGCCGTGTTGTCCGACAAACCTCTCCCATCGCGGCAACAGCACGACAACGTGGACGAAAACTGAAATGTCGCTTCGGTATGACAGCTTTCGGCAACGAAAACAGCAGCAACTTGTGTTGGACAACGTGCGTTGCCCTGATCGCTGGCTGAGCGAATTTCGGGCCGGCAACACGACAACATGGATAGCTTCGATGTTAGAGCTAGTCCCTCAAACAAAAGCTTGGAAAACGTTATTTAACAATAATTAGGGCTGGCGTGCAGCTGAAATATTTTCGATTAATGTTTTTGCTGCGTAGTTACGGAAAGCGATTTTCGAAATGGTCACAGCTACGGTCGTGAACGTTCAGGCTGGTTTTGAAATTAGAACTCCCGAGAGACCAGCTCACATTACTGACAGTGAAAGAAAATGGCATGCCTACTCACCCGCTAATAAAGTATAATAAAAAGAACCCAGAAAACCAAAGATTAAAAAATCGAAGCATAAAACGACCACTCTGATCATGATTGTTGATGCTTGGAACTTGGAAACAGCCGCTACCAGACACCTGATTTGTTTTAAAAATACCAAGGACATTTTGGGGGAATGAAGCGATCACATTGCAGGCGGTAGTCAAGTAGACAGCGTTGAAAATATTTTATTCCACCTATTGTTATAAAGGCCGATGGTGTCGGTGTCGCAGTTTCGAAGCACTGTCAGTTCAGCTCAACACCACGTTACAAAATACGCTTTGGGGTACTTATGCTAACACAATTTTACAGTAGAAATAGGAATTGCATAAAAGAACCGGACAGAAACACTTCATACGGTGGCGTAAATCCCGAACATATATCAGCGATGTCACTTTCCTCGGTTAGGGCTATCTGCTTTGTCAGCGAATGAAGAACATTTCGTTAAAACATAGAGCGGAAAATACTCCCCGTGTCAAGTTTTCTAATCGCAGTCACTGGTTGATGTCGAACCGTGGTAATTCCGGCCCTTCGAATGCATTAGCACTTTGTAGCGTCACATTTCCAGCGATTCCCCGCCGCACAGGAAGGTAAACAATCAAGATGGTAGAGTGTTCCCCGTGTTGTCTTCGCCGTCAGCGCAGTGTGACAGGGTTGTGGACAACAAGTTGGGCAACACGGTTGCCGGGCGGCAGCAACATGTTGCCCGACTGTTGTTGTTGCCGCGATATGACAGGGTCGCCGGCAACCCGACTTCCCCGTGTTGCCGGATAGAGTTGTCCAACTGTTGCCTCAGTGTGACAGGGCCAATAAGGAACAAGCAGCAACCTGCCGACAAACCAACAGCGTGACTCACGCAGACTTCATAGCGCGACAGAAACGACCGCAACATACTGTCGGTTCGACCCTCACTCTCTGCTTTGGTCTCTTGAGCGGCCACATCTAACTCATGCTCGGTAAACAGTCGGTAAAGCTGCTGTTGCCTACGCCTAGCTGCGAGTCTCCGCACGTTCAGCGTAGCAATACGTAATGAACCTTCAAGAGACACTACCATTGAGCAAGTTTCAAACCTCGAGCATAGCGCTCACCAATGTATGTAAGTACCTGAAAGTGAGCTGCCGCAGCCCCAAACAGTCACTGCTCGTCGTCTCAGGGTAGAGCCGACGATCCGCCACGGTCACCTCTAGGCTCTTCGGCCTCCCCTCTTTCTCGCCGCCTATTGCAGCTCCAACTCTGAACGAGGGCCAGCCGTGTCGGTCGTCACTGTCGTCTCGTTGAACGGTCGCTTGGCAGCCTTGGCCTCGAAGTCTATTTCTCCAGCGTCTTCACCCTCGGAGGCATTTGTCGTGTCGCTCGCGACCGGTGCCTCCTGCGCTGTCACCTTCACTTCGCTCGCAGGTTCGCCGCTAAGTCCATTTCCCGGTGCCGTAGGGGTGGTCAACGCCTGATTTTGCGCGACACACGGCGCCGTGCTGGCCTCCGCTCCCTGAAACTCTGTGAGGGAGCTATCGTCGTGGATGACGTTGCCTCCTCCGCCTTTTCCATGGCGTGGCTCATACCCGTGTCATCAGCGGTAGGGCTGGCGACGGTTCGGGCATACCACCGCACGCGGTCCCTTGCATCGTGCCCGAAGGCTCGACATTCCTCGCACCTAGGCACCCTGCACTCACGCCGTATGGGTCGCGAGCGACGACAGCGAGGGCACACCGGCGCGCGCCCGGGAACGACCACAAGTACTGTGCCTCCTAGGAACCGGAGCTGGTGAGGAAGGGACTCCGGCCTCATGCCATCCCGAAGCAACAGGCGCGCGACGACTGTCGTGGTATCCATGTCCGACAGGCCCCCGACCTTTCACCTTTCGCGGGTGACTCCCTTAACTTCTCCGTATAGGATTCGAAGGCTCGACGGATAGTTTCCACGGGCACGTCAAACGCCACCCAGTGGACTTTGACCTTTAATTCCCATTTGTTAGGGTCGATGACCAGACACAAGCGGTCCTTCACTTGCAGGTGCACTGTCGTCGCCAGGAGCTTCTCCTTGGCTGCAGTAGTATGCAGCTTAGGAGCCACACGTGTCCGAATGGAAAGGCGCCCACGCCCCTCTTCCCGCGGACCTGGTTCCAGCGGCCGATAAAAACCTTCTCTTCGATACGGACGTCCCCGGGTGTCAGCGTGCAGCACAAGGCTGCGGTTCATAGCTTCGCCGGAGGCAGTCGAGGGCAAAATAACCGCGTAGTCACCCCAGTTCACCCGGCAAACCGCGGAAGCCAGCATTACCACGGCTAGAAACCGCCGTTATCGTAGTCGCTGAAGAGCACTCCATTGGACGTCCGTTCGCTATCGCGTCCGGCGGTGGACCCTGCAAGCGCAGACACGCTTGCAGGGCCGAGGAACGAACGAGATTTAGATTTAGCCTATCGTGTTCCACTCTTAAAAAGACACTGACCCCCCCCCCCCCCCCCCCCCCCCCCATTTTTCAAATTTTTTGCTAGGTGAATTTTTATGCTGTTAGAAGAGTACCCAATCAATATTTTGCTACAGTGTCACGTACACACCAACTCATCTTTACAAACAAACCGGAGCGCCCCTAGCGGACGCCACCGACGCCGCGCATGCGTGTAAACGGTGGGCAAGAAGCCTACCGTCGCCTATAAACAAACCATTGAATTGCGTTGTTGTCGGCGTCGGTGGGAGTCCCCGTGCTCTTTTTCGCGTTGGTTCTACGCTTCCTAACAATATCTGACTACTTGAGCGGCTTCAGCAAAATTAACGAGGCAAAACTGCGTGAATAATGTGACTTGCGGCGATTCATTTCACGTGGACGCCGCAGAATGGGCGCTAAAGACTGACTCCCACGATGAGATTCTGCTCGCTATTTTCAGTCGCGACGTCGCTCGGGCTGGAAAAGCGTGGACCGAAGCTGAGATGGTGGACGTCGATACTGAAAGCCGCAAGTAGAATCGGGCATTACAAGTCGGTGATGGCCACTGGTAACAATAATCAACATCTTGTACCTCTTGTTTACATTTTGCCTACTTACCCCAACCAACCTTCAAACGTGTTTTGAGGCCTGCAGTTAGTTCTTATCGCAATTACCGGGTCAACTTTTGATTTACGGGCCGCTGTCGTTTGAACGAGCTGACGACAAAAAGCAGACAATTTTGAGAGAGCAGACGACAGTTCGAACGCATGCGCAATGGAATGCGGGCAAGAAGCATCGCGTCCCGCGTCAACAAACGATTGAATTGTCACGTTGTCGGCGTCTGTGTGAGTCTGCATACTCTTTTTCGCGTTGGAATTGTCGATTCTACGTCCTCATGGCGGTGTCTTACTACTTTAATCGCCTGAGCGAAATTATCAAGGCTCATTACGCCGCTAAACTCTGCGTAAATAATTTGACGTGCGGCGATTCATTCGCGTGAACGCCGCAGAATGGACGCCGAAATCATGATGAGATTCTTGTAGCTATTTTCGGCCGCGACGTCGCTCGTGCTGCAAAAGTGTAGAAGGTAGCGGCGATGATCGACGTCGATACTGAAAATCGGAGGCGGGAACAGACCAAGCGTAACAAGGTGGTGACGGCCACTGGTACCAACGATCACCATCTTGTATCTACTGTTTACACCGAGCCTACTTAAGTCTTTTGAGGCCTGCAATCACTTTTTAATGCAATCAACGGATCAAAGTTTGGCCTATGGGCCGCTTTTGTTTGAACGAGCACACGAAAGTTCGAACGATCAGGCGGCCGTGTGAATTTAAAAACGCACTGAAACCCGTGAATTGATGGTCCGCACAACTTCACCCGTTTTCTCTCGTTCATGTTGGAACAAAACAAATACATCTGGCGACCACAAAGTGTTGCCCGCACAAGCAATCGTAGTTCGACAGCATCTGGTTTGCCCTTTTCACGGCTACTATTCACGTTCTCGGACGAACGGAGAGGGCAGAAATACATGGAAACTGATCTTCAAACCTTTCCAGACTCTCTTGGTACAGCCCCCGTCGCAGCATTTTGACGAGAAGGCAGGTTTTCTGTCTGGTCTTTTCCAAAAGATCACAAGAATGCATGTCTCGCACGGCGACTTCTGCCCACCGTCCAAGACCGGAAGTGCGCCCGACGCGCCACCACCGCGGCGTGACGTAGGAGAGTTGTAATAAAGTAAAAAAAATACAGCTGTTTGAAACCGAAATTGAACCTAGACTGGGGAGGAAGTAGAAATATAACGGAGGAGAAAAATGCCAAAATTCACGTCACTGTGCAATTTTTCTTTCAGTCATTGTATTTGCAGCTTTTTAAAAAGCCCCGAAAAATAAATATCATATTTTTTGTCCATTTTTAGTATTAAGAGTGTATGCCTTCGATGACCCACGACTTTGATTTTCTTTGGTGGTCTTGTCTAAACCATAAACAAAAAAAAAAAAAAAAAAAAAAAAAAAAAAAACGGCACGTGACCACGGAGAAGAGGGTGAGCGCGACTCAAACCGGCCAGTTCTCGATCAGCGGTTTTCGGGCGGACAGAAAACGAATTTCAAGCCGGCAATTGTGTTCTGGGTAGCTGAGCTCTCATATGTTATGAACAAATAAAAACCTTGGCGAGCGTAATGCTCTTTCAGTGTCCCTTTAAAGGCGAAGCTTAAGCGTCCTTCTGCAATTTCTTGAATAATGGCGTCACGTCCACGCTCCTCTCTCTTCTTTCCCTCCGCCATCAACTACCGCCACCCCTTCACTTCCCAAACACTTGCAAGGCCACTGCCCTTAGCTTTTCGGGCCTTAAAGTCCCTGCAGTAGAGCCAACTTGATAAACTACCACTTTGTCGATTCGGGTCCATGGATGTGTGTTTGATCACTTCTACAGAAAATACAAAAAAAATGGTGAACTCTCATAACGCCAAAATATGGGTGGCATCATTGGAAATAATAAAAAAAAGTAGAAATAAAGGAAGAAAACGGCATTTTTAATAAAAGCTCGACATATGGCTAATTTTAATTTTTCATTACATTTTAAAAATATAATAAAAACTTCCCGAAAACAAATTAAGCTAAAGTGGTACCACTGGACAGCCCACGTAGAGGCCTGCACTTATTTAGCAATATTTGTGATGAATATACAAATATGAATGAATTTGTGAAGATACAAGGCTCCAAACATCATCCAAACGCCAAAACTGCCATTTTTAGCATTTTTTTTTTAAATTTCTGACATGAATTATACCAAAAAAAGTTTTATTTAATTTTGAAAAATAAACCGCGCATTATACAGTTCTGTAAAAAAATATTTAGCTTTTTTTGTTTTCAATTATTTATAAAAACCGACAAAACGAGGTACAACAATCAAGCAGCCGAAGTGTAGCATTTCATCTTGCTCCACTTTATAACTTTCGTGAAAGGAAATAAAAGAAAAATATGAACTTTTTTTTTATTCCTGACGTGAGGCTACTACATACATTTTTTTAGACAAATAAAAATACCGGCCCCTACATGCATGTTCGATTTCAAAAGAGAAACCACCCTGCAGTGTTGGCGCACAAACTCCCAAATGGCACTGGTTACTCTGAAAAAGTTCAAATATTGCATTTGGAGCTGGTGCAGTTTGTTCAAAAAGCGTCTGGTCACCCGTTCCTATGCTGTGTGCCTTGATGTATCGGCGTCCTATTTACGGAGGAAATGTGGTCGGGCCTCCTGGGGATCGAGCGATTTTGAGGCAAGCAAAGGAAATCCTGTTTCGAAGATAGTCTCGAAGCACTATTAATAACAACATTGCCGCGACGTCGTTCGGGTGAGGTTGGCATGTTCGTGTTCTACCACTCATGTTGTAGGAGTTTTGTATATTACACTGAAACGAGTGCTGTTGTGTCCTTGATGAATGAATACTAATATTTTATTTATAAGGAGAGATGCCACTCCGAGAGCTGGAATACCTATTTATCGTTGTTGTGGCAGTCGCCATGATGCTCACAGTAGCTCGAAAAACCACTTCAAGATTCAAAACCACGTGTCCAGTCCTGTACCACTGCAGCTGCTACATCTACCGAAACAAGGCCGTCGTCAAGTGCCCGGGGGGCAGAAAGCAGAGTATGAACGCAGACCAGTTGACCAGCGATCTCGCCAGGTTTGCTTCGACCGAAATGGACGAAGTCACCGTCGACCACTTCCGCTTCACCACCCTGCCGGCCAACTTAGCAAGAAACCTAACGATGACGTCACTAATAATAACCAACGGCCCTCTGGACGCTATGGATGACGAGTGCTTCGAGGGAGTCCTCGCGATGGACAAGCTCATCGTGGAGCGGACCAAGCTAAAAATGGTTCCAGGAGCGGTCTTGAGACTCGGGTCCAAGCTAAGGGAGCTAAGGTTGGCAAATAACAGCATAGAGAGCGTCGGTGACGTACTTCGTACCCTTGTGAACCTAGAGAAACTCGACCTGGATAGTAACGCCATTGAAAGTCTGGACGAGTCACTGTTCAACAATCTTGGTCTGCTCAAGGAACTGCGGCTCGGGAACAACAAGCTCCATCGCCTGCCCATCGAGTCCCTGAAAATTCCGCCGTTGGAGATAGTGGAACTGCACAACAATGCTTTGACGGAGGAAACTGCGAACGCCTTTGGGAGTTTCCACCGCTTGAAGGTAGGATAAAGTAGCTTGTGACTAATAGTTACCTCGGCTCTCCTTTCCGTTTAGCTTTCATTATATTAGTATGTACGTCAGCGCACGATCGCCTACCCTAGGGAGCCTTCATGTGCGCTTTGAAGCGCACATGAAGGCACCCTAGTCTACCCCTCTATTTGTATAGCACAGGGGTGGCCAGGCTGACCCGGCCCAAGAGCGGTTTTGGGCTCACCTTTACTTTGGAGAAGCCTAACAAAGTGGCGTTGCGATTCTTAGACCTTTTCCTCTCATTGCACGCCGATCACTTGTGCTGTGCATTCTCACCACGTTCCAAAAAAGGTATTGTTCACTACACATCCTCGCACTCCAAGGTGGTGAAGAGAGGCATTGCTATCCTTGCCTCACCTCAGCCCTAAAAAATTCATGTTTCCATGCCATTCATCGGAGTTTCTTGGGCCGGATCGATAGACTAAAATCTTCAGGGTTCCCGAATCAGGTCTTAGTCGAAGTGATAGGAACGCTGGTAAAGAATGTAAAAGGGGGTGAAAAACTAGGCGCCCCGTTGAAAAAAACCGGGTGGTGGTTATGCCATACCTACACAAAATATCGCATAACCTAAAACAAGTGGCCAGCAGGTATGGTGTGCCCGTAGTACTATCAGCCCCTAAGAAAATGTGACAAATTTGTTCTAAGGTTCGTGAAAAGGCGGAAAAATTATCAAAAAACACGTGCCACAATAAACATGTGCGGCCATTTGATCCCTGTTGATCGGGCGTTGTATATAGCGTTCCTCTTTCATGTGGAAGATGCTATGTTGGACAGACGGGACGGTGTCTGAATGACCGGCTACGAGAGCATAAACTTTCTTTGACATCCAATGTAGGAGGTCACCTTTCGGTGCACTGTAAAACATGTATGTGCACACCATCTTTAGCAAAAAACATTAATCATTGGCCGCTTTAGAGAAAAACAAACGCGCGAGGTGCTCGAGTCGTTCACCATCTTGAGCTTGACCGATCGCTGCGTTAGCCAGCCGTCGGTAGCTTTGAGCGAAAAAATGAAAGCCGTTTACAATTCCCTGTAACGCCGGTTAGAGCGCAGCTCTTGAGGAGGAAGACGGAAGCGTACTGAGGGATAGGTGACTCTTTGAGGTCACGTGACCTCAAGGGGGTCACGTGACTTCAGGAGGTCACATGACCTCAGGGGGTCACATGACCTTAGGGGGTCACGTGACCTTAGGGGGTCACGTGACCTCAAGGGGGTCACGTGACTTCTGGAGGTCACGTGACCTCAGCGGGTCACGTGACCTCGGGGGTTCACGTCACAGAGGTGTCACGTGACCTGGGTGGGTCACGTGACCCCCTTAGGTCACGTGATCCCCTGAGGTCACGTAACCCCCGGAAGTCACGTGACTTCAGGGGTCACGTGACCTCAGGGGGTCACGTGACCTAGGGGGTCACGTGACCTCGGGGGTTACGTGACCTAGGGGTGTCACGTGACCTGGGTGGGTCACGTGACCTCGGGCGGGTCACGTGACCTCGCGGTTACGCCGACGGCGACGGCGACGCCGACGCCGCTCAAGCCGGAAACGGGCCCCTAAGAGCTGCGCTCTAAAAGAAGTTGCCTTCCTGCGATCATTTGACTGCGGATGATCTGTTTCCCCCTGGTGATCAATTGACTGCGGATGGTCTGTTTCCCCCTGGTGACGTTGTCCCCTGAAAAAAAATAGTGCTTCATCTTTCTCTTTTTCACCTAATATACTAGAGTTGTGAGTGTGCGCCTGTCTGTGTTCTGTGTTCCTTCCTCGTTTGTCCTCGTCTCTTTGTGCGCGATTTTAACCATGTTCAACGTTTACCAACTCGCTCAACTTACAACTCTTCTACAGAAATGTTTAAGGTTTTTAATGGTGCGCGGTGGGAGAATATTTAGAGGAACGATATACAATGTGTTTCTTCATATTATCTTCTCATTTTAAGCTGTATATGTGTTTTTGTTGATTATATCATTAATGTAAAATCTTATTCTAGATTGTTTCTTTTGCAATCAGTGCGATTATGGTACTTCCCAATTAAGTTTAGGAAACACTGAAATAAAAAAAAATTAGAAGCTCAGATAAGACCCGCATTAAACAAGCAAAAAATTTTATCATAAAAAACAAAGTGGGTGCAATATTTACGCCGTTTGACGCAATTTAGGTGGAGGAGATAGAGGTCGCAGCCCGTTATGTACCGCCTCCTTACACCGTGCTTACACCTCTCACTCGCCGAAAAAGATGACTGGCGAGTAAAACTCTTGGCTGTAAATTTGTTTCTTTGTGCCGTAATAGTATTTCAATCGAAAATATGTGTATCTGTGAGAAACAAATAATCTAGATGGAGTGAGAATTGTTTCCAAAATATTCCGAGATTGCCCTTCCCTCTTTGGTTTGAAACATGGAGGTAGGAAGCTTCTGGAGGCGACCGAACGCCGCCAGAAGTGCAGCATAAGGAGACTTTCGGTTTGGAGGGACACGACCCCAGCGAAAGCCGAAAACGAACAAAGCCAAAAGACGCCATTAGACGGAAAGGACACCCTTGGGCACCCTTGGGGTCGTCCCCATCGACCACGACCTCTTCTGCCGCCTCCACTCGGGACTTTCTCGTTTGGCTGACTTGGGCCGGTGTGTGTCGCGTCCTTTTCTTCCTACCTCCATGCTTTGAAACGATCACAAACATGGCTGCCGGCGTCTGCCACGCGCTCACCAAGCCTAGCTCGTAGAGCTCGTCTATTTTTATGACTGCGAGTCGTTCTGCGTTCACAGAGGTGCATGCTTACAGGAAGGTCTCCTGAACCTATGTACTATGCTGCAAACAACTGGCTCAAGTACGCGCCTTCAAAAGTGCTGTGCGAGGATTAGTTTTCGTAACGGGACTGGCCTAAGCCTAGCATCCCGCGTCAACAGTTTTGCTTGATCTGGCTTGATTTATTCGTTTGCGCGTGTTTATGCTAAATACAAAATGTTGGTTTCCGTAAAAGCGATTCCGCTGCTCTGTGAAATTGTGCGACCGTCGCGATTGCGACCATGGTTTCGATGCCGAGAAGATAAATAGACAGGTAAGAATTTGTGGGCTATTTGGGTGGAGGCAATTAGGCGTTCGCCTCGCATCCAGTTTGTCCAGGTATGTTCCGGTCATTTCGCTTCGAAACTCAAGTAGCTCTCAAGTTTTGCAGCGCACGTGTCCTGCGAAAGCGAATATTTTTAGACCGTGTTAAAATTGCGCACAAATAGAAAGGAACACTGGAGAGAGAAGAGAGAAGAGACAAGCGCAAACTCACAACTCGATGTATTGAAGGAAAAAAAAAAAGAACAGCCCGGTGTGTTTCGTAAATTTGGTACAGCCAGAAAATTATACCATAGATCCGTCGGTAACATCGCGATATGTTCTTAATGAATCTATGTTCTTGTTTTCTACTACAGTAAGTGAAGTGATTAGCACGTTCCTAAATCTTAAAAATAGCCGATCCCAGGACATAAATGGATTGCAAATTAAACCCATCAAAAATGTCATTGATATAATTGCTCCTCCTCTCACGTACATTTTTAACCTAGTTTTAACGACCAGTGTTTTTCCAAAAGAAATGCAAAAGGCAAAAGTATTTGTGCTGCACAAAGGTGGTGACAACAACAACCTCACTAATTATAGACCAATATCAATTTTACCGGTACTGTCTAAGGGTCTTCAGAAAATAATTCATTCAAGACTAATTAACTTTCTTAACAAACAGATTATTCTAAGTCACAGTTTGGTTTTCGTAAATAGAGATCAACAGAAACCGCACTGTTAACAGAAAAAGAACAAATTGTTGAAGCATTTGAGACAAAAAAACTCGTACTTGGTATATTTATTGACCTGACTAAAACGTTTGACAACATAAACCATAATATACTGAACATTAAACTTCACGCGTATGGTATTAGAGGAAGCGCAGCATTATTAATTCAATCTTATTTGCAGCATCGCTCTCAGTGCGTCTGTATAAACTCTTCTTTTTCTCCACTTAATATTATTACAACAGGTGTGCCCCAGGGCAGTATATTAGGCCCTCTTCTCTTCATACTTTACATTAATGACGTTTTTAACATAATGACATCAGCAAAAATAATAGCCTATGCCGATGATATGACTTTTCGTAGTACTGGTACTGACCCGACTGACGTGGTTTCAGAAACAAATAGCTCTTTTAGAAATTTGCAAAGATACATGGACGCAAATTGTCTGCAAATAAACCCTAATAAAACTAAAGCGATTTTCTTTAGACTCAGAAATAAATTAATTTGAAGGCCAACATATCTTCATCTAGACAACCAGAAAATAGAAGTTGTAAGTAAAATAAAATCTTTGGGCGTTCATTTTACCGAGCATCTCACGTGGGACATTCATATAAATCACACCCGTACAAAGATAAACAGAATAAATGGGCGGATAAATAAACATAGATACAGCCTACCATGCAATATTAAGAAAATGTTATACAATGCTCTTGTTGTTCCTAATCTAACATATTGTCATCTCATATGGGGTACAACTACGAAGCAACCTACTTAACCTCATTCGTGCAAAGAAAAAAAATCAATTAAAATAATAGCAAATCTCGCATGGAATGAGGGCACCGCTAATTATTTTCAACAGTAAACATTCTAAATATATCTTTCCTTTATAAACTCAGACTCACATGCCTTTACAGATCTGCCCAACTCGCAAACAACACCTTTACAATTGAATTTTTTAATCTAAACAAGCATCTCACAAGTCATAATACACGACATGCAGAACCATGGTTTGTGCCGACATTTCGTACATCATATGGACTTCAATCGACAAGCTACAATCTACCTCACTTACTAAACGAATTGATTCAATATCACGTCATACCTGAAGCTAGTCCCACATAACGTCCGTGTTTCTGTCTTTCGCTAGCTCTGACTAACAAATTTTAACCCACACGTTTTTTGGTTGACCACTGCTTAACTTTTATTGTATGTGTGTAGTTTTGTTTTTCTTGTTTCATTATTTTTGTAAATGAGTGATTATAGAACACGTCATCACTACTTTTTGCCGTTTGTACCGGGGCAGGGACCTCGTCAAGTTGCTGTATGCAGCTTTTTGTCCTTGCCCCTCCGCTCCCTGGAGAGGAAATAAAGTATTATTATTATAGACCGACACGCGGGCTTGACGTCAAGGAGCTGCGGCGGCGCTGCGATCGCGCCGGAGCACGGCGTGTGGGCAAAAGCGCGCACGTTTCGTATGGGCGTCATCGCATTTCAGCATGCCGCGAAGCTGGGTTGCCGTTAATTGCACCGAAATGGACAAGAAAAGCAGCGGAGTGAGTTTCCACAAGTTCCCGGCAGACTCTGAAAGGTATAGAAGGTGCATAATATCCGTGGATAGAAAACAATGGTCGCCTCGCGCGAACGACCGTTTGTGCGGCAAACACTTTCTTGAAGGCAAGTGCGGCTTCCATTTCAATCACCGTCCCGAGGTTTGCTTATGTACCACCCGGTACCACCCGGATTTTGTTTCCATGGTGTTCGCGCACAAAGCACCGGCCAAGCGCTCGTCGGAGGCTCGCTACGCCCGTGCTACCCAGCAGAAGGGGATCGACAAAAAACGGCAGTGTTTAAGGCGTTACCGAAAAAAAGTAACGAAATACGTTACTCGTTACTTGCAAATAAAAGGTACTTCATTACTGAGCTACGTTACCTAAAAATAAAAGGAACGCGTTACCGCTACCGATAAAAAGTAACGCACGTGTTAACGATCAAGAGATTTAAAACAGAAAAGAATGCAAAAGCTCGTAAGTGGCCTTCGACCCCGGCTGCTCCCAGACAGAAGTTGCTATACGGTCCCTGGAGAATACCCGGGCCCCCAAGACGAAGCCTCTCTGCCGTGAAACCTGAGCCCCGCGTGCGTGCCCGCAAGCAACAGCTTCGGAGGCGACCGCCCTCGCTCACGGAGAAGAGCATTCCATCGGACGACGCCGAGCGAGACGCAGCACCGCTCTAGAACTGTAACCCTTCTATAATCGCCCATTTGTGTATTCCTCAAAGTTTTAATTAAATAAACAGTTTAATCGAACCTCATCGTAATTGGTTCAACCTAATCGCTAACACGCGTTACTTCTGCATTACCTTTTTTAAATTATATCTTAACACATTTTACCGTTTTTACGATACAGGTCATATATCAAGAAACATTATGTTCATGCAGCAACTGTACATAATTGCTTTATCTCCTTCTACGGTTTCACCTAAATACTTACGAGGAAAAACGCAAAGAAAAACATTTCTTGACGTCTAAAACACGGAAAAAATTGAAGTGTAATTTCTTTAAGACTTGGGAAGTAGTAACGACTAACGCAACTACGTTACTTGAAATAGTAACATAAGTACGTTACCCGTTACTGTGTCGAAAACGTAACGAGTAGGTTACTACATTACTGAAAAAAGTAACGCGTTACCAACAACGCCGTTACTTGTAACCTGTTACCGCCAAGACTGCAGAACGCACAAACCGTTACTGCTTGTCATGCCTTGAAGTCAGTAGGGTAGGAAATGTATTATACCTTGACTTGAAGACGCTGTGTGTATTTAATCAATTATTGAATACACACACTTCTGCTGATCCCGCCGGCAGTGCGGAAACCGACTCGAAGTAATCGTAGACCTCGAGAGTCTTGTACGCTTGCGCCATGTCGGCCGTGAACTGGCTTGGCAAAAAAACTAAATATACGACGGCGTGAGTCGTCGACTTCCGTGGCAGCAACTTTACGTCGGAAGTCCAGCAGGATTTGTTTATGGCGAACGGATCCTCGTAGGCAACGCCGTCCACGCACAGTTTGTTTCGATACCGCCGCCGTTCAGGCTCGGGCCGCGAGCTCAAATAGTCGGGCATAGCATACGACATACGTTGTGAGGAAATACGACGCACACATAAAGATCCAAGCGCCCCTACAACGCCAACAACGAGCGCACGCCATAGAATGCAATGGCGAAAACACGGAGAGCCGGGCTGCTTTTGCCCACATAGCTACCGGGCATGCGCGGCCTTCCGGCCGTGTTGGTAAACAGAGCCGCTCCGCGTGTCGATCTATAAGATCGTGCCAAGGCGCCACTGGCTCGGGGGCACCCGAGCACTTGTTAATTTTAACCATAATCATTGCCAACTCGCCCAACTAACCACCTTTCTACAGAATATTTTAGGCCATGTTTTATTTGGGCGTCATGACGCTCACTCACCTTGCTCGTGGACGCCACACGAAAAGGAAAAGAATAAAGAAGGGGAAAGGGAAGCGGGTTTATTGTGTTGATGTTTTTAGTCTTTTCGGTCGCCTTTTGCCGCATATCTACAGATGCTGACGAACGCTTGTATTGGACCATGGCTCGTGCATGATGGAACGCCAGAATGCCCCTTTCATGGTCGCGTGCTGCGAGCGTTGCAGACGTTTTTAGACGGAGACGGAATAGCAGACGGACGCCTACGTGACGCTTTCAAGGCGGCGCCTTACGGGCGTTGCAGACGACCGTAGACGGTGGTGGAGTAGCAGACAACGTTATTGGATTACCTCAGTTGTGGAACTCCCATAGAGGGGAGTATACCCTCCCCTCACTCACTTCAATCCGCCTAGCGTCGTTCGAAGCGCCATCTATATTTTCGTTTCATGACTATGCGTTCCAAAGAGCCCAGCTGGAGCGCCAAATGGCGATCACAACGCCGCCATTTATCCTGCGGCGGTCACTGGAGGAACTGCACGTGACAACCATTTTGGCTTCAATCGGCCATTTCGGAGCCGAAACAGATACAGTGGAAAGAGTTACAGGGATGCCACCCCCGTCTCCCCAGCGGGCGCGCCGCTGAAGCATGGTTGTATGAAAACAATATTAATTGTACCGCAAAACCTTGCGAATTAAAGATTTTAGAAAACATCACGCGCCCCCCATTTTGTACTAAACTGCGATAAAAGTTATTACAAAGAGAGTTTTTTTCCGTTGGTTTTTACGTTGCTAGTAACGTTGAAACGTTCGTCTCCTGATTCAGTTACCAAAGCAGCCGTCCGGAGGCGCGTCGAGCGACGCTTGGCGAGTCGTGGTGAGTGAGGGGGGTACTGTTCGTGCACGCGGCGTCTATGAGCAGTTCCGTAACTGAGCTAATCTAATAACGTTGGTAGTAGACGATGTGGGAGTCTGCCGCGCGTGTGCTCGCACGGCTAGCAGGCGGTGTCAAGCGCCAGACCAGACGCACCGGACGTCGCGACGAGGAGACACTAGGGCTATGTTCCAAATCTTACCCGAGTAACCTGCCTCCTACGTCAGCGGGTAATACCACGTGACATCGCGAGTAAACGATCCGCGACTCGGTTTTGGAACGGCCGGGTTAATTACCTGGATACTATGCGGATTGGCTTTGTCTTGGGCTGCGACAAAAAGAAACCACAGCAGCGATGGCAGAAAATAGCAGACCATCTTTTTGATCATCAAGAAAGCGCTCGAAGAGACGATAATAATTATGACGACGCGGTGTTTTTTGAGGCGGATTCACCAGCTCCTTTTACTCACCTTCTTTTTGAGCTGTATATTGAAATAAAAATTACCTACTCCTTACAGTTAGACATTAAAAAAGTGTTTTATTAGTCTGCGCGATTGCCCTAAACGCATATATTCCACGCTATGTAATTTGCATTGATCATGTTTTGCAGAAATTGATTCCACACGGTGTAGTGGTGCAGCGCGAGGGTGCTTTCTCAAGAATGATATAAAACTTTGACGCGAATATGATTACGATAAAATCTTTGAAGCCTTCACTGCTTTACAAGCGTTATGCTCTCACTACACACACTCTAGAGAAAACAAAAAATACTACCTTATCATTTACTGCGTTCAAATATTTTCAGCCTTGAACGTGAGAATACGACATTCCCTCCAACGCCGAGGACGAGAATGCGGAGAAGCTCCTGTTTCGCTCGCACTCTGATAATAACAAGTATACCTTCCCGGGGAAGGTGCACTGTCTGGATGTAATGCAGTCAATTCGTGCGTTGAAAACAGCAAATCGCAATAACCACACATGCTGCACCTCATTCTTTGTCATTTCGAACGTCCGCCACCAAAACCAACGCAACAAGCGAGCTTTGACGGCTGTCGGCGCAGAAAGCAGACAACGAACAGATCACGTGACGCATTTACTCGCTTTGATCCGACGTAACCCCCCGATCGAGGAGGGTAGCGTGAGTAATTATTCCGGAGTAAACAACCCGCCTCTGGAACGGGAGTTCTGACGTCATCGAGTGAGCTCGAGTAAGTTTTGGAACGCCACGGTACGAAACCTTTACTCCGGAGTCGGATCGAGTAAATTTTGGAACACAGCCTAGGCTTGCGAGCGTGTTCAGCCGAGCGGCCAAGCCAATCCGGTAGTAATGGGCGGGGCTTAGAGCGGGTCGTGACCTCCGCCTAAATTGCGTCTAATGGCGTAAATATTGCGCGAAAAAACATTTTTCGGTGAAAAACTTAAAAAAAAAGTCCCACAAGGGCTATATTTTGTTCAAGGTATATTAATAACTTTTTTTTTTTTTTTTTTTTTTTTTGCGCGGGTGTTACTGCCTGAGCGCGACCATTTGCGTTTGCGCGTGTGTGTCCGTACCAGTGTTGCGGAATGGGCACCCCCATTCCATTCCAATTCCATTCCGGGGAATTAGAGTTTTCGATAATTCAATTCCTTTCAATTCCTAGGAATGGAGGCACTGAGCCCATTCCCACTCCTGGAATGGCTAAATCGTTCCATTCCATTCCTTTAATTCCTAACCGTAAAAATTGGCATTTTGTTGCCGGCATAAGCAGCATAAAGCTGACATTGTCAAATGCAGAGACAATTGCAAAAAAAACAAACAAAAAAGCTAAATTCTTCAAAAAAACACCGATTTTCACTAAGCGGACCGCTGGTGGCAAAAAGTGTTTATTTAAAATGTACTGCAAACATCGAGAAAGCCCCTTGATATGTCGATGCTTGTTTAAGACATCAGTCTCGCGACCACGTGGCTCGTAACAAACAGCAAAACTTAAATACACTAATTTTCCGGCAAACTTTTTGGCATTTGTCTTGAAGGGCATACACGTACGGCCAGCGTGTTTGTTTGATAATAGCATAAAAATATCCAGTTCGTGCCTGGCGCAGAAATAAACTATATTACTGTATTCTTTAAATACCTGCACAGCAACACGGCTAGTACACTGCTGGAAGCGACTCCATGCACAGCGGCAAGAACACATCCTCTGACAAAATGCAACCTCTGCGGCACAGCACGAGGGACCGTACAGACCATGTAACGAAACCTGTTTTAAAACGCATAAGTTCACGCTTGCTTTACGAAACTCGATATTTCTTATCATATTTAATTCAATTTTTTGGCTGGTTCGCCTGCCCTTTTCCACCCTTCGCATACTCATTCTCGTGTTTCCTCTTCAGATTGCGAATAAAGTTCGATGATATACGCCGACTGCACCGTGTATAGTTTCGTTGAACAACTTTCAGCGTGCAGCTTGTTTATTTTCTTCGTGACTAATGTAGAAAAATGTCCTCTACGATACCATGACTCGATTTGTATTTATCTCGTCTTCTCGTCCGAGTTGTGATGTTCCTCTTCGCGCTGATCGAGTAGCGGGTTCAGGCAGCAGACGGAACCAACCGATTCATTCTTCTACCTCGGTGTCGGTTGTTCGCGTTGTGGCGACGGGTCGGGAAGTCAGCGTTGACAAAGCTCTTCACATCAAGATAGAATTAACGGGGTAATACCGCACCGTTCGAATTGACATTCCCCGTGTTTCCTCAACAACACCGTCCAACTGACTTCTCACCGCCTCAAATAGGGTTCAGGACAAAGAGCACGAATGCAGACCGGACAGCCCGCGGGGAACCAAAACCTCAGTGGCAGCTATCAGCCAGCTCTCCTTCTCAGTTGCCCTCACAGCAACGGTCGCGCCTCGTCTGACGCGGGACGATCTTTCTCCAGGTCTAGTCAGTTCGGTCACACCAAAAGCGGTGACGATAGTCTACTTCACCTTACGATGGACCTCAACAGACAGCACCAGAGCCATCGAATGTGCTTTCTGAGTGTCGCGTGACTCTGCAGTCCCACTAACGGTGCTGGATTGCCTAGGGTGACTCGTAGCGTCCGCAGCGGTCCATCGCAAGGTGAAACGAAGTATGCAGAGACTAAGTCAAAGGAAATGAGCGGGAATCCGCTAGCTTGCTTGTAACCCCAACCCACTAAAATATATATAACACAGAAAACAAGCATCGGAACAAAGACCAAGTAATAGGCGGACTTACACTACAAACGCAGTATAAAAAACAAGCCTCGGAGCAAAGCGCAAGAGGAGAAGAGGGAAGTGAATCTCGCTTTGTTTTAATGCCGAAGCAAACCCACATTTCACACTTCAAATGAGTGCGCACGAATGAACGTGGAAGGCAGCAGGGTTGGCTGCCTGCTAAACAACGCGCCTCGAACTTTAAGAAAACAATACCTGATCATCTTTCGGCGGCGCCCGGGTCAACGAGCACGGCCACTCGCAACGAGTTATACGAGCTCTGCGAGTTAGGAGTCGCTTCCGCTCCCACACCTCAGTCTGTGAGCGCGCGTGCATTCTATAAACCGTCGCAACAACAACAAAAAAGCATGACAAGAAGGACGATGAGGAGTTGTGCATGGCGGTTTCTTTCTTTGCCGCTCCCTTTTCTTTTGCTTGGTGCCTGGTTTCTTGTTTCGCTCTCGTGTAACGCCATCGAAGCCCGACGCCTGCGCGTCCGTGAAAGGCGCCACGCTACCCCCCTTTCCCCCTTTGCTCTTTGCTTTGACGCTTGTTTTTTCTCTTGCATTTTTTTGGCGTATAAGTCTGTTAGGGCTCCACGCGGGCTAGCAGTTTCCCGCTCATTTTATTTCTGAGCAACTGACTCGGTGACTGGCTCGGTTTAGCTGACCGTAGACACTAAAAAAAAAAGAAAGAAAAAGAACCGTGCCCATTCCATTCCCATTCCATTCCGGGCAAAAGGCACCTAATTCCATTCCCATTCCATTCCGGGCAAAAGGCACCTAATTCCATTCCCATTCCATGCCCCTCAACGTTGCCGCCATTCCATTCCCATTCCATTCCGGGGTCGTGAAAATGCGGAATGATTCCGGAATCATTCCAACTCCGGGGTGGCAACTCCGCAACCCTGGTCCGTACATTGCTTGTATCCTAGGCGTGCCTCCA
This sequence comes from Ixodes scapularis, assembly GCF_016920785.2. NCBI lineage: Eukaryota > Metazoa > Arthropoda > Arachnida > Ixodida > Ixodidae > Ixodes > Ixodes scapularis. The sequence continues at coordinate 8,102,458 of NW_024609836.1, read as the reverse complement.
AGTACGTGCGCGTGTGTGCGTTTTTTGTGTACCTGCATGCGCATCCGCCCATGGGATAGCACACCTGCGTACATGCATCCAAATGTCCGAGTTGCACCATACTCTTTGGGGCCAAAGGTAGAAAAAAAGAATCACGGTTTTGTTTAAAGGAAATCGGATCTATTTGATTTAATCAGACTAACGTCATTTAAATTACGGTAGCTAGGAATAGTGATTAGTTGGATGAATTAAAAACAGGCGGTAAATAAAAAATATATCCGATATTATTTTCGCACTCACTGTTTCATTTAAATCATCATAGTAAAACTGGCATGATATAAATCGCAAATTGAATCATAGTTCCAGTCACTACTTAAAGCAGATTGATTTTTATTCGTCAGCCCATCAAAGAGGAGCACGTAAAGACGCAGTCGCACTAACGGTACACACGAAAGACAGGGTGTTCCCTGCAAACATGACGTGTCTGCAGACGGTGTCTGAATGACCATCGTGACAGGGCCCTCGTACAAGTAAAACAACTGGCAGCGACTTTTACCTTCAAACTCCTATGATGCCTGACATGCTGTGGAACACCCTGGGAGCGACATCACCTATACCCTTTTCACCTCAAGAAACATAGGAAAAAAAAAAAGTCCTGCCATTTCTCCTTCATGTGGAGTACCAAGGTACATGTAAGTGCATTTTAGATAAGATATATGTTGTCTTACCAAGACGTACACGTTTCAAACACCGAAAGCATCGCTTTATCCTCCGACAACGAAATCCCGTAAGAACTACTTCGCGCCGCGTATGAACAATGCGCAAAACTTCTTTCTTGAGGTGAAAACGGGTGTAGGGTTATCGAGGAGCTGTTGCTAGGAGGGGGAAGGGGGGAGAAGAAAAAAGGAGAGGGGTGGGGTGAGGGAATTGGCGAGTCGAGGGACGTATATTTTTCCTCTCAACTTAGCGGGAAACCTGAATGGTTGTATGGGTCACGTGACGTCGATTTCTCTCGCTTAATTTAGCGGAGAAACGGGATTGATGGCTGGGTCGCAGGACGCGAATCTTCCCGCTGACTTCAGCGGGTAACTATTATAAGTTGTAAATTGGATAGGCCACGTGACGTCGATTTTCCGCTAAATTTAGCGGGGAAACGGAATAGATGTTTTCGCCGCAAAACGTGAATCTTCCCGCTACATTTAGCGGGGAAACTGAGTTGACGTATAGGTCGCGTGCCGTCAATTTCCTCAAAAGTTGTAGATCACGTGACGCCATTTTCTCCGCTAAATTTAGCAGGAAATTCACGAACGGAATAAACTTTGGGAGGGGGGGATAGCGCTAAAAGGCATTTTGTGCTTTAAAACGCGCGTGAGACAGTGTGAGCAGACTGTCCTTTGTGCAATGTATTAGCATAGGTATTATTAGCGTGTGACGGCGGCTGAAGGTGAAAAAATAAGTTTTTAAGCGATTGCTTTTTATATAGGAGTGCGAACGTTTCTTACTCGTATTGGTTCGACAGCACGACGTCACAATATCACGTCACGCAATTGCGTTACGTGACATCACAGCGTCACACGACGTCATGATGTCACGTGAATCAGCGTCACACGTGACGGCACATTACCGTGATGTAAGTTCAAGTGACACTAAAAGGCCACGCACATCGCAATGGCACGTGTCACATGGCGTCAAAGTGTCATGTGACGTCATGTTGTCACGTGAGCTGACGTCACGGTAATGTGACGCCACAGTCTCACGTCACGAGTTTTTCGTATGATTTGGCGGGGAAATAGCTCTACTAAGTTCAGGGCTAACATGCTGCTCGTTAAAAAAAACACCCTTGTGCCATGTCATCTTCGTTGCGTTTGACGGAAAGTCGAAGCACGACTATTTTTCGTCTTAGAGCGCAGCTCTTAGGCTCCCGTTTCCGGCTTGAGTGGTGTCGGCGTCGCCGTCGGCGTAACCAAGGGCACCCCCAGGTCACGTGACCCCTCGCAAGGTCACCTCAAGGTCACATGACCCCCAGGTCACCCCAAGGTCACGTGACCCCTCCCATGGTCACCTCAAGGTCACGTGACCCCCAAGGTGACCCCATGTGACCCTCCAAGGTTACGTGACCCCCGAGGTCACGTGGCCCCCCTCCCGAAGTCACGCGACACCCCCCCCCCCCCCCCCGAGGTCAGGTGACCCCCCGGAGCATATTAAAGAATGAGGGTAGGAGGATAAAGAGGAGGGTTCTACCCTCCCCTCAGTACCCTTCCCTCCTCCTCCTCAAGAGCTGCGCTCCGATTCGGCGTTACAGGGACTTGTAAACGGCTTATATGAACGTGTGAAATTCAACATTAGATTGAAGATAATAGGCGCCAATAGCACAAGGACGGATAAGGACCCAAAGATATGAGAATTGTCCTCACGTGTGTTTTGCTTTTCAAGTTGCGTGTAACTAGGCTAACTATTTTATGAAACATTATATACGCAACCACTTTCAGGAAACGAAGCTTTGATCATTGCTAGATGGTAGCCAATTTCTGCGTTTCGACTTTAAATAAAGACAAAAATTATATATTCTCAGTAGTTTCTAAAGCGATGCATTTCTTACCTTTTTTGTTTTACGTTTGCGTGTAGGGTTTCGGTTAGTAAGTGGTCTTCAATATCCGTCGCTAATTTTGATGCGGAGCCATGGTTTTCGTTAATTTAAACACTTTGTGAATATTGTGTTGAGATTATAGTCAGAAAAAGAATTGATGTTTTCATTATTTTGGTTCACAAAAAGCTCACCTTTCCATGCTGTTCTTTTTCGTCTTTGTGTTAAGGTGCTACTTCTGCAACAAAACAACATCTGGAACATTGATCAGCTGTCGTCTCGGAATGCATCGATCCTCGAATTTCAAGTTGACCACAATCCGCTGCAATCAGTTCCAAAATTTGGATCGTGGAAGCGCTTACGATGGTTGGGCATGAACAACTGCAATATTTCCGAAGTTCATCCACAAGCATTCGAAAAACTCTACAACGTCGAAGTAATCCATCTCTCCAACAATAATATTTCATTTCTCAACGAAAGCATTTTTCACCAGAAGTCTAAGCTCGCTACTTTAAACGCGGAAGGCAACGCCATCAGAAGCCTGAAAGGTGTCTTCAGCCGTACACAGGCCCTTCTGGCACTCCAGCTCTCCATGAACAAGGTCCAAGATATCACTGATACCTTCACGAACCTCTCTACACTGGTCGTGTTGAATCTTACCATGAATGAGATTGCGTTTATTCGAGACGGAACTTTCCTGAGAAACTCCGACCTTGCTCAGTTGTACATCAGTCAGAACAGAATCGAATGGCTGGGAACGGGCTGTTTCGAGGGTCTATCAAACTTGCAAGACCTGCAACTTCAAAACAACCGAATCTTCAGCTTGAACGGATCGTTGAGGCAACTGACGGCTCTGAAAAGGGGGATTCTCAACGACAACTTGTTGCAGGTTATCGAACGAAGAGACTTTGATAACGTGCCGGCGCTTCGGACCCTCTACGCATCCGGAAACAATATCAGCGCGATCGAAAGCGGAGCTTTCGAAAGTTTAAACAACTTGCAAACCCTCTCTCTGTCCTTCAATCAGCTAGTGACGATTCCTCGGCGCAGCTTTCCCGCATCACTGGACAAGTTGGACAGTCTTGTCATCCACGGTTAGTCTGCCCCTTTCCTCTTCCTCTCTTCATGAAAAATTGCGGAAAACGTGGCACGTTTAAAAATGCAGCCTCTGGGCTCCGCTATCGTGCCGCTATATATGTGTCGATCACGTGATAGTCAAGCCTCACCTAAAGCCAACGTTACTGGATTGCCTCAGTTGTGGAACTCCCGCGGAAGAGAGTTCCACATCTCACTCACTTCAGTCCGCCTCCTGTCGTTCCAAGAGCCATCTAGATTTTCGTTTACTAAATCTATGTTTCATAGGGTACGGCGGAACGCCATCTATTGTCGGTGACAGGTCAAGAACGAAGTGCACGCCCCTCCCACCTCTTTCCACTTTAACAGAGAGAACGCTGAGGGGAGGCGACATCCTCTCCAGCGTTCGCTCTGCTAAAGTGGAAAAAGGTGGAAGGAGCGTCAACTTCATTCTTGAACTGTCACCGACTCTAAACGCTGCGCTTCGAAACGTACGTATCCCATAGAATACACTTCAGTTGTCATAGCACCCGTGTGGCGCGTTGAACGACGCCAGGTGAGTCGTGGTGAGTTAAAGGGGGGGGGGGGGGGGGGGGGTACTGCTCGTGCATGCAGCGTCTATGAGCAGTTACGTAACTGAGCTAATCTAATAACGTTGCCTAAAGCCGTAGTCGTAGTGCTCATTGAGCATACAAAAGACACGGTCTGCTGACGTGACGGAATTGTCTGCGAGCACGCCTCCAACACTCTCGACGCATATTTGCTTAATACGTATGCATGCTTCCAACATGTCTGCAGAGGGTTTTTATTTGAACAATGTGTCAGTCGTACAAGGGAGAGACACGCCCCAGACAGTGTCCGCTTTTGCATGATGCATGAGCACTGGTACCGCGGCCTAAAGGGGCACTGACAGGTCAACGTCATGTGTTGTTATTATCCAAAAGGATTGAAAACGATGATGATCGGTGGGTCTGATTCCTGGACCCACCGATCATCTTCAATACTACATGTGCCGAACGCCCGCATGTTATCCGAGGGAGGATAAAAAGCGAGGAGGGGACACCACTCCGGGCTCCGATTTTTGGCATTTCAAACAGAAGGGCCGCAGTGCGTTCCCAATTGCGTTAAAAAACATGTTTTATGAATGCCGCTATTAACTATTATAGAAATGACGCTTACAAAACTTCTAAATTTTATAATCGATTGCGTCACAAATAAAAAAAAAGGGAAAAGGTGAGAAGAGAGAAAAACACCAAAAATAAAGAGGCGCCCGCGTGCGCGTGGGGAAACTTTACTGCGTTGTGGTATTTTTGCGTGTCTATGACTAAAACTTGCATCGTTTTAGACAAAAAAAAAATAAAGAAAAAAAAAAGACTTTTATGGTGTCAGTGCCCCTTTTAAAGCGTGCCACTGGTTGCCAGACTGGCGCCTCAACGAAGCGTTCTCTACTCACCGAGACCGACTTAGCTTTTGAAACGTTGCTTCTTTTATACGTTATGAGAGGAAGTGTTTCCTAGCTGTTTCTGGTATATATCAATAAACCCCGAAAAATAGCCGCCCGTCCAGTTTTATAAAAAATCAAAGACGCCCCAAAAATCCCGAATTAAGGCTGCTCTCGAAAACTCAAGCTACAACCAAAAGAATTTTTAGTTTTCAACATATTTTTAGGGTTAACCAGAATACAGCCCCCCTGAACCGTCCACGAGGCGTGTTTCTTTATTCGGAATTTATTATTTATTATTATTTATTCGGGGTTCCTTTTCTTATCGATACCGGCAAGTTTTCCAACTAGTACTTGTGTCGCGCTAAGGTTCCCTCTGGGCTTCGGTTCCCGTGTCCCACGAAACACACGTGCTCTTGTGAGACACTCAAAATTGCCACTGAAAAATATCGAGCCTGTTAAATCAAATAACTTTCGAGAAAAACACCTGTCACATTGAGAAAAAAAAAGTAAGCTGCGAACGCGGAATTTTATTAGCCGACCTTCTTGGCAGGAAACCCGATCGTCTGCGACTGTCGACTCTCGTGGCTCATCGCCACATGGGGCACCCGGAGCCCCGACTGGGCCATCTGCCAAGGTCCTCCGAGGTTTCGCGGCAGGCTGTTATACGACCTGACCCCGGAGAAGCTAAAGGCCTGGCCCCAGGGATGCGACGCCAACTGCACCTGCGAATGCCACGACGACGAAGTGTTCGGCATGGACATTCGCGTGAGCTGCGCCAACGAAAGCCTCGAAGAGCTGCCCTCCACTTTTCCCACGGAGACCGCCGTACTCGATCTCAGTGGAAATCGCCTGCGGCAACTCGACGACGATCTTGCCGACAGGTCACCCAACCTCCGATCCCTGAACCTGGCAAACAACCGGCTTGCAAAGTTCCCTACCGACCTGGTGTCCAAGATGAACCTCTCCAGCGTCTGGCTGTCCGGCAACCCGTGGAGCTGCGACTGTGAAGATTACGCTTTCACCAGGTGGGCCGGGACCATCAAGGGTGTGGTAAGCAGCTCTTCACTCGAGCCCATGCGTCCTACAATCATAACAAGGCCTCAGTGATGGATGTCTACATGACGTCACCTACGGGAGGTCAGCGCCGCGTACAAATTGGACGCGAGTGCCAGATTTTAGCTGAATGACATCCTACCGTAATCGTAATGAGAGGTTCGTAAGTGCGGGTACTAACAAAGAATGCAATCACAATATTATTTACACACAATGGCGGAAACTCTAAAAGTGCACTTCGGTAAGAAAAAAAAAAAAAAAATGAACCAAAAGCGCTGCTGCTTGATTCTCGAAGGAATGAGAGAGCATTTCGGGCAAAAGTTATAAATAAAAAAACATGGTAAATGCAGCTTCTGAGCACTTTTCCGCGGGGTGAACATTGCCGAAACCTCTCTTCTGCCAGGTACAGGCTAATCAGGTGACTTAGCGCGTCCATGAAGGGAGTGCGCGCGACGCTTGGAAAACGACAAAGGCATTTCGTTCTTGGGCATGCACGTTGTGCATACATGTTGAGCATACAGGGGCGACGGCACCGTGCGCTTACGGCCCGGTGACATGGTAAGACGACTGCGTGTCGAAAACGGTATGGCAGGCCAATGAACGGAATGGCACCCCGTGTCCGTCCGCAGGTCTCTAAAGCCGATGTCAGCTGCTTCCAGGACGTCCAAAGGGCGCACCCGCACGCCAACCGCGTGACGTGAAGGGAGGAGTTGATAGGCGCTTTATTGACGCCATGGTGTTCTAGTTCACCATAGTGATGCCCCTGCCGCCCATGGTTGCCTGGTAGGTTTTAGCTCTAACTGCCAAATGCCAAAAAGTGTAGCCCAAAAGTAGCCAAATCCCCAAATGTAGCCATATTTAAAATATCTGCAGAGTCCAAAAAATCTTGCGCACGAATGTACGTGCTCAAGGCGAAGGCACGGCGTCTGCATATCTAGGCTTAGAAGCAGTTGGCAAGATGTACAACATCTTGAAATGTACTAAAAACTTTTATTTCAAAAACAAGAAAGTACCGAAATTTTCCACACGAGTTTTTACAGTCACATAGTTATGAAACACTCGCTCGTGCTCAGCAGACAAGCTTCATACATGATTTCCGTGTTAAAACGGGCAAAACATTCCTCAGTAAGGTTGAAATCCTTACATCACTCTTTCTTTCCAAGGAAAGCAAACTTTATATAGAGGATGTTTTGAAGAGTTCGAAGGGACATCCTTTTCCTTAGATCTGGCTTTGTGAGAGACACGTGAATGAATACTCTCTCCACGGCGGCATTCGACTTGGGCAGTGTCAGGAGCGCGATGGCAAGCTCAGGTTGGCAACCGAAATATGGCTGCTCCTGCGCTTTTAACTTGGCCTTGTTCTGATTATTATTATTTTTTTTTTAATCTCTTGTCTTTTGTTATGGCTCAGTGTGCTTTAAGACACGTCTATGTTTCACAGAAAGCCTCCTTTGTTATATCCGATACATCAGGCATTATCGGACGGCGTCAAATTCTGCTGGATGTCTTGAGTTGCCTTTAGTGTCCTTTTTCCTCGGAAGAGGTGCCTTTTGTACGAGGATGCTGGAAAACTCAAGGAGATAAGAGAGGCCAGTAGGAAGGAGAAAGGAACTTGTGGGTATGAGATAAGCCACAATGAATACAAAAGCGACGGCTTCGAAGCTGAATGTAGGACGGTAGCTCACTGGAGCTAATAGGGAGTTTTAAAATAGCGCGCGCTAAAGCTTTGCGTACGCAAAGAATAGCGTCGTCGCCACTACGCATGCTCCGAACGCAAACCTGGCTTTGCTCTTTGCGCGCGCAATTTTAGCGGGCGCTATTTCTCGGAAATAGCGTGCGTACGCAAAGAGTCTTTGCGCTTTTCCAAGGAGGATTCGTGATGAGAAGTTGGCTAAAGCAGACATGTACAAATTACTCAAAAAAGGTAGTTAAGTTAAGTTACTGAGTATCCACGTCAAAAGTAATTGGAGTAGACTAGAAATTACGCATTTGTAATAGTAATTGAGTAAACTACTAACTACTCGAAAAAGTAGCGAGTTACTTTGAAGTTACTTTCGAAATTACTTTTTTTATATTTTTGTGGTAGTAAAATAAACGGCAGTTTTGATCCGTGAAAAATCCTGCGAGCCTAAAATAAATGCGGTCATTTTAGGGCTTACATTTTCACCGAAATAGTTTATTCGCTCGAAGTTCTTGATAGGAGAATTTTCCACTTTTCCTCCTCAAGACGTCCCCAGTCAAGCTAAAAAGACGTTCCACCGACGCGCTTGACGGAATAGCAGCGTTGAATTTGAGGAACAGGCTGTGCAGGGTCGGGTAAGCGAGTGTCCTCATCTTAGGTGTCCATGACAAAACATGTGAGGTTTGCCTCAGGTAGGGGGTCTTTTATAACAAACTCACCTCCTTTTTTCTTTTTTCGGCAAGTTAAGATTGTTATGACTGGCCACTCTCCATTCCTTCGACGTTCTGAGAGTACGCTGAGCGAGTGCACCTGACCGTCAAGGGTCCAAGTCTCGCGCCACGACGATGAGATCATCCGGACGACTGCGCGTCTTGTTGCAATGCTAGTGCTACGCTATTGAAAAAAGAAAAATATATTTTTGTTTAACAGAACCAACAAAAGGATCTCCCAAGGGCAACTCACAATCCTCGCCGGCGACTACGGTATCCTGTCGCGCCTGACACGCCCGACAAGTAAATCGTTTTCAACAAAGAGGAGGTCTCCCTGGCATGGAAGATCGGAAGGACGGGAAAAATTACGTGAAGAAGCATCGTCGCTCGTAAAGTTGCAGCTGGAAGCGGGAACGTGCTCCCATGAACGGATTATCCGTGTCTGGGTTTGTGCGCGGGGGAGTCCGGCTTTGCAAAGGCGTATGCACTGACGACGAGGCGACCATGGGAACAGGCGCCCAGCTGCGAGGTCACTCCAGTGGCGTCTCCCGTGGAACCCCCAAACCGCTTGAGGCGGAACTCACTAAAGGCAGACAATATGAAAACAACAACAACCTTCGGAGTGTCCCCGTCTTTCATGGTTGCAGCCGGAGGTTCGGCGCCTGCGTGTACGCGCCGGTGTTATGTTTCGTCTGCTCGTCGCCACCTTGGCCTAAGGACGCCTGTGATGCAGTTTCTACGGTGGGTACGGAATGTGAGGGGGCCCCTTGTTCGGAAGGCCACTTCATCTGCCGGCGTCTTATTTACTTTTGCGCTCAAACTTTCGTGATGGGCAAAATTAGCACTATATAATTTCGAAAGTAGTTAGTAATTTGAGTAGAAGTTACCTGAAAAAAGTAATTAAATTAAACTACTAATTACCCATATCAAGTTGTAATTGAAAGTTACCAAGTTACTCGGAAATGTAGTTAAACTACAGTAGTTTGAGTAGAGTAGTTGAACTACGTCCAAGTCTGGGCTAAAGCCAAGACGAGCAGAGTTTAAAAAATGGCGGCTTCCAGGATTATGTCGGCGGCTGCTTTGGCGGCGTCGTGAGTGCGACGTCGGCTGCATCTTCGCGACTGCAATTTTCAATATGGGACGACATTGTGCTCGGTTTGGCAACGATCATCGGCAGCTTGATGCTTGTGACGTGCGAACATTTCTCGGCGAAGGTACGGTGTGCGAAGGTCAGTACACGAGACCTCTCTCGCCGAGGCGACGCAAGCGGACACGACCGGTCAACCGCTCGCGCCGCATTCTCATGTTTACACAAATCCAAAATAGTACTCTGGACCAAAAACTTGTTTCTTCTAAAGTCACAGCATTTCGTGTGTGAAATAAAAATTGTGAGTGTATCTTGGTGGCGTCGCAAGCGCGAGATGCTTGGGCTTTTGCGTCGCGACGAAGAAACGCTATTCTAAAACTCTCTCGCGTCGCGTGCGCTAATACGAGCGATAAATTTAGCGCTAGCGTGCGTTTAAATTGCGTACGTTATTCTAAAACTACCTAATAGGATCTGGCGCCACGCTATGGTGTAGCCACGCTCACCAAGGAGGATAGAAGGGTAGGAGAGGGCCCGTAGCCTCCACAAGCCATGTTCCCCTGACGCCTCGCCTCTTTCTCATTTTTCTCCTTACTCTCCTCACTTATCAGGCCAACGTGACCACGTCACGTGACCGTAGCTAGCCTTCGTCTAGCCATGGTGCACTAGAATACACCACAGCCTAGCATTCGATAAAACCTACCGGACGGAGTGCACGCAAGCCTGCAAGGAATCCTCCTACAATCAACCATCCATGTCGCACGTGACCTGTCACGCGCACCAATCGACAGTGAGATCTGCGGTCACGCTGGGCACAACATCGTTTAAACTTTTTATAACTAGGCTTCACCAACAATGCAGCGTGCCCCCTCCTAGTACTTCTAACCTCCTTGACGCTCACGTATCTTCACCCAGGAAGTCGCAGAAAGCGGGAATCCGGAAAGGGTGGACTGTGGCTTTGTGCCCATCTGAAGACCAAGCGAGAAAAAGAAGAAATAATTAGCCGCGTTAGGATTTGAAACAGCCCAAAAACAGCCTCATAGCTAACCACGTTATTTTGACGCCAATCGCAGTACAAAATAGCCAAATTTGGTTATTAAAAGCCCAACCTGGTAACCTATACCGCCCACCCCTCCTCTGGCGATCTTCGGTTGCTAGGGCTGTGGCCACGTCGCCACGCAAGAGCCCAAGCATCTCGCACTTTCAACGTCACAAGATACAATCACAATTTTTATTTCACACACGAAATGCTGTAACTTTAGAAAAAACAAGTTTTTTGGTCGAGAGTACAATTTTAGATTTGTTTAAACATGAGAATGCCACGCGAGCGGTTGACCGGTCGTGTCCGCATGCGTCACCTTTTCAAGAGAGGTCTCGTGTACTGACCTTCGCACATCGTACCTTCGTTGAGAAATGTTCGCGCATGACAAGCATCAAGTTGCCGGTGATCGTTGCCAAACCGAGTACAATGTCGTCCCGTATTGAAAATCGCAATCGCGAGGATGCCGCCGACGTCGCACTCATGACGCCGCCAAAGCAGCCCCGACATAATCCTGGAAGCCGCCATTTTTTTCACTATGCTTTTCTTGGCTTTAGCCAACTTCTCATCACGAATCCTCCTTGAAGAAGCCCAAAGACTCTTTGCGTACGCACGCTATTTCCGAGAAATAGCACACGCTAAAATTGCGCACGCAAAGCGCAAAACCTGGTTTACGTTCGGAACATGCGCTGTGGCGACGACGCTATTATTTGCGTACGCAAAGCTTTAGCGTGCGCTATTCTAAAACTCTCTAATAGGGAGTTTTCGTAGACCGCGTTCCCCCTTCCGGTAAGCCCTCCGCGACCCGCTGCGAGATCCGGATTTCTACAGTCAATGCCATGGGCGCGCAGTCGCATTAGCGGTTTTTTCGTTGCGGAGGGCATAGCGGAGGGGGAAACGTGGTCTATTAAAAACTCCCTAATAACTATACGATGCGTACGCAAAGGCGCCAGCGGAGTATCTGGTACCAATATGGAAATTACTTAAACGATCTATCTAAAGCTTTCCTTTCACCTCCCCTTTCACTGCTCTGCTCACGACTCGTAGACTTTTTATTCACATCCTCTTAGTTCTTTAAAGGGCCCATGAAACGATTTTTGGGTTAAGATAAATCATTTTAAATAGGGATTTTACTAATAACACATCGTTCAGTGGGCCAAAAGAAAAAAGGAAGGAAGTCAAAAGCCTGGCTTTCAGTGCGAAGATTTGAAAACACAGCGGACTATTTCGTACCTCCTCCCCTTCGTAAGCTCTCTGCCTTTTCACTGTGATACATCCGCGGTCCCAAAAGCGCGTCATCGGGTCCAAACTGACGTCACAAAAAACCGGACCTCACTTAGTCCCTTCACCCCTAAGCTGACATTGTGGTGGAAGCTACGCGCTTGCCGGACCAATCAGCCGCCTCCCTTTCATCACCTGACCTCATTCTCTGCAGCCACATTTGCCACGCTCACGCGGCAAATGTGGCTGGCCCAACGAGTACGTAGCTTCCACAGCACTGTCAGCTTCGGGGTGAACGGGTTGGGGAAAGCAACTTGTGTCTGAATTTTGAGCGACGGGCTAATCTTCTAGGGGGAGAATGGATGTGTCCGGGTACACAATCCAGATTCCGAGCGAGGGGGGCCTCCCTTCTTTTCGTCTTCTTGAACTGTTTAGTGGAATGCGCGATTTATGAGTTGAGGAGGAAAGCTAAAGAGGAAGAAGTTGGAAAGGCGTTTCATGACCCCTTTAACTTACTCCGATATACTTTTATTGTTTTCGAGTGGGGTGTCGTCGAATACAAGGCAAAGCACCATCGCTATCTCCTTGCCCTTTCACCACCGACATTCACGAAATGTGTGCTTGAAAACCCGTGCGCACTGTCACGGCTGCAAAACAAGTGTCCCGCTACCTTCCGATGTCCACCCCCCCCCCCCCCCCCCCCCCTGCACGCAGGTGCAAGATGGCGATCTGGTGCGGTGTGCAGTGCGGGAGGACCATCCGGTTTCCGGGAGGGCCTTCTTCCAGCTGGAGCAGACGGACCTCTGTCCCATCGCGACGGCGCTGATTCTCACAATCGGGATTCCCATTTTCGGTACGTTCATTTTTGCCGTCTCGCTTCCCCTGTCTCCTGGCCATTTCACAGCCTGCGATATTTCGTCGCAACAACGTGCGTGTGACGCCGCTCATGCATCATCATCATCATCATCACGTTACACACTTTCCTGACATTAACGACGAGGGCTTTGCAGTTTAGGACCATACAAGGTGCTTAATTTTAATTGGAACAAGTATTTTTTTAAAGTTTGGGTGACAGGCGAGTTTTCTCTTCACCGTGTATTTGTCGGACTTGGCGAACATTAGATGACGTGATAATCGTCATGGTAATTAAAATAATTTCTTCACTCACGTTTTTAAAGCGCAGCTCTTAGGCGCCCGTTTCCAGGGTGAGCAGCTTCGGCATCGTCGTCGGCGTAACCGCGCTCCTTGCATTATCGGACGTCACAGTTTTCCCCACTAAATTTAGCGGGGAAACTGAACTGGTGTTGAGGTCACGCGAGATGTAAATCTCCCCGCTAACATTAGTGGGGAAACTTAACCTGTTAAATTTAGGTGGAAAATCTTTTCGCTAAATTTAGCGGGGAAGTCTTCACTATAATTTAGCGGGAAAATATTTCGCTAAATTTCCCGCTAAATGGGAGGCGATAAGGAGGGGAGGGGGAGGAGAGGTATTCCCTTCCCTCCGTACCCCGTCCTCCTCCTCAAGAGCTGCGCTCTAATTCGGCCTTACAGAAAATTGTAAACGTCTTATTTTTTATTTTGTTATTAGCGGTCATGATGGCATTGCAGTATTGACGGAAATTACTATTGGTATATTCGGCTGGTCACTTTCGAGCGCTCCAATCATCCGAGTTGGAGCTACCAGATCCCTGAGCGCCTCCGCATCGGAGCGAGAGAATCGGCGCGCCCAGCCGAACTCTCCGCAACTTTTCAGAGCGGCAAACCGAGCGGATAGAGGGTGGCCTGCGCCACTAGAGGACGGCGCGAGCCGCCCTCTAGCGGAACTTTTGCTTCTCGGATTCAAAGGGTTCAGCAGTATCCAGTCATTCATCCATCCGTCAATCCTTGAAAAATGGCAGCCGTCAACGCGAACGCTGATAAGGTCATCGCAAGCCAGCCGTGCAAAGCGGAAGTTCCTCCGAAACTAAAAAAAAAAAAAAAAAGATAACATTGCAGCATGAAAACTTTCCTACTTTTGTTCTTACCGCTTTGTCCGAGTAGGTTCGCACTATTAGCGGCGAGATGCTTTGGTGGCGCTCTCCTATGGTTCCCCTCTGTGACGTCATTACCTTGAAACAACAAGTTCGACGGTGTTTGTAAATAGCATGCTGGAAGCTTGAAATCATTGCACTCTCAAAGGAACAATGCCAATACCGTCAAAATTAAAGTTATTTCGTAAACTTGAGGAAGAAAACGAGAAAGGACGGACAAACACAAACTTCCAACTGGCAACAACATTTAATAACACCAAGAGTTTGCTTATACACCGACACGCGGGTTTGACGTCACGGAGCTGCGGCGGCGCTGCGATCGCGCCGGAGCCGGGGGGTGTGGGCAAAAGCGCGCACGTTTCGCATGGGCGTCATAGCATTTCAGCATGTAGCGAAGCTGTGTTGTCGTTAATTGCACCGAAATGTACAAGAAAAGCAGCGGAGTGAGTTTCCACAAGTTCCCGGCAGACTCTGAAAGGCATAGAAGGTGGATAATATCCGTGGATCGAAAAGAATGGTCGCCTCGCGCGAACGACCGTTTGTGCGGCAAACACTTTCTTGGAGGCAAGTGCGGCTTCCATTTCAATCTCCGTCGCGAGGCTTGCTTATGTGCAGGGAAACCGTCGTCTGATCAAGACCACCCGGATTTTGTTCCCACGGTGTTCGCGCACAACGCACCGGCCAAGCGCTCGTCGGGGGCTCGCTACGCACGTGCTACCGAGCAGAAGGGGATCGGCGACAGAACGGCAGAGTTGTAGGCGTTACCGAAAAAAAGTAACGAAATACGTTACTCGTTACTTGCAAATAAAAGGTACGCGTTACTGAGCTACGTTACCTAAATATAAAAGAAACGCGTTACCGCTACCGATGAAAAGTAAGGCACGTTACTTCTGCGTTCCTTTTTTTAAATTATGATTTAACACATTTTACGGTTTTGACGATACAGGTCATATATCAAGCAGAAGCTGAACATAGATACTTTATCTCTTTTTACGGTTTCACCTAAATACTTACGAGAAAAATCGCAAAGAAAACATGGCTTCACGCCTAAAACACGGAAACAATTGAAGTGCGATTTCTTTAAGACATGGGAAGTAGTAACGACTAACGTAACTACGTTATTTGAAATAGTAGCATAAGTACGTTACCCGTTACTGTGTCAAAAACGTAGCGAGTAGGGAACTACGTTACTGAAAAAAGTAACGCGTTCCTGGTAACGCCGTTACTTGTAACCTGTTACCGCCAAGACTGCAGAACGGACAAACCTTTACTGGTTGTAATGCCTTGTGGTCACGAGGGTATGAAAAATATCATACCTTGACTTGAAGACGCTCTGTGTATTTAATCAATTAATGAATACACACACTTCCGCAGACCCACAGTCTGCTGATCCCGCCGGCAGTGCGGAAACCGACTCGATGTAATCGTAGGCCTTGGGAGACTTGTAGGCCTGCACCCTGTCGGCCGTGAACTGACTTGGCGAAAACTAAATAAACGACGACCTGAGCCGTCGACTTCCGTGGCAGCAACTTTACGTCGGAAGTCCAACACCTAGGCCTTGTTTACGGCGTACGGATCCTCGTAGGCAACGCCGTCCACGCGCAGTTTGTTTCGATACCGCTACCGTTCAGGCTCGGGCAACGAGCTCGAATAGTCGGGCATAGCATACGACATACGTTATGAGGAAATACGACGCACAAATAAAGATACAAGCGTCCCTGCAACGTCAACAACGAGCGCACGCCATAGAGCGCAATGGCGAAAACACGGAGAGCCGGGATGCTTTTGCCCACATAGCTACCGCGCATGCGCGGCCTTCCGGCCGTGTTGGTAAACAGAGCCGCTCCGCGTGTCGGTCTATATACAGGAAAAAAGGGGGGGGGGGGGCGAAAAGGGGGTGGAAAGGAGGAGCACTATGCCGTCAAGGGTGCGTCGTCGCTGTCGGGAACGTCGGGGGAGATAGCTCCGAACTAAGAAATCTTATCTCTTTCCCCGAAAGGGCAATGGAAGGGGAGCCGATGTTGTCCTTGGATCGACACATGGCGAAGGCCTCCAGAATCTCCCGACCATACCTCGAGGGGTGACCCCCGATTCTTGTTGTAGAGGGAAGGACGGCCGAGCAGGAAGTACATTCCGATGCGTGTTTGGCGATCGGGTGGTGAATGACCTCTGAACCGTCGGAGACCGCTTTTTTAACCTCGTTCGCGTGCTCTCTCAGGCGGTCGTTTGAGCAGCGCCCCGTTTGGCCGATGTATCGGGCACCACAGGACATAGGTATTGAGTAAACACACTCTTTGCGGCAAGGAACGTAACAGGTTTTGTGGTTCTTTTGGCAAGGGGGCGCCGGTCCGGGGCTGTTGACTTTTTTGCAAATAGATGCCAATCTAAACTTACACGAGAAAACCACGTTGGTGTTGAAGCCCTGAGCTATTGATTTCAGTCGATGCGAAATGTTATCAATGTAGGGGATGCACGCGAAGCGGGACCTTGGACGCGGCTTTTTGGATTGAGGCCCTGTGACAAGTCTTTTGATGGTAAGCTCGATCAAGTCGTTTGGGTAACCTGCCTTGAGAAGGCGGCCTATCTGATTGGACAGACTAGTTGCGGAAAGGTGGTGACACGACTTGGATTTGGCAGCAGCAATAAGGTTTCGGACAATACCAGTTTTTACGTTTTTTGAGTGCGAGCTGCTGAACGGCAGGACAGGCTTCGCAGACCTCAACCTTTCCGACTAAAGAATTCCGATGACCTTATCCCAACGTTAGATAACTTGCATATCGGTACGGAAACTGTTGGAGTGTTCTCTCTTGATGTAGTAGATTTGTATTATAGTCTCAATGTGAAAACCCTTCTGGGGTTTGTATCCGAGGCTGTGCACTTAAGAGGCGTTATAGATTTTCAAATTTCCTGTGGCATCTCACTCTCAGAATTTCTAGAGTTGATTCGCCTGTATCTTCAGTCCACCCTAGTCGAACACGAGGGCAAAGTATTCCTTCAAAAATCCGGTGTGTGCATAGGGTCGTGCCTAGCGCACATCCTAAGCGAAATCTTTATGTTTCACGTTGACACTAAGGTTCAATCAATCCTTAAGCAGGAATTTCCCGAAGCCTTGGTTTATCGCTACGTAGATGATTATCTTATCATTCATTCCACTAATTCAGATACCGCAGCGATTGAAAGCGTTTTCCAGAAGAACTCCTTCGGGCTCACGTTCACAAAAGAGACCCCTTCATCTAAGGGATTACAGTTCCTTGATCTGAGATTGGTCCCCACCAGTGTCGGGATCTGCTGGTCCAATCAGCAGAGGTCTGCGAAGCCTGTCCTGCCGTTCAGCAGCTCGCACTCAAAAAACGTAAAAACTGGTATTGTCCGAAACCTTATTGCTGCTGCCAAATCCAAGTCGTGTCACCACCTTTCCGCAACTAGTCTGTCCAATCAGATAGGCCGCCTTCTCAAAGCAGGTTACCCAAACGACTTGATCGAGCTTACCATCAAAAGACTTGTCACAGGGCCTCAATCCAAAAAGCCGCGTCCAAGGTCCCGCTTCGCGTGCATCCCCTACATTCATAACATTTCGCATCGACTGAAATCAATAGCTCAGGGCTTCAACACCAACGTGGTTTTCTCGTGTAAGTTTAGATTGGCATCTATTTGCAAAAAAGTCAACAGCCCCGGACCGGCGCCCCCTTGCCAAAAGAACCACAAAACCTGTTACGTTCCTTGCCGCAAAGAGTGTGTTTACTCAATACCTATGTCCTGTGGTGCCCGATACATCGGCCAAACGGGGCGCTGCTTAAACGACCGCCTGAGAGAGCACGCGAACGAGGTTAAAAAAGCGGTCTCCGACGGTTCAGAGGTCATTCACCACCCGATCGCCAAACACGCATCGGAATGTACTTCCTGCTCGGCCGTCCTTCCCTCTACTACAAGAATCGGGGGTCACCCCTCGAGGTATGGTCGGGAGATTCTGGAGGCCTTCGCCATGTGTCGATCCAAGGACAACATCGGCTCCCCTTCCATTGCCCTTTCGGGGAAAGAGATAAGATTTCTCAGTTCGGAGCTATCTCCCCCGACGTTCCCGACAGCGACGACGCACCCTTGACGGCATAGTGCTCCTCCTTTCCACCCCCTTTTCGCCCCCCCCCCCCTTTTTTCCTGTATATAAGCAAACTCTTGGTGTTATTAAATGTTGTTGCCAGTTGGAAGTTTGTGTTTGTCCGTCCTTTCTCGTTTTCTTCCTCAAGTTTACTATCCATACCAACCCGCTCGTTCTGTTCCTATAAAGTTATTTCATTCCTCTTATTTTCGTCGATGATAAATCCTTTTCTTACGTCATAGTCAGCGTTCGGCCAATCGTGGAAGGCCGACCACAGCGACGCTTTCGGTCGCGCACGTCGCCAGTAGAAACATATAGGCCTTGACCTTCAGCACCGTACGAGGTGCGTCAAACAACTCGGCAAACTTCGCTTCGTAAACACGCCCCTCGCCGTCGTCGACCGAGCTGCTGGTGTTGTCGCTGTCTGCTATACTCCGTTTCACCTTACATTGTACCGCAGCGAAGACTAGAAGCGCGAGCAGCGTTTGTGCCCCCGTGATGTGTCCCAGAGCGAGGAGCTCGCGCTTGTAGCCCTTCCTGCAGTACATCATGAGGTGAAATAGAGTATATCTTCGCCAGCAGCACTGACGGTGCCGCCCCTAACTTTAAACGTCTTCCTTTCAACGACATTTAACCTCAGTGGACTTCTTCCAAAACCGACGCGCCCCATTGCGGCGAAATACCACGCAGTGCACTCTGGGAACTAGTTGGCCACTCAGTTTCGGTTTCGACTGAGCAGATTCATCTCATGCTATCACGCCGCGACCGAACGCGCTGCTTGCGTTTTTGATTATCTGACTTTTTTACGAATATACAATACACTCATTCTCGAGCGATACAAAACAAAAGCCGGGGCACTTTCCTTGGTTCCTGAAACACCGGATATTATGAGTGCGTATGCAAACGTAGTAAGACGTAGCTTAGTCACCTTATCTTTGAGTTCAATTTCAATAATCCCGTCTAGTACCAGTGAACTACAAGTGAAATTCGGTCACCTGGAGTATTACACGTATTTTGTTTGCTAAACGTCCGCTTCTTGTTACTTCATTGGGCGAAAAGCAAGCCGCATCCTCACAGGAGTATCAAAGTTGAGCCCAGCCTAAAATTATCTGGACATGCTCAGGCAGGAAGGAAGCAAACACATAACAGATATTATGGCCATTAGCAACCGTCAAATGCACTTTGAATAATTTCGTTCGTTTGGCACACCGCATAGGGGTTCATGCCCGTCCGGCGTACTTCTGGCGAATGGTGCGACATTTTTCACCCAAGTGCTCGACTTTTACTTTCTTAAAACGGTTTGTATGTGCGAATGGTGCCTATACGATTGCAGGATAACTTTACGCGCATACGCGATGTTGAATATTAGTAAAATGCAAGTTGGTAGAGACTTCGCTTCGTGCAGTGCTACGGGTCAGTACAGATGAGAGATAAGAAGTGTGTTATAATTGAGCTTTTCAGTGGCGCCTCGGAGTTTTACCTCGCGTATACAGGCGTATTAAGAAAACAGTAATTGCAAAAAGTAATATTTCGTCTATGGACGCACGAAACAAACAAACTTCCTAATCAACAACAGTAATGTAAAGGCGCGTGCTCGATGCATGCATACTTATTGGTTGTTACAGCTTGTTGATTCGTACATAAGCAAGATACCCGAGCTTCGCAGCGTCGACATTCCCAGCACTGGTTCGTCCACATACCTCGAAACGCTAACAGGAAGGCTCAAGTACAAAAATACAACAAGCATGTGTTAAGACAAGCTATACGTCTCGGGCTTGTGCTAAAGCTTCGAGGTCTGGCCATTTGGGTTAGTTTAGAGGTTACAAATGACGTTGTCGGGACCAGAAAACATGAGATAACGGCCGTTAATAGTCCACGCTCTGTGTGTAATCTCTTGTCGACGTGTCGATCGAAACCGAAACCATGCCACTCTCCTCCCTGGCCAACTAGTTCCCAGAGTGCAACGCGCGCCGTGTTGCACGCAGGGCTTAATGGAAGTAGTCTATTCGGGGAGCACAACACAACGGTGACGGCGTCGAGACTGACGGCTGCTCTTCGCAGCCCTCTTTCTGCGTAGTAGCTGCGTTCTCACCGTCCGCTTCCGACACAAAGGCACAATGGAGGAACGGCTGAAGTCACGTGACCGGTCGGCAGCCAGATCTCTCCCGCTCCCACTTCCAAGTGAGAGCGTCTCAAACCGCTCCGATTCGGAGGACGGCGAGAGTCGGAGCTTCGAGAGCGCTCCGAAAGAACCCGCCGAATATACTTAGAGCGCCTGGCATCAACCAGGCGAATGCACACCGGCTTTTCAGAGCGCTCCAAGAGGCTGAAAAGAGACCAGCCGAATAAACCATATGAGAGGCGAAGAATTTGCAAAAGATAATGGTTTTTTAGATATTGATTCTCTCGTTTCGTCGTTTCCATGATGTCGTCCCTATCTCGGCAGCTTGTGCTTGATGGATACGCCGACGATACGAGTGACGACGTGACCTAAACGACTACGTCGCTCCTCCAAGCGTCATCGTAGGCAGAACTTGATGCGTTTTTTTTTTTTGTGGGCCAATTTAAAATAGTAAATAAAACGAAAAATAATCGAATATTAAAAAAAAAAGAACACTTTTACCTTTCTGCAATTTTTTTTTAATTGGTTCGGTTTCTAGTAGTAGTTGCCGTCAACACTGCAATTGCATCATGGCCCCTAGTAACAAATAATTAAAAGTTTAAGGATCAAATTTAAGTTAATTATTTACTTTTTCATGACGATTATTTATTTATTTTAAGTCCGCCGAGCCTGGTAAATACATGATAAAGGCGGCTCCTTCTCCTTTTTTTTTTTCAAAATGAAAGGAAGGGGAAGGAAAAAAGAGCTTTTCATGGCTTTTTGAGCCTGTCACAGGACCGGGAACTTCAGTTTTTCGTTTAGACAACACCTTCCGTAAATATCAATCCGTTTGCCACTGAATTTTTGACATGTCATTGGACCAGGATCCAAATTTTAAAAACCTGAAAAAAAAGTTGGCTTGTGCAGGTTTCAGTTACTGGACAAGCAGTAAGTAGACCAGAGGCCAGATTCCCAAAACTTTCTTATGACAAAAAGGTCCGTAAATTTATCTTACGACAAAGTTACGAACATTTCGCTTCGGGAATACTCAAAAGTTCGTAACTTTGTAGTAAAATAAATTTACGAACTTTTTTGCCGTGAGAAAGTTTCGTGAATTGAGCCTCAGGCTCCGGGAGAGCGACTCGTACCCTGTCTTTCCCGGGACAAAGAAAACGAGCACCAATGAAGACGCGTATTCGGCGCTTCTTGCTTGACCGTATTGAATGCTTGCGAGCCATAACGGGCCGGCCAAGACATATCAGGGTCGAAGTACTCTATAGGTACGCCTGCCTTCCGTCCCTCAGGGCCTTCTTCGAGGCGCGCAACAGGGACCACTAGCTACGCCGGTATAGAGCAAAGAAGCAGGTAGAGAACTTCCGCCCTTACTTCACACCCATCACCTCCAGATGCGCCCCAATACCCACGACTACTGGAACCGTGGTGAAACGTCTTCATCAAGTTTCCTCGAGCCTCTTTCCAGGAAAGGCAACACCCAGGACCGCCAGGTGGAGCGCACAGCACAGGCCTGAGGCTCTCTCCCCTCTCATTCAGACGAGACGAAATACGCGGTGTTCACAGGTGTAGCCTGGGACGCTGCCACCAGAAGGAGCAAACTAGCAGTAATCTCACCACTCGAGAACTGCAATTGGGTACACCAATATGACTACCTACCAAGCTCAAGCCAGCTCGAACTGTCAGACATCCTTTGTGCAGTACGGAGAGACGCGTCAGGGACTAATACGATAGGCCGGTAAGCGTGTTGTAATTTACACAGATAACCGGGAAGCTATCAATCGACTCAGCAGTACTCCTCGGACTGGAACGCTCATCTACAACATCAAGAGTGCGAGCCTCACGCTTTGTGAACGCTACGGTGTGGAGGTGAGGGTCGACTGGGTGCTGGGACACTCTGGCGGCATCGGCAACGAAGCCGCGCACGCGTTGGCGAGCGAGAGCGAGGACGACCGCTCTGTCCTGGCGTTCCAGACTGTGACTCGCACCAGAACGATCCCGATCCGGCCACCCGCATCAGTGCGGTCAAGCAGGACCGAAGACGCACTTTGAAGGATCCTGGTCCGAGTCAACGACCACCCGTTGCCGCAGCGACAATCGCGTGGCGCCCAGATTCTGATCCATAAAGCAGGCGCGGGAGCCGCGCTCACGGAGGACATCCTCGCCCAATGGCGAACCTACTGTAGACGCACACATCGAACCCCCGTTGACAGCGAAGACGACGAACCACAAGAGGGAGCCGAAGTCGTCCAACAGTTCGGTGCTTGATGTGCGAGGGCTCGCCCGAGCGTCGAACACGTGCTATGGTCATGTCCTGGCTTTGACGACCTGAGGAATCGTTACCTCCGGCCTCACATCACGTCACTGCAGGATTGGAACAGCCCTGCCAACGACAATCGAGCCCATGAAGCGCTGCTTTCCCTTTGGGAATTTGCACGTGAGGCGGGCATCGACCGTCGAATCTGACGTTTTTTTATTGCCCTCCTCGCCCTCTAGGCCAAAGCGCCGTCCTCTTCTTAAAAAAGAAATTTAAATTCAATTTAAACCAGATCACTTGCGTCCGTTTTTCTTACCATTTTACGTTTTAAAAGGTAAATGTAGCGAATAAGCCAATCCTTCGTCTTTGGTGGTCAAGCTAAAAAAACACTGTTGGCCAGACACTACTCTAGGCTCTGGCCGTGCAGAAAACGGACGGTCGGTGTCCGGTCACTTGCCAGCAGACTTAGGACCGTTACTTCAAAAGAGTCTTTAATTATAGTTACAGTTACTTGGCCAAAAAAGTAAAGAATTACCGTTACAAATTACTTCCCGTAAAAATTAATCGATTAATTACTTCGTTACTTTATTCGATTACTTTTGCGTTACTCCAAAGAACACTATCTACATATCATCTTAGGTTAATAATTTTAGGAGAACGAATCTATAAAGTATTAAAGGACTTAAACAGGTGCTCAAGATAAACGAGCTTTGCGCTGTCAAACCAAGACAGAACAAAATCCGACGAACATGTGACGAATGGACTTTGGTGGTGGAGGCATGCGCACCATTCTAATTAATCAGTGTTTGGCATCGGTGAGCTTCAAAACAGGATTCCCCTGAAGATATGTTTTTGTATGTTTGCTGCATGTTGTCCAAATAGGGCGTGGTTTACCTACTAAAACGGTCTGGCTGTGAGACCAAGATGCGGTACTTGCGGTGTGGTACATTTCAAAGACTCCTGCTTCATGAAGGTTGTTATCCGTCCGAATGACCCGCTCGACCTTCTTTCTTGATCACCAAAGTTATCAGAACCAAGACGTCACACGAAATAATAATGCACAATTTCTCAGCTGAATTGATTTTTCCGTTTAGAAAAATATTAAAAGATAACACAGTTTTCAGTAAACAGCACACTTCCATCTGTTTCACGCGTTCACAGGCGGTTCTCAACTCCAGTCTCTAAGTGAGTCACCGTTTATTCTCAAAAACCTCAGGCTGTGTTTCCTTTCCCTGAAATTTCGGTCTCATTTCCTGCAGGCGCTATCCGCTGACGAGAACCCATGCATTCTTGTTTCTAAAAATACGGGTTCAGCTTTGATGTTCCAAGCCGTTCTGTTGTACTTCCCGGCCATCTTATTACGTGCTGTGGAAAGCTACTGTTTAAACTAACAGCAGTTTTGATTCTAGATTTTTTTTTTGTTGTTGTTCCAATAAACTGCTGCCATCGTACCCCTCATGTTTTTGCCCTACGCATCCACCAGTGCGAAGTCAAGTGACAGAAGCCGCATAGCTCGTTGGTCTAGCCAATATTCAGCTTTCACGGAGCTGTCAAGGATGAGCCGGGTCGAGGTCTCATTAGAGCTTTCTCTCTGTTTGCGGGACACGGTTGCGGGGTGAGCGATCGGCAGAAACATCAACGAGGGTGATTCCACGTCAGTTCGTGCGATGATGGTCCGGGTCATAATTTTGATATTTTTGTTAAAAATATATTTGAAAGCCTTGTTCTTGGGAGGAACATTCAGCTATATATGAACGCCGTAGCAATTTTTTTCGTTGAGATATATAAGCTCGAGGCGTGGAAATTACTTAGATTTCACGATGCTGATTTACACAGTCGTCATTTTTTCATCGAAGCTTTCACGTTATCATAATTTTTTTAATACATTTTACAGAATATGTACAACACATACACAAACAAATAAAAATGGCAATAAAACATTTTTATGTAAACAAAAAGTCAAACATGGCATAAAAACGCCTTTTAGAGACACATTCACAACGTTTTTGCAAATAAACCATCTTTCATAATACTTCACAAAACACATAAAAGAATGCGCGTCTTTAAATATTTTTTACGAATATATAAAGATAATATAATAAGCAATGAGAGAGTACAGGCGAGCTGGTAATTACTCGTCATCGTTATCGTTCGTCATCGTTATCGTTCCTCATCTCAGGGTTTACAAGATGTCAAGATAACATGCCCACTTTTAATCCTATTTTTGTTATAAACGCAGAAATGCAGCTGATTTCTCAAAATGTAGCAAGTTTGGGCGTCGATATTTACAAAAAATCCATGTTTTATTTTTTTTTTAAACTCCCCTTGGCACTTTGCGGTGACTTGAACCAACTTGTGATGGCGAAAGATTGAGTAACATATGACCTCCAAACGGGAAAAGCTGCGACAAACCTTCACTCGGACCGAGGCGACGTCGTCGTCACAGCCGCTTTGCCGCACAGCACCAAACATATTGAGCGTTAGTTATGGCATGTATTATATTTATCTAATTCTTTTTTTTTTTTTTTTTTCAAAACGTGTGACTGACGCGAAAAGGGACCTTGAGCTGGAATACCACTACTCAGCTTAGAATTTGCAAAAACAAAACGGCCCCACTCTGCAAATTCGCTAACAATGCATACGTAAGCTTTAAACTCTCAGTTGCGCAAGTAGCCATGTATACATCCGACCTCTCGGCATAAGATGACTTCCACGGATGAGATGCCTGGATTCCTCTCACAGGTTTTACGGTAGTCCACTCTGCTTGCTTCACCGCACGAAACTCTCGAACCCATTCTGCAGACAGGTGGAACAGGCAGGCATTTCTTACGTTTTCACGCAGCACTTCCACAAAGTCTTAGCGGTGCCAATCGTTGAGTTGAGTGAAGATCTCAAGTTGGTGAGCGTTATGGGGTGTTGAAGAACACCACCTACTCCATCAAAAGCGCTTTTCCGTGTCCAGTGGCTGAAGAGATCCATCTTGCCGAAGAGTACGGCATCCGAGACAATTCGTGCACGTGGAATTGGAAGCGATTCTTGAAATGCGGCGACGCTCCGTCTGGTACAAAAATTATACCAGAAAGGACTGGGTAATGTTGATAAACATACTTTTTTATGGCCTCTGTGGCTAGAAGAGCGTGAGCTGTGTCATGTTTCGTTTCATCGCTGACAACGGCAAAGCCTTGCGTGCTTTGCATGTGAAAAGAAACACTTGAGTTTTTTTTTTCTTTTTTTTTTGTTTCTAATGAGAACTCTTCACTTCAGTTGGGAAGAGTAGTGTCTCATTTTCCGCAAAATCGAAGTGGAGCATTACTGCCTTGGGTGGTAAGGGAGTTCTCATGGGCGTAACAACCGGGGGGGGGGGGGGGGGGGGGGGGGCGATTGCCCCCCCAGTTCTCAGGGTGGGGGTCAAGACATGTGTTTTGTCCCCCCCCCCCCCCCTGAAACGGCCGCCACAGGGCAGGGCTAACACTGGCCGGTGGCGCCCAAGGAATACCAAGGGCACCGCCCACCGACCCGCGGGGGCATATTTTTAACGCGCAGGCGATACAAACCCTAGCAACGGCGCTCACGCCAGATTGGCCGGTTCGTGGAGATAGGCGCTACCGCCGTCAACATGGGCAGCGGATGCAATGCGAGTTTCCGAAGCGGAAGCATAACTTAGTGGTAAGATGTCTGCCTCATACGTATCAGACCCGGGTTCTATCCATGGTGTGGGCTTACTTCTTTTATGTTTTTTCCTCGAACATTTTGTTTTGTCGAGGCAGTGGGCGATATTTGCGACATTTCTATTTTACGATTAACACTGAAAAGAAAAAGCGATTGTTGTTGACGAAACATTGTTGAACTAAATTACATGGGACTCTATTTACGGAGGTGCATGGGGGACAGCTTGGGTTGCCGGCTGGACGCCGCAAAGCGGCGTGTACGGGGGAGAGGGGAGGGGTGAATGGGTTAATCGTTTTCTAATTAGCAGCCGCACACTGTCGCCGCGAAGCGTCGAATACCCAGGCGCGGGGGTCGGTTAACGCGCGGGTTGACGCGCTTCGAGTGATACACGCGCTGTCCGAATCCGAAATTTAAGCAGCCGTTCCACCCCTGCAGTAGACTCTTCCTCGCTTCGTAAATGACAGAACTTGAAACGTCCTCGCAAACGCCAATTTGAGAGGTTCTGAATTCCTCTCTCCCGGCTCCGAATATCCGGTCAGAGTTGCGAAAAAAATGTCCTTGTGGTTATCAACTTCTGTCTTCCCTTGTAGATATGATCGGTGCGTCGCGCACGGTTAAGCTGGTGTTGTTTGTTTGTTCTTCCACTAATGAGCACCAAAGACACCGAGTCTCCTGTAAGCATAGCGATAGTCAGCCGTCTTTAATTTTGAATCCCCCTGTGAAAGATTTATTTTTTGTAATGTTTTTAGGGTTTTCACTGTTGAGTACAGTTTTGTGTGTGTGTGTGTGTGTGTGTGTGTGTGTGTGTGTGTGTGTGTGTGTGTGTGTGTGTGTGTGTGTGTGTGTGTGTGTGTGTGTGTGTGTGTGTGTGTGTGTGTGTGTGTGTTGGGGAAGGGGGAATTACGGCAGTAAAATGGGAAAGGGGGCTAGGGGTTCTGTCTCGGCCGATTCACATAGCGTTGTGAAACTCGTCTGTTTAGGTCCATGGGAGAGGTTATCGTTCCCGTTGCTGTCCTTAAAGGTGCACTGACACCCCGAAGGTCTAATTCTTTAATTGTCTAAAACGATGCACGTTGTAGTCATAGACACGCAAAAAAAAAAAAAAAACGAATCGCTAAAAAAAATTGACACGCGCGCGCGCGCCTTTTTATATTTGGCGTTCTCCTCTCCCGCTTTTCGCCTCCTCGCTTCTTTTGATTCGTGACGTTAAGAATCATGAAATTTAGAAGCTTTGTAGGCGACATTTTTATAACATGTAATGACAACCATCGTAAAACATCTATTTTAACGCAATTGCGAACGCACTACGACCATTCTTTTTGAAATACCAAAAATCGGAGTCCGTTGTGATGTCGCTTTCTGGATTTGTATCCTCCCTCGGAAAACATGGCGGCGCTCGACGCATGTAGCAGAGGGTGATCGGTGAGTCGGGGAATCGGACGAAGTGGCCTTTTTTAGGTGCCCGACGACCTCTCAGACTTCGAAAAGGAAATCGTCAAACGATGAAAACAGTCGGATTGGTGCCTGTGTATCGTAGTTTCGGTTGTGACACCGCCGAGACACCTTCGTCTGCTCGAAGCGATGGGCAGTACGGCACTCACGCGGGAAACCGGTTTCCCGGTACGGTAGTTCCCGCGACGCCGGCGCCCTTCTCTCCTCGCTTCGGGTCGCGGAGACACGCTTCGGAGCGGAGGCGCGAAAGAAACTGGACTCGCAGGGGCCGTCAAATGTTGACTTCCCTCCACTGGCGCGGATCGCGCGGGAACTTCAAATTCGGCATTTGGAAATTGTTTTTTTACTTCACAAATACTGAATTCTCAAGTTTCGAATTTTAAGGGTAATGTTCAGGTATCGTTTTCAATCCTTTCAAACAATAAAAAAAAATGATTTTGATGTGTCACTGCCCCTTCAACATTGGAGTGATTTTGTTTGTCTGGTTAGGTTCGGTCAAGTCTTTGCGGTCGCATGTCTTTATCTTCCCTAGTTTTTTTTTTTTTTTTTTTTCTGTGTGGACATGCATTCATTGTCGTTCTTGTGAATAAGCTCAGCTGCGTTTGAGATTCGTTTCGCACTGTCCGTTATTTTTGTTTTTCCTCGTCGTAGGGTTTAGATTGCAATGTTTCCTGACCAACTGACCCGCATATTTCCTCTTACAATTGACTCCGTAAGTGATGACATCACAACATGGCTTCTGGGTCCAAACAAACCGTTGCTAGGGGCGTTGCTATGGACTAATGCATGGAGACTCCACACGAGGCTAGATTTTCGCTCATAAGGAAGTAAATAAGTTTTTGTAAGCAACCTAACTTCTTGATATCTAATTATGAAGATGTTCTTGTCGTCTCCGTGTCGTATTGCAACGATGAAAGCCATTTCTGGAGTATTACACTCTGCTTTGCTTTGATAGCAGACGACACGATAGATTTGCTGACCTCTGTTGCAGCGGGCGTCTTCATTGAATTGTGTCGGTAAACGATCAGCACAAGCAAGTGCATCGCCATGGCCGCGGAGGCCTCCGAAATGTGCGTTTTTTTTCTGTGAAGAACCCAGTTTAGTTCAGAAGGGCGAAAATTCCGTAAAATCAAACCACGTCATGCAGATCAGGTACGACGACGACCTGAAGTGCATTGCCGGCGTAGTGCAGGCCAGCATGCGAAACAAATCGTACGCCGTCGAGGTAAGTCGTTTGTTATTATTATTATTGAGGTTGTCAGGTTATTAAAATATTGCATGTCTATCGCAACTTCGCTTTTTTTTTTTGTATACATTAAATTTAGTGGATGTGCTCTTTTGGTGAAGATCGCCATCGAACCCGCGATCAGAATATACAATCTGATTTAAACTCACCTTATCTTTTTTATCCAGTTCTTTCGCGTTTTGGGGTTTTGCGGAAATCGAAAGAAACTGCAAGAATCTTTCTCCACGCGATGGTTACAACCAGGTACGAAGCACCCTCCCATAGCGCGAGTCCGCAAACAAAACTTGGGATCTCTACCGATCGCCTGAAGTACTTGTCTCACGGGTGCATTGCGATCTTATAGCAGACGATCATCTCGATCGACGCCCGGACTTTCGATAAACCATATTTTGCAACGCACCCCACTATGAATTCTTATAATTGTCTGAAACTCATGCTATTTCAAACAGATGCAATATCAGAATATCGTCTTTATTCACCCGATTCAGACGCCGGCGCCGGCTTGGCCGGCGGGCGTGTGGCAGACGGCATTCTTCTTGCATTCGTCGTCTGCTGCAGGCATCTTGAGGACCGGAAGTTGCTGTCGTAAATATTTCAGAAACAAGCGATTACCGGCACACTTCTGTCGAAACATATATGACATTCAAGCTTTTTATATCTGTGATTTTTAGAAGTTTAAATCCTACTTCAGATTTTTGAACGGCCGGGTTTTCGTAGCGAAACCTAGCCGCATGTATTTGTCCATAACAACGAGCCTAGCAACGGTTTGTTTGGACCCATGACGTCACACTTACAGAGTGAATTACTCTCGCCTTATTTTCCAGTAACTGACTCTTCACGTATTTAGCTTTGGGTCTCAAGGTAATGTGATATACTTACGATTCGTAACTGCCGCGAGCAGCGACGTTCTCATTCGTTTTTGTTCGTCATAAGGGGGCAAGGGGGGGGGGGGGGGGGGGGGGGGGTCACACAACGATAGAGCAATGCTCGGAACAGCAGGACTTTCCACTCGCTTTCCAGCCTTTGACGCTCCCATAAACGCGACGTTATGCGGCAAAGCCGCTATAACGAAGACGTCGGTTCGCTCCGAGTGAAGGTTTGTCGCAGATTTTCCCGCTTGGAGGTCATATGTTACCCAATGTTTTGCCATATCACAAGTTAGTTCAAGCCACTGCAAAGTGCCAAGGGGAGTTGAAAAAATAAAAAATAAAAAATGACGTTTTTAAGTATTGACGCCTCATCTTTCCACACTTTGAGAAATCACCTGCGTTCCCGCGTTGGTAACAAGACGACAATTAAAGGGGTAGGGAAACGAAATTCTAGCGCTCATTTTTTCGCTTTAATGTGTTGCATATCGCACCATAACCTCGATAACACAAGTCCTGCGTTGAAAGGCATAAGCAAACTAATTTTAAAGCTAATTAAACAACCTTTCAATGCGCACCCGGTGGATGCATGCGGAGCCTATTTGGGAGGTAATCTAGCAACGTTGGGGAACTTGCTACGTAGTCGTGACCAGCCATGTAACCAGGGGGGGGGGGGGGCCCATGGGGCTCGCCCCCCCCCCCCGAAATCTTTCATTTTGCTGGGACCTCCTCTCCCCCTCCCCCTCATACAGCATTTTGTCATAGGTGCCTCCCCACCCAAACAAAATCCTGGCTACGTGCCTGGTCGTGACGTAGAAGATTCCTTCGGAGCAGCGCCGCTCGTTGGAATTTCAACATTTTCCTTTTCAGCTTTCCTCCTCAACTCACAAATCGCGCATTGAACCAAACAGTCCAAGAAGACGGAAAGGAGGGACTCCCCTCTTTCTCAGACTCTCGTTCCTGCACCCGGATACAGCCATTCTCCCCCTAGAAGATTGGCCAGTCGCTGAAAACTCGGACAAAGGTTGCTTTGTAATGCATATAAAGTAGCGCGCGCTTTTTTACGCTATTTGATATGTTTTACTGAGATGAACCAACTAGCCCAACAACGTACCTTCCTAAAGGTTGTTTTCCCCACCCCGTTCAGCCCTAAGCTGACAGTGCTGTGGAAGCTACGTGCTCCTTGGGCCAGCCACACGCTCGTCACCCCACGGGTACTTCGAACGGCTCGGTTGTAACAACGCCGACAACGCCACCATGGACAAAGCTCATAACCACGACAGCCTTGCTACGTCATGAATGCGGGAAATCTTTTCTTTCTGTTTTTGTCTGCGTTGGATACTTCATGACGCATCGCGCTCCCCGTTCGCTTCTCTTCGCTCCTTGAGTGCACTGTTTGGAACGAAAAATAGAGCCAGTCGTTCAAAATACAAACGTGCGATTATCATTTACGGTTATTACCTGTCATGCTGGACTCATTTCCGAACGAAATTTAAATATTTAAATTTTTGTTCCCGTGCCCCTTTAAAGGGATACTACAACGAAATTTCGGCGCTCATTTTTTGGTCTATATGTGTTCAAAAAAGCACCATCAAATCGAACATACCAATATCTTGTTAAAAAAGTCACGAAAAGGAGTTTTAAAACGAATTAAACGATTAGCAAAGAGCACCTGGTGGATGTCGCTAACGCCTCGCTTGTAATGCCCGTCTAGAAACCTTGACAGCTAGTGACGGAGGTTGTCTCGCATCCGGCCACCACGAGAGAAGAGGGGAAGGAGGAACTCCCCTCTTCCCGAGAATGCCTTTTGTGTGTCGCAGAAGTCGCTATTGTCCCCCTACAAGATTACAGAAGATTAACCCGTCACTCAAAATTTGTACAAAAGCAGCCGCTTCGGTGGCTGGAACGACTAGGCCATCCTCTCGACGTCAGCCTCGCCGTAGCTTTTCTTGAGACGACCTACGTCACGATTGCGTTGGATGACACGTGGTCTCCGCTGGGCCTTCTCCGAGCGCTTGCCAGAGTGGGCCGTTTATAACGAAAAATACAGCCACCAGGCTCAAAATACAAACGTGCCATTGTCATTTACGGATATTGTGGATCATATTCAACCTATCTTTGAACACGACGGGAATATTTCAAATTTCGTTGAAGTACCCCTTTAAGAGGGCATATTATCTTTATATATTCGTAAATAATATTTAAAGACGCGCATTCTGATATGTTTTGTGAAGTATTATGAAACATGGTTTATTTGCAAAAACAATTGTGAATGTGTCTCTAAAACGCGTTTTTATGCCATGTTTGATATTTTTGTTTTCATACAATGTTTAATTGATATTTTCACTTTTTGTGTATGTGTTGTATATCTTCTGTAAAATGTATTAAAAAAGTTATGGTGGCGTGAAAGCTTCGATGAGAAAATGACGACTGTGCAAAGTAGCACCGTGAAATCTTCTCGATTTCCACGTTTCGACCTTCTCTATTTTATATCAGCGAAAAAAAACAAAAAAACATCACGGCGTTTATTTATAACTGCAATATTCCTCACAAGAACAAGGCTTTCATATATATTTTTAACAAAAATATCAAAATTATGACCTAGACCATCATTTCATGAACTGACGTGGAATCACCCACAAGTAAAAAACGGTTTCGTGTGAAAAACAAAGAAATTGTTTTGGAGGAACAAGGCACAAAGGGGTGCGGAGAGGAAGGAGGGGGGTGGAAGGTGCCGACATATGCTGCATGCACCACGGTCACTGTGTCCACGGTCTCAATCGACACGAACCCCACGCGACGGTTTTATGGTCCATTAGTTTTCTGCTCTTTTGTGCGCTCGAAGCAGTCCGTTCGTTTTCCAAGAAGTCGAAGCCCCTTGCCGTTATGTAGACAGTCGAATCCTCCCAGCCTGGCTGACCATAGGAACGAGTCGAGAAACGGGCTCTGGTTGGGCTGTCGTGCTTTTCGTGAATTCCTTTCCCTCACCAGTACTTTCTTCGCGAGAGAACCCCCATCTTGAGTTACCACGCTGAAAGCGCCAAGGCCGTTGAATCTCCCTTCTTCCACTCTATTTCTCCCTTTGATGGGACGGAAGAATTGTAACGAATAATTTCAGCAATTCGTTACTGAAAAACTAATAAGATTACCTTACAAATTACATTTTCAAAAAGTAACGGATTAATTACTAAATTACAAGAAAAGTAATTAATTACAAGTAATCCCGTTACTTGTAACGGATTATTTCCAAGTCTGAAGTTGACTAACGTAGAAGTTTGGACTAGTTGGTATTTCATGATTAAAAATTAAAACAGCGCAGGGACACGGCCAAGAACAAGAAGGTAGACGAACCAAGTCTGCTTGCCAGCCATGATTTTGTCTCTGGCGGCCAAGCTGAAGACGGATAGTCGGTGGCCGGCCACTTGCCGGCCACGTTTTTGCCTCCGTTGGCCAACTTTCCGATGGCCAAGCTAGCCAGACTGTGGCCAACCTTTGGCCGAGTGGAGGACACACGTTTGGTGCTCCTTGGGCAATTTACAGATTTTGCGACAAGCCCAAGCAGCACGGATTTTGACCAAGCAATGGCCAATGTCTGGCGACGGTCTTTTGGCCAGTGGCCAGAGAGTGGCCATTCACTGGCCAATGCTTGGCCGATGGCTGATGACCAGTGGCCAAGGGCCAATAGCCAGATAAAGGCCAGTCACCGGCCAGTCTCTGGCCACTTTCTGGCCACTTGGCCAAGGACCATTGCCAGCCATTGGCCGATGACTGGCCAACTCTGTGCTGCTTGGGAGGTTTCTTAGCTATTCATCGCTTGGTTTTCGCGTTTCTACTCTCGATTTCAATGGTAAAAACAAAACAGCGCAAAGACAATGGCGAAGTAGAAGAAACCACAGGACACAGCGCTGTGTCCTTTTTTTTTAATTTGGAAAAAAAAAAAGAAGAAACGCAAGAGAGGTTAGCTAGAAAATGCATTCCGGCTGCCTACTCCGCATGGAAAGGGGAAAGGGAGAAAAGATAGCACAGGAAGGCATACGTCATGGGTTGCAATACAAAAGTTAAAGTTCCGGTGTAGGACATTCAAGGCACAACACAAGAATTGTGCAGTAACAGGAGAGGGCACTTATAGATCACCGCACAGGAAGGTTCTAATCACACTGTACGTTCAACACACTCAGTCTTAACATAAATCGTAGAAATAATGAACAGATTCGTTATACAGTCTGTACATTGAAAAAGTAAATGAATGCGTGTTCATATTCTGCCAGGGTCAGCACACGTTTCATGATAGTATTTCTTTTTGTTATGTCACAAGATTATTTATAATCGATATGTTACAAGATTATTTGCAGTCGGCATGTCACAAGATTAAAGTCGGTATATTACAAAATTATTTACAGTCGGGATGTTACAAGATTAAAGTCGGTATGTTACGCGATTATTTACAATTGGTCAATCAAATTGGTCGTATGAAGAAATGTCATTAATGCATCTAACGCCCTTCGTTGATGCGATTGTTGTTCCCAGGTACCTAGGACCTTCTCAAAACTGTAAGGTTCGCTGGTAAGTTGTTGGATCCTGGTCAATAGTGTCAAGCGTTCTTCATTATAATTGGATCAACTAGAAAAAAATATGGCTTAGAGCTTCTTCCACGTGACACTGCTGGCGATTCGGGCTTGAAATCTGTCCATACTTATATCTTTGTTTATTCGTTTATTCGTTTATTGAAAATATCAAACGGATGCGGTGGTAGTGTTTCTATGTTTCTTGGTAAATTTTGTGGAGATACATTTCTGAGGCACGGTTCCATTTTAAAAAAGGGCTTGTAGTGGTAAGTTGATGATATCCAGAGCTTCTTGAATTCCTCTTTTCCAAACAACTTAATAAGTGATCGAGCGTCAGTTTTTGTAAAAGGGACGACCACCGTAGTATCTATATAATGTCCTCTAGCAGCAGCAGCATCTGCAGTCTCATTTCTAGTTACCCCTATGTGTCCCGATACCCACTATAACACTGCATGATACCAATTTCTCTTGGTAGTTCCATAAGTAAATAAAACTTCAAAACACAACTTTGGATTTGATGAAGTGGCGGGTGAATGCCTTAATGATTGGAGAGCAGCGCGTGAATTCAGAATGACCCATTCCTGTGAGGCTGCTTGCGAGTTAATAAACTGGAGTGCCATCTTTATTTAGTTAAACTTGAGAAAGAAAACGAGAACGGACGGACAAACACAAACTTCCAACTGGCAACAACATTTAATAGGGGCAGAACGAGCGGGTTGGTAAGGGTAGTAAACTTGAGGAAGAAAACGAGAAAGGACGGACAAACACAAACTTCCATTTGGAAATTTGTGTTTGTCCGTCCTTTCTCGTTTTCTTCCTCAAGTTTACTAAACATTTAATAACAACAAGAGTTTGCTTATATACAGGAGAAAGGTGGGGGGGGGGGGGGGGGGGGGTGAAAAAAGGGGTGGAAAGGAGGAGCACTATGCCGTCAAGGGTGCGTCGTCGCTCTCGGGAACGTGGGGGGAGATAGCTCTGAACTAATGGTGAATTCCGCTCGCAGATCTCGAGCGCTCCAAAAGCGCTCCATTTGGAGCGCGCATATTCCGCTCGGAGATCTGGCTCAAGTTGGTCATCTTCCGCTCGTAGATCTCTGGCAGCGGCCGCTCCACGGAGCGCCCCAAACTCCGCCGAACTTGCTCTGCGGGTTTTCACGGATCTCTCCGGAAGCTGACAGAGCGGCCCACGTGATTTCCGTCTAAATCGGCGGTGCGCATGCGCGGCGAGGTTGGGGAGATCGGCGGGCCGGTCGGGTCGTGGAGTTGGATCTGTTCGGGTGCGTCGGTTGTTTACTCTGGATTGTGACGGCTCGAACGCTTCTACCTCGCGTAGATCAGGGATAAAAAGCCGGGAATGTGGAGCATGGCAAATCGTAAGCGCTGACGTCTGTGATCGTGAGAGGAAGAACGACAGAAAAGCCGGAAGCAGACGCAAGGTTAGGCCTATTCATTTTGCAGCCAGTGATTGTTTACCTTTTTACGCTGCATTCCCTCGGCGTTTTCCCGTGAAATAAAGCAAGAAGTGGTTAGGCAACGACCGCGCAAGTGATGGTTTGTTACCTGTGTTTATTAAAGTCGTACTACAAATCTGAACTCCACCGCTGGCAATCGCTGCATGTCCGTGCCCCGCCGCTTCGAGGCGGCCGAAAGGTATGTGACGGTGCCGAACGCGGACGTCTTCGTTATTTGTGACTGCGCCGCGGTACGTATAATTTCGCCCGGCCTGTGTCGCGTGTTACTTCTGCAGCTAAGCAGTGACAGTCGTCACTGGTTGTCGGAAAGATCAGCCGGCTGAGGCGTTGGTGGGCTTGTCAAGTTCGAGCAGCAGCCATTCTGTACGGCGGAGGGAGAAGGGGTGGGGAGGGGTGTGGGGGAGGTCGCTCCAGAAATGCAAGTTTATCTTCCCCTCGTCGATTCGGAGCGGGTCCCACGGAGCGGAATTTTGCCTCCCTCGCGGATTTTGGAAAGCGCTCCAGATCTACGAGTGGAATTAACCATAAGAAATCTTATCTCTTTCCCCGAAAGGGCAATGGAAGGGGAGCCGATGTTGTCCTTGGATCGACACATGGCGAAGGCCTCCAGAATCTCCCGACCATACCTCGAGGGGTGACCCCCGGTTTTGTAGTAGAGGGAAGGACGGCCGAGGCAGGAAGTACATTCTGATGCGTGTTTGGCGATCGGGTGGTGAATGACCTCTGAACCGTTGGAGACCGCTTTTTGAACCTCGTTCGCGTGCTCTCTCAGGCGGTCGTTTAAGCAGCGCCCCGTTTGGCCGATGTATCGGGCACCACAGGACATAGGAATTGAGTAAACACACTCTTTGCAACAAGGAACGTAACAGGTTTTGTGGTTCTTTTGGCAAGGGGGCGCCGGTCCGGGGCTGTTGACTTTTTTGCAAATAGATGCCAATTTAAACTTACACGTGAAAACCACGTTGGTGTTGAAGCCCTGAGCTATTGATTTCAGTCGATGCGAAATGTTATGAATGTAAGAGATGCACGCGAAGCGGGACTTTGGAGGCGGCTTTTTGGATTGAGGCCCTGTGACAAGTCTTTTGATGGTAAGCTCGATCAAGTCGTTTAGGTAACCTGCCTTTAGAAGGCGGCCTATCTGATTGGACGGACTAGTTGCGGAAAGGTGGTAACACGACTTGGATTTGGCAGCAGCAATAAGGTTTCGGACAATACCCGTTTTTACGTTTTTTGAGTGCGAGCTGCTGAACGGCAGGACAGGCTTCGCAGACCTCTGCTGATTGGACCAGCAGATCTTGACACTGGTGGGGACCAATCTCAGATCAAGGAACTGTAATCCCTCAGATGAAGGGGTCTTTTTTGTGAACGTGAGCCCGAAGGAGTTCTTCTGGAAAACGCTTTCAATCGCTGCGGTATCTGAATTAGTGGAATAAATGATAAGATAATCATCTACGTAGCGATAACCAAGGCTTCGGGAAATTCCTGCTTAAGGATTGATTGAACCTTTGTGTCAATGTGAAACATAAAGGTTTCGCTTAGGATGGGCGCGAGGCACGACCCTATGCACACACCGGATTTTTGAAGGTATACTTTGCCCTCGTGTTCGACTAGGGTGGACTGAAGATACAGGCGAATCAACTCAAGAAATGCTGCGAGTGAGATGCCACAGGAATTGTAAAAATCTATAACGCCTCTTAAGTGCACAGCCTCGGACACAAACCCCAGAAGGGTTTTCACATTGAGACTATAATACAAATCTACTACATCAAGAGAGAACACTCCAACAGTTCCCGTACCGATATGCAAGTTATCTAACGTTGGGATAAGGTCCTCGGAATCCTTTAGTCGGAAAGGTTAAGGAAGGTCCAAGGTTTCGAGATGTTTTTGTAAGAACATCGCCAAGGGCTTCTGCCAGCACCCTGTTTCCGAAATAATGCTATGAAAAGGCACTCCAGGCTTATGTGTCTTTGCAGAAAAGAAAATGGATAGGTACTGCTTAGCAGGAGCAAGAATGGCACTTTTTAGAGAAGGGAGGTTGGAGGAGTCGCAGAGCGCCTTCACATGGGACCTGAGGGAACCGGACGGCCTCGACTTGAGAGGAAGAAAATTCTTTTTCAGAGCTTCGTCGGTCTTTTCCTGCATTTGTTCTTTGTTGAGGATGACGAACCTGCCCGTCTTGTCCGCTTGGAGAACTTTCAGCTCAGCGGACTGAAGTTCCTTGATAGCTGGGGTGGCAGCATTCTTGGTTTTCCTTGTCTCACCATGGAAGCACACAGCTCTTGACCCTGCCGCTACGAAGTCCTGACGGCTGTCCTCCGGTGTCGTGGCGGCGATCTCGTACACCGCGGCCAGCTGGTCGACTCTGGTGTTTGCGACCGCGGGAGCATACTTCGGCCCGTGGGCCAGAAAGCTTTCTGTAGACGGGGATAACTGCACTCCGGACAAGTTGAGGGGGGCGTTCTGGTTTGA
This sequence comes from Ixodes scapularis, assembly GCF_016920785.2. Taxonomy (NCBI): domain Eukaryota; kingdom Metazoa; phylum Arthropoda; class Arachnida; order Ixodida; family Ixodidae; genus Ixodes; species Ixodes scapularis. The sequence continues at coordinate 8,064,355 of NW_024609836.1, read as the reverse complement.
CTCTGGGTGTCACCTCCATGGATTTTTTCTGATGACGAAGCATTCCGTGCAATTCCACAGTTGTTGAAGGGACACTATGGGAAAGTTTGCAGCTACGAGTTGTCTTGAGCGCAGAAATTACTATTGCAGAGGATGATGTGCCGGTATACGAAGATCCGTCCATGTAAACGTGTATGTAGTCGGAATATGTGCAGTGGATATGGCTTAGTGTGTGTTGCAGCTTAACAGTTTGCGGCTGTACTGTTTTTTTTTTTTTTTTTTGGGTGAGACCTGGTACATTAATATTGTTACGTTCTTAATTTACAAGAGGACGTCCAGCCGAATTAGACCAAATTAGAAGTGTGTCACGCGCTGTCTGCACGCGCTTCGTCGTCGTCCTCAGTGGGTGCTAGCACGCGCCACGGCAGCACCGCTACACTATATCCCCTCAGAGTTTTTTAGTGCTGTTTCTTCCTGGGTTGGTTCATTCTGCTAAACAATCTCGCCACGTTCCATTAAAGATAGACAGTTATTTTTGCAGGGTCGTTGCCGATGCTCGTCTGCGACAGTTCCTCCGCAACACCAAGATCCAGCACATTGGCGCTTTTTGAAGTTGATGCCGGGAGACTTGTCACTTGGCCGCCGCTAGCTCCTGTTTTCGTCACCCCTGGTGACATGTCTGATCAGAAGTCTGATGCCGGCACATATCATATCGGTGCAATGCATCATTGCACATTTGCGCATTTTGAAAACCAATACCGAAAATGAAATGTGCCGGTAAGGCCAAAGTCCAGAAGATGGAACGCTATGTTAACGTTGCTGCTCATGACCTCAACCGCCGAATGTCCAGAACGACAGTCAGAATAACATTCAAGTCCGGCGCGCACTTACGCGCCTCGATGCCTTGAAGCTTTGGGATGCTAATGTGGCCATAGGCCAACGCAGGATCTTCATTGCACGGCCACAGAATAGTCATGGGGAACATGGCGATGTGGTACCTTGTTCGTGGCGGTTCCGGCATGAAGATTTGCAGCGTCAGGCAATCCAGCCGCCAGCCATTGGCTCCATGAGACGCCGGCGCTGACCACACTGCAGAGGATGTTCTTCTCGAGAGGAGGCATTCCGGGTAACTTGAGGTGCCATGCCAGAAATCCCACTTCTGACACCTAATGTTACGTTTTTAATTTACAAAAGGACGTCCATAGCCAAATTAGACCCGATTAGAAGTGTGTCACGCGCCGTCTGCACGCGCTTCGTCGTCGTCCTCGGTGGGTGCTAGCACGCGCCACGGCAGCACCGCTACAATATTAATTTCTGGCATTGGTGTTGTCCAGGCAGGACAAGATGATATTGCATAATATTCAATCTAATCTGGTATATCGGAACGCAGCGGCTCAATGGCTTTACCGTATCCCGAAGCTGGTCTTTTGTGGCTCAGATTCACGAGAAAATGACATTTGTTTCAAGATTTATGTCTTAAATGCACTCGTAATGTATCCTGCGTACGCATGATTGCCAGTGGAAGTGCTCCAGCTTCTGCTGTTGTACCAATAACTGATGTTCCCTCAGGCACGCCAAGACAAATCCTTAACGGCTTGTTTATTTCTGCTTGAAGACTTGTGTTGTTCGTGATCGAGATACTTTGTAGGACAGGCAAGCTATACCTGAGAAGAGAATTTATCAAAGCGCTCTGGAGTTTCAACAAGGACGAGCATGACTTGCCCCATGTTTTCCCTGTCAGACAGCGAAGTACATTGCACGCGGAACCGAGCTTTGACTTGAGATATTTTATATGCGGAGTCTAGGTTCAGTTTTTATCAAGTATACAGTCGAGAAACTTGTGTGTTGGCTTGCATGGAATGAGATTCCCGGCCAAGACCAGGGGGAAACGTTTCACAGACATTCATGTGAAAGCCATTGCCACTGTTTTCTCTGGAGATAAGCACATGCCACGTTCTCGTAGGAATTGGGTAACGTCAGCGAGAGCCTGTTGAAGTCTTCTTTGACTGACAAATCGATTTGAATGTTTTGACCAGATACGTATGTCGTCTGCATAAATTGATAAATGTATTTGCTTTGAAAGTTTCCGTTGCAAAGACATTAGTGTGATATTAAAGAGCATATGACTTAGAATGGCCTCCTTGAGAAACCCCTAGTTCTATGATATGATCTTGTGTGTTTCCCTCAATTGTTTGCATGAATATAGTTCGCTATGTTAAAAACCATTTCACCCAGTTAAAGATTTTCGCACCGAATCCATGCTCAGCCATTGCAGTCAGAATTGCCTCATGTGTGATGGAATCAAATGCCTTTTTAATGTCTAAGAATATGGCGAGTCTTTTCCCCATCGCCAATGCCTTGCTCAACCGAACTAACGATATCGATCACGCTGTCTGTTGCGGAACGTCCTGTGCGAAACCCTGACATTTCTTCGGGATATAAGTTTGAGTTTTCGAAATAATATGTCATTCTCAACAAAAGCATACGCTCCATTATCTTACATACGCAACTGTTGAGCACGATTCGTCAAAACAACCCTAGGTCGAAAGGAGATCGTCCAGGTTTTAGAACAGGAATAACTTTGCCCCGCTTCCAGTCATGTGGGAGCACACCGTTAGCAAATGTTTGGTTACAGTATTCGAGAAGTCTGCGTCTTGAGTGTTCATTCCATCGTGTGACTGCAGAGTACGTTACGACATCTGGACCAGGGAATGACTTTTTTTTGGAGTCCTGCAAGGCGTGACCCAGCTCTTCAAGAGTAAAAGGCATGTTCGGGATATCTCTTTTGCCGTCACCGAAACAACTGCTGGATGTTTTTGAGTGCTTGGGTAGCAGGAGCTCTGGGCAACGAGACTGCAAAATGCCTCAGCAATCTCGATATCGGGACAACCTTGGCGCAATGCGAGGGCTCTGAATGGGTATCTCTGATTCCACGTATAACTCTCCAGAGTAGAGAGATGTGTCTTTTTTTTTTTTCCATCCAGAGATGCGCAAAGGTCTCTCCATCGACGCCTGCTGAATGCGTCAAGATAGTTGCGTACCTTATTTTGTGTCCTTCGTATATTGTGATAATCTTCCGGGTCCTTTGTTCGTCTGGCTTTTTGTTCTGCCTGTCTGCATATTGCACGCAACCTTTCATATTCCACGTCAATCTCTGTGCGATTCAAGGGAAGCATTATTTTTCGTGTGGCCAACTTGATGCATTGTGATATAGACGGTATCAACTCAGCATTCGTGGTTGCTGCAGTAATGCAATCTTTTGCGAGCATAGAAAATTTGTCCCAATCCGTGACGGATATCACATGCCGTTTCTTATTGGTATCAAACCCACGGACAAATGTTAGAACCAGTAGATGGTCACTCCCCTTTGCTTCCAGATCAGCTGACCAAGCAACATGCTTTAGATAGCTAGCTGAGACGAACGTCAAATCAAGAACACTACTCACGGATTCCCCGCGGTGAAACGAGGGACTTCCATCATTCAACAAGACTAAAGTGACATCATTAATAAGGCGTCCTCGCTTGTCGTTTTTGCTGCTGCCTCAGAACTCATGGTGGGCATTGAAGTCTCCACACAAACAATGTGGGGAGGGAGTCATCTGTACAATAGACTCGAGTCGTTTGGAGTCGAAAGGTGCCCGTGTCTCGATGTAAGCGGAAATGACTGTGATACGACGAGATTTGTTTTTAATAGTTGCACAAACGTATTCATTAGTATCATTGGGGGCTTTATCATCTACGTCATAAATAAGATGTTTCAGTATGCCTAATAACGCACGGCTAATCCCGGATGTCTTTTTTGAGGCTATAAATGTACAGCCCGAGAATTTGAAATTTGAATGATTGCAAGTACAGGAAAGCGGTATTTCCAAACAAGTTGTTTAAAATCAGAAAGTTTTGACCGGAGGCCGTTTGCATTCCACTAAAACACAGTCGTTGAGCTCAAACTATCCTGAAAACATTCTACTTTATCCAGGTAAAGATAAAAGGAGTGACCAGATCAAGGCCTTTCTGGATTATTGTGGCCCATTCTGATTTTTGAGTATTCAGAAAACGGTGCGCCATGTCAACAAACATTCTGAGTGCTGAGCTCCAGAAGGATTCGTCGGTTTTTTCAAAATTATTTTCCGAGGTGTCTGATGTCCTCGTTGTTGTATTCTGACTAGGGTGCCTGCATGTCTGTCTGTCTCAGGGTGAAGACATCCATTGTTGCACTGAATGTGCCAGCGCGTGACGCTCTCGCGCACTCGGTGTATGACTTGGGCGGTAAAATGGCGTCTATGCATTAGCAAAAGCTACGCGCTCGAGCTGAGTGACACCGGGTTGCGCGCACTTCAAAAGGCATGAAAAGCAATTGAGCGGAAAAATGGCTGAGGTGTCACCACTCAAGCAAAGGCGCGCGTGTGTATGAAGGCACTCTAATTCTGACGCACTTGGGGCTGTTCCTTTTCTGCTGTTATGACTGGTGCTATTTTCCTGATTGACGCTGAATTCTCTGCATGATTTCTAAGTGTCGTTCTCTAAATTAGGCGACTGCCGAGTGTTGCTTGGCAGTGTGCTTCTCTGATATCTGTGGTGTATTACACTCGCTGTGTCCTGTGGTTTCTTCTACTTCGTCTTTGTCTTTGCGCTGTTTTGTTTTTATCATGTCTACTTACCAACTAGCCCAAACTTCTACGTTAATCGATTTGAATATTTCGCAAATCGGTGAAGAGATATCCGGTCGGAATTGTTTTTATACCTGATTGACGAGACCGACGAGCAGTATGCATTCCTAAACTCGGGAAGCAGACGACGCACATATGCGCTCGTCCGCAATTACCTTGGCAGAAGTAGAGTAAAATTAAGACGCCAGTATCAATACGTAACGTAGAAAGGATACGGATGCATGGAAGTCAGGATAACGTCCGTTTTAACTGAATCAACGTGTTTTAAGGAGAGCGTTAAAGATTTTGCGGCGGCATCTCACACCGTTGACGCCTTTCTGGAGAATGCCGGCGTGCGTCGCCTACGAGGCGGGCGCCTGGAGGCATGGTCGGAGAGGCTCATCTTTAAAAAAAAAAATATTTTCTCAGCAACAACAAAAAATATTTTTCAAATCTTTTGTATATGTTACACAGTGGAGATAGATTGAACTTTTGGCTATTTCTAAAATTCTTGGCACCGCTGCCCACATTGCTTTCTCTGGCTCTCTATATGGCCGTTTCTGCATAAACTGGATAATTTGTCATTTAATTGGGACACAACAGAACGAGGATTTGAAAGTTTAAACCATGGAATTCAAATAGTAGTGCTATGAGAACAAACTAAAATATTATTGTAGCTAACACCCAAATCCATGTTGACTGGAAAAAATAAAATATATTTAATAAAATTTCTTCTTTTTGGAGCTCATATTTAGACCTAAAATGGCGTCTTTCAGTGTTTCCATTTGAGTAAAAAATAGAGAATATTATTAAGTAATTAGGCGCTAACCTTAGTTTGTGTGGTACGCAGCCGTTTTTTCACAGTCTTTTTCTTAACTACGTGAGTTTCATTGAAATTCCTGAAATTTTGAGCATGATATCAGCAAAAGTACATTTTAGTTTACTGCGAAGCTCTTTATGGCTAGAATTCCCTGGATTTTTCGAGTGCGTGACCATAGCCTCCTCTATACAGACAAAGCCTGGCAGATCACTGCGAGAAGCGACCACCGAAATTTAAAATGTAGAGCGGCGGACAACGGATGAGAGCAGAGCCAGGTGACAGGCGCCCCGCTGCGGCGAGACGCCGAAACACACTTCTTCTGAGCGATGGAGTGTCCGCTCGTGCTCCTCACGTTCCTCGCGCTACCGCTTCTTTTTTCGTCGGGTTTGAATACCATGTTTCGGGTCCTCGCCACTGCAAAACCTGTGCGCTGACGTCCAGGTTCCCTGAGAAATGTTCTATGCTACCAGATCCTTGCGCTCCAAATCTGCGCCCGGGCACTCTGGCTCCGTCGTCGAACTGTCAGTTTTTGTGAGTATAAAGAAGGCTATGGCGCAGTGTTGTGCCCGTTACAGTACAATAAGTAACGAAATAGCGTTACTCGTTGGCTTGGAAACAAGCTAACGCGTTACAGAGCTCTGTTACCATTTTGCCAATGTAACGAAATACCGGTGTCGTTACTTGCCATGAATAACGGACGTTATTTTTACGTTAGCTGGTCGTTACTTTGTGTTTCACTGCTAGCGTATGACAGCTGTTAGTGTATGACTCTAGAGTCTCAACCACAAACGTCTCCACAAGATCGTCGAACACTTCTTGAGAAACGGGAGTTCGATGCGTATACGGTCGATCTTCCTCTGCTTCCTCAAGGGTGTGTTGGAAAAGCGGTACGTCTTTCGTTTCTCTGAAATTACCGCGAACCCTGTCAGCTTCTGCGAATAGAGAGACTGGCGGAAAAGAAAACAATTAGGACTGATTCGAAGCACCGCTGTTAATTTATAATTATCAGTGGCATGGAACAACAAACCATTAACTAAATAAACTGCATCACGAATTAGTATAGAAAAAGAAACTCAAAATAAATCGAAAACTTAAACAAATGTCAAATAGGCGTGTTTATATATAACTGCCATGATTGATTTGATAATGTAGTGATTGCGCAGGCGAGCTGGTGGATGTTAACCATTTTTTTAGCCCGAGACTGAGGACACGTGATTGATTTACCCTCCTCCTGAGATATAGAAGTAAACTAAACTAAGCCGTTTTCGAAGATTTTTCGCTAGCTTACATTAATGAGCATTGTGAGATGTATCTGAAAAACTGCGACTAACAAAACGATCTCGAAAGAAAGATATGTTCTTTTGGCTAAGAAAGCTTAACGACGACATTTTAAAGGAAAAAAAGTGACATTGAAGAATAGCTCACCTTAACGTGCTTTTTCAGATTAGAGTTCGACGTCCCGGATGTGCTCAGCAGCTTGAGTTTCGGCATACAAAGCAGACATTTAAACAGCAGGTTGTGTGACTTCCTTTCCCTCAGTTCAAACATAGCACCTAGCCCGGGCCATAATAACGAAGTTTTGGTGGCCGTTGCCATCTTGCACGAAAAGTGAATGCGAGATGGCAGTAGATGAAGCTTTTATAACAAGCGTTCTAAAAATGGCCTTGCCGGTTAGAGATAGACGTTGCATGACAGAGGAAACTGCACAGTACATGGACTGCTCACAAACACACCTTATAGCCACACCGGTTTTAGTCACAGTCCGGTCTAGGCTACACAAGTAACAAAAAGAGGACACCGATTGTTTATTATAACCAATTATTATAACTAAAGAACATTATTGGTGATTATAAACGAAGTATAGCGGCCGGCCATACTTTGGTTATAATCACATGCATACTCGTGGTATCTTTACATGTATATATGATTAAAAAGGGCGGCGAGCGTTTATAAGCTCTCTACCCTAAGTTTCTCTTTCACTTCTAAAAACCTTTTTCTTTGTCTTTTCACGCCGGCAGCAATAAAGTAAGGCCGAGGCAAGCGAAAGCCATCACTAATACTGCTACGAATGTGTCTCTCTAAAAGAATGGTACAGTAGCCTTCACACACAGCCAGGAACTGCGAGGAGGATAAGGCGGGCGCAGCGTCCAGCAATATATAATTCAGTCTTTGAATGCGAGGAAGTTGGGGGCTAACTGCGATACAAAGAAGATGCCGTCCGTGGTGGTTACGCAGTCTTTCGTCTAATTTTTGAGGCGCTATGGGAGAAAGGATGCACAGAGGATTAAGTGGGAGGCGACCTTCTGAACAGAGTTGTTATCCAGCGAGAGACCGCACCTTTGTACCACGGCGGCAGGGATTCTAAAATATGGTGACGTCTTTCTCGTGACGGACGCCTTTCAATGCTGCGATAACCTTGCCACTTGTTTTGGTTCAAAGCGTGGAAACGTCAATGCTTCCAAATTTAGAGTTTATCATTTCTGTTGTTGACAGAACGAGAATTTATTCATTTTGAAGAGAAGAATTTGACCAGCTGAAGTAGCTATAGGACAATTAAGCAGAATCCTTCGAGAGGCGGCAGACTGTTGCGTTCTGAGCAGATGTCTCTTTCCAGCGAGACGGCTGCTCCTTCAGGGCACCGGCGACGGTAGTAGCTTCGATACAAAAACTGCACCCAGGACGCTTAGGAATTTCGTAAAGGCATAATCTTGCATCTTTTGGGCCTGGTCGTGGTGACGTTGAAGCTGTCTTCTGAGGGAGTTTGAAATGACTGTTGCCGATTTCGCCTTGTATTGAAACATGCCTTCAGGCATAACCACGAATCCGCCTTCCTTGTCCGCTTGTATAATTGTCAAACCACTCTGCTTCAAACAATTGACTACTTTCTGGAAGGGAGGTTTCCCTTTGGGTTTCAGACTTACTGTGCGACTCAGGCTGTCGACTCCGTCACCGATGACTCTCTCTCTGTCCTGTTCTCCAGCGCTTCCTGCAACACGATGAACCATGGCTTCATCAATTTTCATCAATCCAAGCAAGAACCTGCCATCACCTGTATCAACCTTATTGCCATTTTCATCTGCCAATCCCGGGTCCTGGCGTACTGCGTAAAAAGGAAATTTATTTATTTATTTTATTTATGCACACACCTACATCGCCCAGGGGGCATTATTGTAGGGGGGTTACATGAAAGAAAATACATGACAAACAAGTGAAATAACAAGAAAGCCTAAAATAACATAGAAGTTCCAGATACCTATTGGAAACAAATACATTCCTTTAGAGGTTCAATCTCTGTTCGGAGTACTGGAACCTTCTTGGGGACATGCAAAGAGAATCTGCAAGATCCTGAAATCTGAATGCTGGAGACAGGTTCGCCTGCTTCAAGACTGGCTGAGAATCATCGCTCAAGGAGAAGACGGATCCCACAATCAAGACCGTCGCTATGCCGAGTACGGGAAGTTGGCAAAACAGGCTACATAATTTCTGTGGCAAAGAGCGCGATTAAGCCTACCTTCATCAAGGAAGAACCACGAGGCAGCAACAAATAGCAACGTCACGATTCTTGGAAACGCTTAACTACCGGAAAGTGTACACAAGGTCCTGGGAAAAGGCCCAAAGTACAGCTACGAACCTTCCTCCAGTCGGCACCAGCTACTAGCCAACAGTAAGTCCCTGAAACCCAAAGGAAAACCTCCCTTTCAGAAAATAGTCAATTGTTTGAAGCAGAGTGGTTTGACAATTGTGCAAGCGGACAAGGAAGGCGGATTCGTGGTTATGCCTGAAGGCCTGTTTCAAGACAAGGCAAAATCGGCAATAGGGAAGAATTTTAATACAAGTAACTTTCGGCCTATAAGCAACAGAAGACAGCAGCACTCAAGATGCTAACGGATTTGAACCTGAATAGCCTCAAAAGGCTGTTAACAAAGCAGAAAGTGGTGTTTTGGAAGTGTTCTTTTTCTGAAAAACTCACAAACCAGAGTGCCCTCTATGGGTAGTAGTATCAGAGAGGAATTCGTGGCAGGTCCAAGTGAGCCGTTATTTACAGCGTCATCTGAATACGTTGGCATGTGATGATCCTTTTTCTTTCGTAGAAAAACTCTATGGAGATAGTACAGGACATCAAGGACGGACTTATAACGGCCAGATCAGCCTTCTCAGTGGATATAGAAGACTTGTATTATTCAGTGCCACCTGATGGACTCTTCAATGCTGTAAGGGACAAGATCGAGGAATCCGGACGGACCAAGTTCCGAAATTCGGCTGGCATCAACTGTAAAAACTTTCTAACCCTCCTTGAATCAGTTCTTTATACAAAAAAAAAAGATGGTATATGTATTGGATCTTCTGTCGTCCCAGTGTTGTGCGATATTTATCTGGAAAAGATAAATTAACGTATATCTGGGTCTCTTGAAAATGTACATGTGCTTAAGGTTTACCGATACGTTTACGATTTTTTAGTTGTTTTAGGAGATTTGGCTGGGACAAATGAAGTTGATGTTGCTTAAAAAATTATCGACATTTTTAATTGTCACTCGGGAGGTTTAAATTTCACTTGCTAATTTGCAACCCAGAATTGCATTCAGCTTCTAGATTTACAGCTTGATTTCTCTAGGCAACACTTGTGCTGGATGTACAACCCGCGATCCAAAAAAAGTCGTTTGTCATTTGAAAATGGCCACTCCAAACTTATAAAAAGAGGAATAGCTACAAATTGCTTACTGGCTGCCCTCACAAAAAGTTGGGAACACAAAATGTCAACCGCCTTCGAAAATCTGCAGGGTACCTTAACATGTTACTTTCAAGCGTTTGCAAGAGCCTATTACAGAAATTTAAAGGATGACATAATAAAAAACGTACTCTAGAACAGATCAACAAAAAAAGAGGGCAAGTTGTGCCTTATATGCACAGGGTATCGCATAATTTGAAAAAGATAGCTGGTAGATATGATATTAATCTCCTTTTTTCGGCTCTCTGCAAGCTTGGCAAGCTATGTCCTATGCTTACAAGAAAAAAAAAAGTGCAATGCACAAAAAAAGAAAAAAAACATGCCGTCAGGTACGCTAACTGCACAAGTGGGGTTGTTTATGAAATTCCTTCTAGCTGTGGCCGCATTTACATTGGACAAACGGGTCGGTGTTTCAATGAGAGAGCGCGCGAACATAATCGGTCGGTACGAAGCAATTCGGGTGGTCATCTTGCTGAGCACGTTAAACGATGTGGGTGTAAACTGCTTTTGAATTTGACGAAGTTCCTAAAGACAGCAAAGGACAAGACAGAGAGGTAAATTATAGAGGCGTTTTTTATCAAAAGAGCGGGAGACAAGTGCGTCAGCATGCCGTCGGTGTGTCTCATAGACAAAGAATTATTTTTTCTTGATGGTTTTATCTGAAGAAAGGCGCGTGGTATGCATATAATCTTAATGTATAACTATTGTTTGTCTTTTTGGGTTTTTATGTTCGCTGGCGATGGTATATATTGCTTGGTTGATGATGAAATGAACTTAGTTGGAAGTAAGCGCCAGTCCTGATGTACGTGTGCCTTCTTTGTTGTCATTGTCAAGTTTATGCTATTTTAATCATGTCTAGTAAGAACCAACTAGCCAAAACAAAAGTCGTGTTACAACTAATTAGAGTCCTTTGTACTACCCTGATGGTAACTCCTTAGAACAAGTGACATCGTACAAATATCCTGGTGTTCACTTAACTTTTAACCTTTCATGGAAACCTCATATTGAGTATATTACTAATCGTGCTATCAGCATGCTGGGTTACCTAAAACAATTTTTCTATGGTGCCTGTTTCGCTTAAATTGGTCCTCTATAAAACTTTAATAAGACCTAAACGAGAGTATGCAGCCTCCATCTGGGATCCCGGTCACAATATCCTCATCACTGCTTTGGAATCCATTTAAAACAGATCAGCCCGTTTCATTCTATCGAACTATCACCGCACCGCCAGTGTATCGTGAATGGAAAACAGTTTAACTTCACCATCTCTTTTACTTCGCCATAAAATTTCACGCTTATGCTTCTTCCATAAAGTTTTTTTTTCATAATCCAATATTACGTGACCATTTCATAACTCCACCCTATTACATATCTCGTGTTGATAACCAGCACAAAGTTTTAGTACCAAACTGCATTAACCAATACATTTCATTCATCCTTTCTACCACGCACAGCTGAGGAATGGAACCACCTTCCCGGTTTGACTGTTGCCATAACTGGCTCTAAACCTCTTCGAAGTGCCATTACTAACCATTTTTGCGCTGACTTCTGACCTGTTAGTTTCACTTGTTATGATGTGTTTACTGTATTGTTGTTTTGCTACATTTTTCTTTCGTTTTATACACTCTTCCCCTCTGTAATGCTTTCGGGCCCTGAGAGTACAATAAATAAATAAACACAGAGGACAAAGGACAAACACCTTTTCTATTACCCCTCAGGCGCTTCTTCTGTTGCCCCTCAAGCAGCCCGATTTCAATTGTAAATTTAGAGACTACAAATAACTTTTGTTTTCTCGATGACACTATATAAGTCGCTTGCGCGCAGCCGCCTCTTCGCTGAAAGAATATAGTCGAGAAAAAAATGTGTCATGCCGTTTCCAAAACGCGAAATAAAATTCTTCGAGGCTTTCAATGTTTAATTCGATATCCAGACCGAAGAACAAAAATATCGGTTTATAGTTTCTTGCGTGAATTCCGCCGGTCTATTGCGAAAACTCACCACATTTTGCCCTTTTCTGATGAACTCTCGCAATGATAAATTGTCCAACGTCCAGTTCTGGTGACCATGGTTCTGACCACTTCTACGGCCTACCTGAAGTACAAGCGCGAGATCATGGTGTGGCTGTACGCTCGGGGAATTTGCGGCTGCCTTCAGTGCATCAAGGAGGACGAGATAGACGAGGACAAGCACTTCGACGTGTTCGTGTCCTTCAGCAGCAAGGACTCTGCCTTCGTTTACGACACGCTCGTCCCGGGCATCGAAGCCATGGGGTTCTCAGCCTGCACATACGACCGGAACTTCAAGGGAGGCTTCCTCATCCAGGACATCATCCAGGAGGCAGTGTCCTGCTCGAGGCGAACTCTCCTCTTGCTATCCGAGTGAGTTGCACTAACGTAGGTACGCTGCCTAGAGCGCGTTTCCGACTGATGAGTTACCCACGTCTTCATTTCCGGTTCCTCAATTCCTGCCTAGTGACGTCACAGCAGCGTGATATGCGGAGAGCATGTCGTCCGCTTTTTGCGCAGCAGTCGAGGTGACGTCAGAACGACGCCGGGCTCTGATTGGCTTTGATTGAAAGTTAATGTACCTTAGTGCTAGACGCCCGATGTCTACGCACTATTGTTTTCAATCAGTCGATATAAGAGCCCGATGTTCTCACATCATCGCGACCCCCCTGCAAGAAGCAGACGAGCTTGCGCTCCGGATACCGCGTGAGTCAAAGGGATAGTTGGCCATTTAAAGGACCCATAAAACGATTTTCGGACTTCCGGCCAAACAAGACGCATGGCGTTTGGGGATGCCCTTCAACCAACGTTATTAGATTACCTCAGTTACGGAACTGCTCATAGGCGCCGCATACACGAACGGTACCCCCCATCACTCACCACGACTCACCAAGCGTCGCTCGACGCGCCGCCAGACGGCTGCTTTGGGAACTGAATCAGGATACGTACATTTCAACGTTACTAGAAACGTAAAAACAACGGAAAAAAACTCTTTTTGTAGTAACTTTTATTGGAGTTTAATACAAAAAGGGGGGGGGGGGGGGGCGCGTGATGTTTTCTATCATCTTTAGTTTGCAAGGTTTTGCAGTACAATTAATATTGTTTTCATACAACCATGACTCAGCGGCCATTTCAGGTAGCACGTCCCGACCTAGGCTCATCTTAAGTTCGGGGTGTAAGTCTCACACTTTTTTGTCCCATATAACACACCTCGAAACTTCAGTTCGGCGTACAGAGCCCTTATTTTGAACTGACGGCCCCAACGTTTTCGAAGGACTGGATATCCGCGCGTAATAACTGATTAAACATCTAAAGTACGTATCAAAGACCACAGGCAAAAAAAAAACATTAATGTTTTTCAATAAGGCCAAAAAACTTTTTTTTGTTTGTTTTTGTATTCAGTTACACGTATAGTGCCCCTCAAACTTAAAGAGGTACGGCAAAAAAAAAAATAATAAAATTGAAATATTTAAATTTCGTTCGGAAATGAGTCCAGCATGACAGGTAATAACCGTAAAAGATAATCGCACGTTTGTATTTTGAACGACTGGCTTTATTTTTCGTTCCAAACGGTACACTCGAGCCAGCGCTTGAAGAGAAGCGAACAAAGAGCACGATGCGTCACGGGATATCCGGCGCAAACAAAAACAGAAAGAAAAGGTTGCCCGCATTCGTGACGTAGCAAGGCAGGCGTGGTTACGAGCTTTACCCTTGGTGGCGTTGTCAGCGTTGTGGTGGTGTCAATAGCGTCAGCGCGTTACAACCGAGCCGTTCGAAATACCCGTGGGGTGACGAGCGTGTGGCTGGCCCAAGGAGCAAGTAGCTTCCACAACACTGTCAGCTTAGGGCTGAACAGGGTGAGGAAAGCAACTTTTGTTCGAGTTTTGAGCGACGGGCTACTCTTCTAGGGGAGACTGGCTGTTTCCGGTTGCACAAACGAGGGTTGCACGAACGAGGGTCCCAGAAAGAGGGGAGTCCTTCCTTTCCGTCTTCTTGGACCGTTTGGTACAATGCGCGATCTGTGAGTTGAGCTAGGAGGAAAGCTAAGAAGGAAAATGTTGAAATTCCAAAGCGCGGCGCTGCACCGAAGGAATCTGCTACGTCACGACTACGTAGCAAGTTCCCCAACATTGCAAGATTACCCCCCAAATAGGCTCCGCATGCATCCACCAGGTGCACATTGAAAGATCGTTTATTTAGCTTTAAAATTCGTTTTCTTGTGCCTTTCAACGGAAGACTGGTGTTTTTGAGGTTAGGGTACAACATGCAATACATTCAAGCTAGAAAATGAGAGCTGAAATTTTGTTTCCGTACCCCTTTAACGCCGCCACTCGGTTTCGAAAATATTGATCTATTGCATGCTACCCAAAGATAAATTGATCGCTGCAGCTGCTGGACTACCTTCCCCTGGTTGGGCTTTCATTGAAGACGCAAATCTTCACCAACTAGTTGGACCGCTAGGTTCAGGAATATCTCAAGATGTGAAGAAACTGGACCATCTCTTGGTGGCGTCAAGTTTGGGGCGCACCGTGCATTAGCTGTTTTAATAAGTTGTTCCACTCGGCTAGCAAGCCGCTCGTGAAAGTTGGTGCCATTGGTTCGAAATCAGTACGCTGTACGCGGACCTGAAGTTTGGGGTTGTAGCATATGGGACAAAGAATGCAAAAATGTGCCCCCGTTTTTTTTTTTGTTTTTTTTTTTTTTTTTTTTTTTTAGAGTACTGTGAACTTAAGCTGTTCCTTTCCTCTACCTTAGGAACTTTGTGGAGAGCGAGTGGTGCCTGTGGGAGTTCCGTGTGGCGCACCACCGCGCTCTTAAGGACAAGATCAACCGACTGGTGCTGCTGCGTCTGGATGACGTGGACCCCAGTCGACTGGACGAGGAGCTGCAGCTCTACATGCGAACCATCAACTATCTCCGCTGGGGCGAGGCACACTTCTGGGACAAGCTGCTCTACTCGCTGCCCAAGAGGCACGCCACGGGAAAACTCATCGTCCACCATGAGGACGGCTTTGCAATGACCCCATTGTCCCACGTCGAAGAGCCGTAAACTCTAAAAAAAGGGTGTGTGTAGACGTTACACCCCTTGTCACACATACGACACCCCAAAACTTCAGTTGAATGTTCAGCGCACTGACGTTGTAGCGACGCTACTAAATTTCACGAGCGGCTTGATAGCCGAGTTGTACAACTCATTAAAATAGTTTATGTAAGCGTGACTGACTGCAAAAAAACGTTATCGGGGTTTTCTAGGCTCAACTGCAAAACCTGTGTGTTTTTTTCCTGTAGACTTTGATACGTACTTTAGCTGTTTAATATGTTATACTGCACCGTCATCAACCCTCTCGCAAAAGTTGGGGCAGTCAGTTCGACGTCAGCACACTGTACGTCCAACTGAAGTTTTAGGGTGCCGTATATCTGACAAAGGGTGTAACGTCTACACCCCTTTTTAAAAAAAAAAAAAAATAGGTGCTTTTGCCATATAGAAAAAGACCACGGGCCACGAATCACGGTACGTTAGAGACGCCACCTATTGTGTCCATGATAGTCGCTTCTCTTCTGCTTTTTCTGCCGGTTACTGCGGGACATACCAGGTGTTTTTTGTTGTTGTTTTTTTAGAACAGGACCGTGTTTTTCGGCGTGCGTTTTATTGTACAACAAATCACAGGATACTTAAACTTTGTAAAATGGTTGCGTTAGTGAATGGGATAGAACGCGAAAGTTTGATAACATGAAGTGCCTGAATCAAAGGATAAAGATAAAAATAAAAAATATATATGGGCCGATGAACACCAATGATAGCGTAAAAAAAGAAGCTAAAGTTGAGGCTTGGGCGAGTTTGTACATACTTCGGAATTAAAAACAGCGCGAAAAGACGAGGACCAGACAAAGAAGTGACGCGGACGTAGCGCTGAGTTACAACTGAGTTTATTGAACGCAAAATCGCAATATATATTTGCTGTGTCACGAACAAAAGAACAGAAAAAATTCAGCCCACATGTGATGTATCACCAATAAAAATAAAACAATAATAAAAAACATAAAAAATAATTATAAAAATGCGCCATGACACAGCTGTACAGAGTATG
This sequence comes from Ixodes scapularis, assembly GCF_016920785.2. Taxonomy (NCBI): domain Eukaryota; kingdom Metazoa; phylum Arthropoda; class Arachnida; order Ixodida; family Ixodidae; genus Ixodes; species Ixodes scapularis. Next base: position 8,048,090 of record NW_024609836.1, on the reverse strand, counting down.
TGCTAAAAAACGAGCAAGTCGGGGAACCAGAAAATTCATCTCTTTGCCTGATAGGGCCACAGAAGGACTGCTTACACATGCTGCACCCAACCTCGCTATCTCAACAGCCTCTAGAATTTCCCGAGTAAGCTGGTTCCTATGACGCTTAACAACCTCACACCGTTGGAAGTCGGGTTATCATTGTTTTATTTTTATTGGTGATGCATCACATGGGCTGAATTCTTTCTTCTCTTTTGTTCGTGACACCGCAAATATATATTGCGATTTTGCGTTCAATAAACTCAGTTGTAAGTCAGCGCTACGTCCGTGTCACTTCTTTGTCTTGTCCTCGTCTTTCCGCGCTGTTTTTAATTCCGAAGTGAAAAAAGAAGCTTACATTATGGACACATGTGGCATTTCTATGAACGAAAAACTGTTGGCAGCAAGAAAGAGAACAACGTTAATTATTTCTTGGTGAGAATTTTTTTTCCCACTTAATTGAATACTAAAGTCGCCCGGCAGTATCATTTCTTGTTTTGATGATATTAGGCTTAGGTGGGCGTCGGCTCATAGAGAAAGTTTTTTCTCCTTTATCTTTTACCTATCTATAGTGTTCTCAAACTTTGTATAAAAGTTTGTTCTGCTGGGCGGGTTTGTAATTGACATTCATATTAAAAATAGCTAAAAAAAGACGGCACAAAAAGACGAAGAAGCACAAAATAGATCTTGTCCTGTGTGCTTCTTCGACTTTTTGTCCCGTCTTTTTTGCGCTATTTTTAATATAATTCTCAAACTTTCCCTCTCCATCCCGGCCGTCGGAGTCATATTCTAACGAAGTTTCAGATTCTTGGGTTAAGTTAAGTTTATTTACGCAAAACAAAACAAACCAATTTCTTTTTTTAATAACCGTTATCATTATATGTTTGAAAGTTATAGACGGTGGGCCTTAATTCTGAACAACCCGCAAAGCAAAGAGCGTTCTTTGTACGGATCACCACAGTTGAATGATTAGTTTAATAAGAATACGATCCGGTGTGCCGTTATTTTGGCAAATATACATTACACCCTTTCAGACGATGTAAAGGGGCACTGAGGGGAATGTTGAGGTCGTCTTTTTTTTTATGGCACGAATTCAATCTATGCACCCTAAGAAGGCACGTAGCCAGGATTTTGTTTCAGAAAAGGGGGGGGGGGGGGGGGGGGGGGGGGCGCTGCCCATGACAAAATGCTGTATGGGGGGAGGGGGGAGAAGAGGTCCCAGCGAAATGGAGGATCTCGGGGGGGGGGGGGGGGGGGCGCTTCTGGTCAAGAGATCCAACGAGTCAAAAGATCCAACGAGTCAAGAGATCCACCGAGTCAAAAGATCCACGGCGAGTCAAGAGGTCCAACGAGTCAAAAGGTTCAACGAGTCAGAAGGTCCAATAATGAACCCTTTGGCGTGTTGTATCTCTTGACTCGGCAGACGCGAGTCAAAAGATCCGATGCGGGCCAATTACTCGAGAACTGCCGCGTCATATTGCAAGGGGGTCGCGAAAAGCTCCTCACCAGTTTTCCCCTAGTGCAAAGGGAGACGTTGAACATTAAAGATCAGAAAACATTTTTTTTACTAAGTGCTGTAGTTTTTATCGAAAAAGAAAAAAAAAAAGTGAGATTTAAGTGTGACGCTCAACTCCGGTGCGGAGTCACCGGAGTTGAGCGTCAGTTTCCGGTTTGCCGCCAGAAAACGGGCCTGAAGGGGTTACCCGGAGACCGGTTTTGTGTCGCTGGCTTTTGTAAGTGGGGAGGGAGCGCTTTTCTTTGTTTCGGGTAGATGCGCCACTAAAACTTTGCGTGAGAAAAGTCAAGAATATGAGTCTTTTGACGCGTCACGTTTTCACGACAAAATTTAAAAAAAAAATGTATCCTCAAATTGAGCAGGTACTATTGAACTTGCCAACTCTTTCACTCAGTTCACATCACGCGCTTACTTTCTTGACCGGCACAAGCGGCTGCAGGAAGAAAGGGAAATAGTCCCCTTTCTTCTTCGCGATTTCTCCGCGGCTAGGGGAGGGCCGGAGGGGATCATTTTGTTGCGGTGTCGCTGAACCTGGCTTTTTTTTTCCGTAAAGCAGTATTGTCCGCGAAGACGAAGCAGAACGAGCATACAACCGCGGCGAGAGGACCTGCTTTCAAAACTCCTTTGTCTTTAGGTGACTTCGATTTTCCTGGAGTCACGAATAATTAGCGGGCTAGCAAGCAGGCCAGAGGCAAATCGCCAACATCTAAACGAAAAAGGCAGGCGAAAAAACGATCTGAGTGGCGATGTGTGTAAACAAAGTTATCCAGGATCTAAAAATCGCTGAGCTCATGTCCGGAGAGAGAGTATACGGCGAGCTTTTTACAGCGAGGCTTTTTATGGCTAGGGTATTTTTTCGTGTGCGTAACCAAAAACTTTACGCTCGCACCGCCGCACGCGCACGCCTTCTCCGTATAGAAGATTCGAAGTAAATAACCAAAATAAAGCGTTGATGAACGCGCGTGCAAGGAACCATTTGTTTCGGGTTTTTGCTTTAGAACAGTTACTGCTGCAGACGACGGCACGTGCGGCGCCTGGAACACCATTCCTTCTATTCTCCTTCATGCTTGGGTAATAGACCGATCTCACCGGCCAGTTTGACTACGCCACCACTGCCGCAATTCATCAGGGGAACTTTAGTCTTTCTGCACGTGCGACAACCTCGCAGAAGCTCTGCACGTGAGGAGCACGAGACAGCACGAGCCCTCTCGTGCTCTGCCGTTTGCCTCCTGTGAACTAAAGGTATGGTGGCGTCACGCATGCCCCGAACGCTCGGTGAGATCGGTCTATTAAATTTATCAATAGGTCTATTCAGTAGATGTTATCAATAGGCACCATTTTCAAGATCAGTAGACTCTCAGGTATAATAAAGGTTTATCAAAGATGTGCCACTGTGCGACCAGCGAGGCGGCGGAGCAAACCTCACCGGAGAAAAGCTCACTGGAGATAAGCTCACTGGAGAAAAGCTCAGCACCAAACTGTCCGATGCTGAGAAAAGCTCACCTACGAATCTAAGAATCGAGCGTCGACTCAAGTGAAATACGCTCACTCAACTGAAGTATGCAGTGATGGCTTATGCGCATGTGGTCATTCTGCCCTTCACTAGCAAAATATATTCTTTTAAATATTATAACATCGTGTAACACGTTAGACGTTGCCCGACGAAAATAAAATAAATAATTCCTATAGAAGGATAATTAAAAAAAAATAATAACAAAACAAATGTCGATAGAACACTAAAAAAAATCGTATTCCCTCTATCCTGGCTACGTCAGAATCAAATATGGTGACACACGAAGACGCTGTTGCATAACACGCAATCGCGAAAAATATATTTGAGGTTTCTGTTTATTCAGTGCCAGGCCGGTTTGCCTTTGATGAGCGCGGCGACACTGATTTACGCTGTAGACGAGAAATTTTGACAGTGCAGTACCACTACAAGCCTGTGGTCTTTAACGTGCATCACGCAGTAGCCATACATGACTGCACGCACGCCACTACAAATATGTAGTAGGTTTATGATAATGTCTGACTCATCATGTGGATATGTTTTCTGGCACCGCCATTGCACTAACTCAAAATTACGAAAAATTATTATCAGATTTTTTTTCTTACCGCGTTTAAGCTACGTTCCACTAAAGCTACTGTGCAGCCGACGCTACGAGCTGACAGGACCCATTAAGCAATGGTGAAAACAAAACGTATTCATAGCGTGCGTCGACTTTTTTGTGCATGTTATTACCGGCTAGTCCAATCAATCACAGAATGCCTCACGGCTTTGCACTTTTAGTGTGCGCGTGTGCATTTGTGTAGTGACTTTCAAGCTAGTACAGCGCGCAAAACTCTTGGGAAATTTCTGCGGTAGTCAAGCATACAGCACGAAGAGATTACGTTGGTCACCAGCCGATTGAAATGGAAAACGCACAACTCCGTGACATAGCCGCCCATTTAGGATCCCAAAACCTGTCGTTCCCGACGTCACTGCATCATCTTCTCACATCATCATTTTTTTTTTTTTTTTGCTTTGTTATTATTCGCGGGATCCCAACTCGTTGCAGTGCAGTGACCGTCACCCCCTCCTAGCGACCCAAAAACCGTAATTCATTGTTGTTTGGCTTTTCTTTCTTTTCCTGCTGTTTTTGTTCCAACTTTCTTTAAAGCCCTCCACCCCCCCTCCCCCCTTTTCCCCGTTATCAGACAGGAAGTCAAGTCAAAAGGTCCAATAATGGATCTTTTGACTCGCCCGACACGAGTCAAAAGATCCAATATGGGTCAAGAGGTCCAACGAGTCAAGAGGTCGAACGAGTCAAGAGGTCCAACGAGTCAAAAGATCCACGGCGAGTCAAGAGGTCCAACGAGTCAAAAGGTCCAACGAGTCAGAAGGTCCAATAATGGATCTTTTGACGCGTTGGATCTTTTGACTCGTTGGACCTCTTGACTCTTATGGCCTGAATGTCCAACGAGACTGAATGTCCAACTAGCCTGAATGTCCAATCGGTCACGTGACAGGCGAGACGGAATGTACAACGAGACGAAAGATCTAATCGAGACGGAATGTCCATCGAGTCTGAATGTCCAACGAGACGAAAGGTCCAATCGAGACGGAATGTCCAACGTGCCTGAATGTCCAACGAGACAAAAGATCCAACCGAGCCTGAATGTCCAACGAGCCTGAATGTCCAACGAGTCTGAATATCCAACGGATGTAGAATGAACCTTGCAAAGAATTTAGAAGACATTTCTTTGTTGAATTGTAGGATTACTGATAGTTACGGCGGTGAAAAATGCGTTCGATGAAATGGAGAACCTGACATTTCGGTGCGGAGATATCGGTACGCGATCATTTCGGTATGTGTTCGCTTCGGCACCGGGCTTTTCAGTACCGGGATTTTTGATGCACGGCTGTTTTGGTGTACCGCTGAGCTTGTCCCTCTGACGTTGCCTCTGTGAAGTCTCCAAAATGAAATTAAAATTAAGCTCGTGTAGTTTGCACACTTCATAAAAAAACCCAAAACAGTGTATTTATTGTTCGTTTTATATACCTAAATATAAATATGATTTCTATAATTAAAAAAGAAAAAGACGTTTAAAAGGTCACACATGCTACAAGATCAAAGACCGAACTCGTTGACCATTGACAATCTGTCACGGGTTTGATTTTAGAAGGATCGTTCCTCTGGAGCGGAAACAAACGTGCTTATCCTCAGCCACAGTTTTTTCGTATTGTACGAGTTTCTGTATTTTTCTTATTGGTGTCCCTAGTCCCGTAAAGATGATGTCCCTCGCATGAGAGAAAAACGCCTGATTGAATTTTTAGTATTATCTATATTGATCTGTGAAGTCGCTGTAGTATCTGTAATTACACTAAATTGTAGTTTTTGTTTTCTTCTTTTTTGCAAAACGAACGTGAAAGTTATAGACATTTCTGATTCGACTTCTCGGTCCCCAGAAACAGAACTTCGATCCTCATAATAAAATCAGTGATAAAATACAACGTTCCTTTCATTAAGCCTTTGTGCAGGTAATGTCCTCAAGTGGTGAGCTTTTGTCCGGTGATTGTCCGGAGGATTCGGCACATTGACGCTTATCGCGACGATTAGTTTTGCATGCTTCGGCCACCAAAGCGATTGCTGTCGCAGTGAACCATGTATTAAGCAACAAGTAGGCAACATTAGTAATCAATGCTTTTTTGGATTGGCTTCCGTCGTTTCTGCCTTTTCTGGTCACGTGGCATGCAGCAATCGCACCGATACGGGCCCAGGTAGCATACCAAGGCTGCGATCGGATTTCAACTGGTTCTAGCTCTGTCATAGAGCCGCTGCGACCGTGCGACCATGATTTATTCATTTGCGCACATTACAAGCGCACATATGACCACGGTATCAGGAAGTCAGCCCCTCGCTCGTTCTTCCCAAATTCCATAATGCTAGCGTTGCGAGTGAACATATTCACAAAGAACCCGACTTTTATCATTTTGAATAACCCGGGTACGATTTACTATCGGACCCTTGCCAATTCTGAGAGCTGCATTTGTCATCCTCTCTTTTTTTTTGGAAAGAAGGTCTCATTGTTGACCCCCACTGTCACCGGAAATCTACACACCCAACACTAATCAATTTATTTTAGACAGTTCGACAAACAGGCACTTTCGCCCCATTCTTCATTCTGCGAATCGGCCTAGAGCGAATTGCCCTATTCGACGACTTGTCCTTCTTCCAGTTGTCCAGAGACCAATGGAATTTCGACGAAGTGACTGGATTTGTGGTGCAATACGCTTCTTCTACAAGAATAGAAACCCACGTGGAACGATCTATTGTTATATTCACACATGATGTAGGCTATTAGTACATCCGGGTGTGAACCTTTTGCTGCACGCCGAGACAGATGCGTTCGCGTCCTTTATCATCAGTCATGCTCCTACCTACCAAGACATCATGAACTACCTCGACAGCGTGGCGAGCTTTTGAGTGCTTCCAGGAGCCAGTTAAATTACATGGGCTTCTGAAAACCACTATGCATGTCACATGCAAAAAAAAAAAAAAAAAAGTTGCGCACTGCTTGATACTAGTATTATCGCTCTACTCACTGACATACAAACCTATTTGCAGGGAATGCATGCGTATGCAAACTACTGACGACTGCAGTGTACAGTGAGTAGTTGTCTGTTCCAGAGATAAACGAACAAAGATAAAAATTTGTCAAATCCACACAATTGTTCTGCGTTTACTCAGGAATTGTCGGGTCACCCCCCCCCCCCCCCCCCCCCCCCCCTCCCCATGCATTTATAGACGCGTTAGATGTAGATTTAAAAAAAAAAAAAAAGATATCTATATCTTTTTTTTTTTTGTGGGAAATTACGCTTGTGCAAACTCTTGATGCCTTGCACCCACAGCTCCCAAAGCTCCTTTAAAAAAAATTAAATATTGACTCTGCGCATAGTCAGTGGCGCTGGCGGGCGGTCATGTGTTTACAATGCGGGTCTCCGTATGTAGCTCATCTATATAAATCGAAATGGGCAGGGATGAGGACTGAACTAGAAATCCCTGGGATCTGAAGCGCGGCTTTCATAGACGTCTCCCAATTGCGATGCACTAGAATACCCGGACATTGCATCCCTATTATTTATTTCAAACTGGCTGACCTATGTCATCGGAACATTCCAAACATTTGAACTCTTAATATCAAAGGAGCGTTTGGCGTCGTACAATCGACACCTTTAACCGATTGGTACATAGCTGCGCGTCGGCACTCAGCTAACTAACCATCAAGCCGTCCTATAGATGAAATTATAATATTTGTGTCTGCTCTGTTTCTTTGTCGACCCGTCAACGTCGGCTTTTGTGTCACAACATTTTAGTATGATGAAACTACAGCAATGCCTGCAGGAAAGCGGACTAAATATGCACACAAGTTTGTACATTTAAGAAGGAAAATTATTCTAGCACGTGACAGGCGAGACGGAATGTCCAACGTGCCTGAATGTCCAACGAGACGAAAGATCCAACCGAGACGGAATATACAACAAGCCTGAATGTCCATCGAGACGAAAGATCCCACCGAGACGGAATGTCCAACGAGCCGGAATGTCCATCGAGACGAAAGATCCAACCGAGACGGAATGTCCAACGAGCCTGAATGTCCAACGTGCCTGAATGTCCATTATTGGATCTTCCGTCTCGTTGGGCATTCAGGCTCGTTGGACATTCCGTCTCGTAATCGAATCGGGGGGGGGGGGGGGGGGGGGGGGGGGGGGCGCGATATCGGGTCACACATATATGCCGATCGGTCGCAGATATCGAGTTCCTGCTCGCCGGCAAATAAAAGGCGCGCGTTCTGAGCTACGCTGCGTTCCCTGCGCACAACGCGGGAGTATTACCAGAGCCTTAACAGATGGCGAATAAGTTCCACAAGCACAGCTGGAGAACCGTCAACATCACGCCAGTGTCTGGTTGACAGTGTTTACTGCAGAGTACGCAGATGAGTTGATGCGTTCCGTCGATTCTGTTTTGCCCCTGTTATGTCCGGCATAACATGGAAAAAGAAGAAGACGCGCCTCGTCTTCTTCTGCGACATCAGACAGTGTACGTGCCTGCGCATGCAGGGACATTCGGTCACGCCGCCATCACGATCGCAGAGTAAAGCTACTCGTTGTGCTTTCCGTAAGCGACTCCTGATTACTCAGCGCTTAAAGGGGCACTCAAGTGGATTCTGAGATCGTCTATTTATTGTCATAACTCAATCTGCGGGCTCTAAGCATCCTAGAAATCCCAAAATTACATTCAAGGGCGGCCGATTTCCCTATTAAAAATCCAATCAAAGATCGCTGTTCTGCGCCTAGGCGCACGCCGTCAGGGGCGCTGTCGGACGGGAAGGCAGCAGGGAAGGGCGTGCGCCATCCAATCACGAGTGACGGCTTCCCGGCGGATTGATCCTTCGAACCGGCGGAGTGATCTTCCGAATGTGCGCGTATTTGATGGATTCTCGTTGGGACTCATTTTGTTTACTTCGGGTCTTGCGTCGTGCGGAGATGGACCTGCCAAATCTAACACCGTTGGAGGTGGAAATTCTTCGGCGGACGGCAGATATGAGCTCAATCTCCTACGACGCCACTCCTACGCGCGACGCCGATGCCTCGAACGCGACGGACGACAGTTCGCGATGCTCAATGTCGACACCGGAGGAAGACGACGAAACCGACGACGCAACCCAGCGGCTTGGGAACACCAACTGGTAGGTGATGAGCTGTTTATTATACCTCTCATATGTATAGCTGATGCTGGTTTTCTGTTTTAAGGTGCCAATGCAGTTGCTGCGTGCCGATGGAAACCGTCGCAGAGTGTGTCTGCTGCCGTGACTACCCGGCCGCCGTTCGCAAGCAGCAGGGCCGGCAGAGCTGCGTGACAAGCCACCCGGATTTCGAGGGGCTGTGCCTCGATCCGGGTGTGCTACAGCTGGCCTTGATGAACATGCGCCACTATGGTGAAAGAAACATGGGGGCAACCTCGAACGAGTGAGTACAACTTCGTGTTACCGGTCGCGAAACTTGCTGTTCTGCCTCGGCCCCCGTTTTTCTTGCGTACGCATTGAAGCGGCGTGATAGCTTTGAATAGAAATCATCATTAGCGTTCAACTGCTTTTGAATGTTTTTCGCTTTGCGTGTCTGCTTTTTTCTTGTTTGCCGTGCGTTTTTGGTTCCATGCCCATGCCTCGCAAGCCGCGGGCCAAGGATAAGGACGGGTAGCTTTATGACAGCGTCTATTCTCCCGGCAGCTGGGAGAATAATTTTTCGAAATTCTACCGACGATCGCCTCCCATTGGTTGTCTGAAATCATACAACTGCCGGTAGAATGCTGATTTTCTTGTTCTTCCAACATCTCATGGAAACACGTTTCATGGACAACTTTTCCTGGACACGTATTGTCGACGCTGACGTTTCATCGACACTCGTTACGCGAATTGCACGCTGTAGGGACACTTCATCGCGCGTGTATCCCTCGGGCCAGTGTTAAACCCCCCCTCTTCGCCTCCGCTTTCCCTTGGCGACAGTCAATGGTCCAATGGGAGTCAACTGCCGGTTGAATTTCGGAGAAATTATTCTTCTGGCTGCCGGGAGAATCGACGTTACGTGGCTTTATAGACTGACATGGAGTCAGAGTTGGACTACTGTCTCTCGTCGGTTCTTGAGGCTTCTCAAGTAGTCAGACATTGCAAGGAAAACGTAGTCAACTATTCAAACGCAAAAAAATACAAGGGGAGTCACACAGACGCCGGCAACATCGCATTTCAATGGTTTGTTTATGGGCAAAGGCGAGCTTCTTGCCCACTCTCCATTGCGCATGCGCGGCGCCGGTGGCGTCTGCTAGGGGCGCTCCAGTTTGTTTATAAACATGAGTTGGTGTACAGTTAGTTGTGCCGATCATTTGTTTGTTTGCAAATACATCACATGCACAGCGAAAGGAAACATAAAAGAGAACCATAATATATGATGGTTTTTCCGGGGAAACAATCAAAAGAGAGGTGTAGATTTCAGAGTAGCGAATATTGCTTATTACATCTGATTAGTCTGGTCATTGCCTCAGGTGTACGGCTGGTGGGTGTTCCTTACATTCAATAAATGTGGACATTGTTTCAGGCGCTTCCGGTTCGCTGCCTATAGGCAGTGTGTGCTTTGGCTGTGGCGGAGACTTGGACAGAAGAACAGGCGACCACTGCCCTCCTGCATGGTCAAGGCAATTAGAGGTCACTTTGCCAGCGACACCTACTCCGGGTTTCGGTACCCCTCCCTTTAAAAAAATAAAAGCGCTAAACAATGCATTGCCCAGCAGTCGTTCTTCGCCCAAATGTAATGTTAGGCGTTAGAACCAGATGACAACTTATTTTTGTCCAGTTCAATGTCATTATCGATTTTCATGTTTCAGCGAGAACATTGGGAGTTTTCATTGGCTGCCATCTTCTTGGCGCCTTTGAGCACTTACTGCTATACTCCGTGTCACCTAACAACCGACTGCTGTGGATGCTACGAGCCATTGAGGCGAATCCAAGGCACTTTGAGAGTTTCCCATAACCTTTGAGAAAAAGCACGTTTTTTCAAGATAATTTTTTTTACCCACTTGACGGATTTTGTGAGTAACACATTATTTTTGGAACAACGCCACTAGATACAGACGAAGGGAAAGACTGGAGAACACGAGCATGGACAGATTGTTTTCATGTAAAGCCTAGCCAAGTGCTGTGTTCTCGGAGCCAAATTGGCTAGGAAGACTCGAACACTAATTAGGAATTCTTGCTCTTATTCCTGCAATGCACATACAAGTTACCCAGTAAAAAGGCATCTTTACTTGACATTCTTTTCAGCTAAAATTGGATCTTTTGCTAACACACAAAGGGGAGAGGTGGGGATGTAGCCAAGTGTTGAGTGTGCATGTGTTGGCGTTTGCAACTGTTGCAGATGCCACTGTGTGTAACTGCACTTTCAGCATGCTCCTTGGAGCTTGGATAATCATGCAAAAGGTCGTGGTAAAACAAGCCAGAGCATCAATTAGCAAGGTGTGTCAATATAATAGGTTGCTTTGTGAACAAGTCAATGATTGAAAGGAGATCCTCTTCCTTATCGTTCTCGCGGCGAGATAAGCTGCGAGCCACGCGCTTTCCACGACGGAGCCGCGTCGCCGCGTGGGCACATCACTCCCGCGTAACAAGACGAGGAGAAAACGTAGTTCGCTCTTTTCAAACAATAATAGCTGTATTACGTCACCTACAGCCAAAGATTTGACGTTGTTGTCAAAATATAATGTGCATGTGCCTAAAAAGAGCAATAATAATAACTTAAGCAATCTTTTCGCAGTTCGCTATTTCTATTGGTCGAATTCTATGGAGGTGGTGGAGACACGGGATGGACCCCGCAAGAGGATATAGTGCGTGTGTATTTCTATTGCTGTGAGTTTACTAGGGCGCCTTGCCATTTAGAACTGGTCATTTTTATTGACTGAAGCCCAACAAACAATATGCTTCCAAAAACAAGCTTCTCCAAAAAGCACTTGAGTGCCCCTTTAACATTGGCGACGAAGGCGGACCAGAACCGCAAAAGGGAAGACTTGCATCGTTTGAACGATGTCAGCGCTGCAAGGCAAGGTCGAAGAGTTCGACGGTACTGCGTGGTCGGCCTGGGCGGAGCGCTTGGACTTCTACTTCCAGGCGAACGATGTGCAAGACGCCGGAAAGAAGAGGGCGCTACTGCTGACTTTATGCGGCGCAGAGACCTACAACACAGTTCGAGCGCTAGTTGCACCCCACAAGCCAGGAGAAGTTTCTTTCAACGAAATTATGTCCTTGCTAGGGGACCATTACGATCCAAGACCATCCGAACTCTTCTGTCGAAGCAAATTTCAGAGGCGTGATCAACATCCAGGGGAGTCAATTGCTTGCTACGTGGCAGCACTTAAGAAATTGGCAACTGACTCTAACTTTGGCGTGTTGACGACAGCTACATCGCCAACGACGACAGCGGGTTCGTCGAGTGCCGGCGGCACAGCGTCAGCGGGGTCGTCGAGCTCCGGAGGCATATTGGCTTCCAATTCAACGATGCTGCCGCTGGACGTGATGCTTCGTGACCGCTTCGTCTGCGGAGTTCAAGATGAGCGTATTCAACAACGTCTTTTTGCAGAACAAAAACTCACATTCAGGCAAGCTTACGATATTGCCATCAAACTTGAGAGTGCAGTGCAACAACAACAGGAGCTGAAACTCCCCAAACCAGACCTCAACAAAATGTGTAGAACTACGAACCGGGCAGCCACCACTTCCAGTGGTCAGCCGGAGACGCCGTGTTACCGCTGCAATGAGCAACACAGCGCACAAACCTGTCGATTTCGCAAAACATCGTGCCGATTTTGCAGAAAGACGGGTCACATTGAGAAGGCTTGCCGAATGAAGGCTCGATCCGGAGCTGCACAACGCTCGACCAACCTGGTGAGCGATGACCAAAACGAGACTGATCAGTCAGTAAGTGATTTTGACATGCAGGAACTTAACGCTGTTCGTGCCAGCGTCGTGGTTCCCAAGTACCTCATAACGCTTAAAGTAGAAGGAAGAGCACTAGAATTTGAAGTTGACTCTGGTGCAGCAGTCACGGTCATCAGTCAAGAGACCTACAGGCGAACATGGCCTAACAAGCCACCTCCGTTACAGAAAGAGGATATGACGCTGCAGACGTGGACCGGTGAAGGACTCCGAGTTCTCGGTTCAGCGCAGTACACGTAAAGCATAAGTCTAAGGACTATATCCTGCCACTCCTAGTCACAACCGGAACAGGATGCAACCTGATGGGACGCAACTGGTTTTCAGCACTGCAGATTCGACTCAGTGGTATTCACCACATTGAGCAAGACCGTACTATCACAACGGTGCTCAGCGCGCACAGTGAGGTCTTCAAGTCTGAGATCACAGGGTACATCGGACCAACGGTACACTTGGAGATGAAAGAAACAGCAACACCCAAGTTCCTTAAAGCCCGACAAGTACCATTTGCACTACGGCCAGTAGTTGAATGCGAATTGCTAGCATTGCAGAAGCAAGGCATTATAGAGCCGGTTCAACACTCCGCGTGGGCAACGCCTGTCGTGGTTGTCAGGAAGAAAGATGGATCCGTGAGGCTCTGCGGGGATTACCGCAGTACCGTGAACGACGCAGCAAAGCCGGCATCCTACCCGCTCCCGACACCGACGGAGGCTCTATCAAACCTTCAAGGAGGAACTGTCTTTTCGACCCTTGATCTCGCGCAAGCGTATCAGCAGCTGCGAGTAACGGATACGACCGCCGAAATACTGACGATCAACACGATCAAGGGGCTCTACAGAGTGAAGCGACTACCTTTCGGAATCGCGGCCGCCCCGGCGATATTTCAACGAGTCATGGAAACCACACTCGCGGCCATTCCGGGAGTTAGCGTTTACCTTGACGATAAAATCATCAGCGGAACAACCCCAAGTGAGCACGCGCGTCGGCTGGATGAGGTACTCTCACGACTGGAAAAGGCAGGGCTGAAGCTCAAGCAAAGCAAGTGCTTCTTCGGCGTGAAGGAGGTCAAATTCTTAGGTCACCGCATAAACGCCGAAGGAATTCATCCAACCCAGGACAAGATCCAAGCAGTAGTCCAAGCCCCAGAACCAGAGAACAAGACGCAGTTACAGTCCTTTTTAGGCCTCCTGGCGTTTTACGACAGGTTTTTAAAGGATCGCGCGACAATCGCGAAGGAACTGTACGAACTACTTGAACAGAACAAAGAGTGGAGGTGGGAAGAAACACACCGAAGGGCTTTCAAAAAGCTGAAAGATCTGGTGGCGAACTACACTGTGCTCGCACACTATGATGGAAAACGACCTCTAGTGTTGTCTTGCGACGCCTCACCATATGGAGTGGGAGCCGTACTTGCACAGCAAGATGCTGATGGGCGGGAGGCTCCGATCGCTTTTGCATCCAGAACGCTAGGCAGTGCCGAGCGGAACTATTCGCAACTGGATCTTGAAGGCCTCGCTATCGTGTACGGAGTTCACCACTTCCATCAATACATAGCTGGGAGGTCCGTGACCATATTCACAGACCATCAGCCTTTGCTAGGTATCATCGGCTCCAACAAGCCTGTTCCACAAGTATTATCACCCTAGATGGTGCGTGAAACTGGCAGCCTACCACTACGACCTGAAATACAGGCCAGGAAATCGTCACCAGAACGCAGACGCTCTCAGTCGGCTTCCGTTACCACACACACAGAAGACGAATTGAATCCACCTGGCGACATCTTGATGTTTGAAGGATTGTCACGGCCTCCTCTGTCAGCGCAACAGGTAGCAGAGGCGACAGCAAAGGACACTGTGCTGGTTGAAGTGTTAGGAGCAATTCAAAAGGGCACTCTTCATCGACTCAAATCACCAGAGTTCGCACCTTACACAAAAAAGGCGGCAGAACTGTCGACACACCGAAATTGTGTGACATGGGGGGCACGCATTGTGATCCCCACGCGGCTGAGGACGGACGCGTTGACGTTGATTCACGCGGGGCACCGTGGAATTATAGCAATGAAGATATGCGCACGGAGCTACTTCTGGTGACCCGGTGTCGACGCAGACATAAAGTCATTCGTCGCAGAATGCACTGCCTGCCAGACCCACCGCAAGACACCACCGAAGGAGCCCATGCCAGTCTGGCACAGACCCTCCCACCCTTGGGATACTATTCACGTGGACTTTGCGGGTCCAGTTGAAGTCCAAGTTTTTCTGGTGGTCGTGGACGCGTACACTAAATGGGTGGAAGTTCGAGTGATGCGAAACATGACGTCGGCTGCCGTCATTAGACAATTGAGGGCTATCTTCACAACTTTCGGCGTTGCCCGGAAGGTGGTTTCGGACAACGGCACAGCTTTTGTGTCCGACGACATCAAGACCTTCTACCGGATTAACGGTGTAATATCGATCACAAGCGCGCCATACCATCCAGCAACTAACGGCCAGGCTGAACGCATGGTTCAAGAGCTGAAAATGGCACTAGCTAAAAGAGGAAGAGAAGATCTGAATTGTGTGGTTGCCAGATTTTTATTCAAATAACATACAACAATCCATGTGGCAACAGGAAAGACACCTGCTTGGATGTTTTTTGGGAGAGAACTTCCGTCTGCTCTCGAGCGACTAAAGACGTTCAGCCCCGAGACACCTGAAAGCACTGCCACCTTTACAAACCCACGCAAGCTGAATGTAGGCCAAGCAGTGTGGGTTAAAACATTTCCAGACGGTAAAAAGTGGATACCGGGAGTGATCGAACGTCAGCTGGGACATCGCTCTTGGATGATTCGGGTAGAGCAAGGTTCAATTCGCCGGCACACCAACCACATACGGCCGCGAAGAGTGGCATCGCATAGTCAACCTCCACAGACAGCTGTGGCACCCGCATGGGACATTAACAGCCGTGATGACCTGGCTCCGCAACCCGCGACAACCATCAGGGACAACAGCACAACTGCTATTCCCGAGGAATCGCTTCCTGTTGTGCCGCCGGCAGAGCCTGACACTTCAGGCACTCGAAGAAGTTCCCGAGACCGGCGACCACCTCAAAGATATGGACATGACGTCTAGTGGGGGGAGGTGTGATGTCCGGCATAACATAGAAAAAGAAGAAGACGCGCCTCGTCTTCTTCTGCGACATCAGACAGTGTACGTGCCTGCGCATGCAGGGACATTCGGTCACGCCGCCATCACGATCGCAGAGTAAAGCTACTCGTTGTGCTTTCCGTAAGCGACTCCTGATTACTCAGCGCTTAACAGCCCCCTACACTTTAGCAATTGACTTCTCTGACAGTGAGTCCTACGGAACTGCAAGGTAAGGAATGAAACCTATATTCGTTTCACTGCTTCAGTCCAACCGTATCTCTTGACTGCCTGCGTGCCTTCTCCATCCTAATGGACACGTGCCATGAAATGATTCTTAACGTTGGCTGAAAATATTGCTTAAAATGCGTAATCGCCTAGTTATTATAATATAGAAGGCGTGCAGTTATTCCTCTCTGCACGCACTGCTTGCATAAAAGCGTAATAACTAAGGCCAGTGAGCTCGTTCAAGTTAGACATTATAAAACCCGAGACGAACGTAAAACAAAAAGAGAAGACACAAACGACAGCCAAGAGCGAGCGCGTTTCTTGCTCTGAAACAGAGGCAATGACACTGACCATGAAGCAATTTATTTCAAAAGCAGGTAGTATATTTCAAAGAGGTTTTATGTGCCTTGTGTTTTCCCGAGTACTATTTGGGCGTAAACTATAAATAATCGTATCACTATGCTATTGAACTTAATCTAATGAGACTTTTAAGAAAAGTTACTACACGTGTCGCACTTATCAAACTCAAATTTTATAACGGAAAGTTCATAGAAAGAAAAACGAAAGGAAGCTAACAAAGACCTGTTAATCCTATAAAGAGGCAGGATAACGGAAACGATCCGCCTGGTTGATGCGGCTACTCGCAGGTGGAACAACATAGAATAGCAACTTTAAAGCTTATTTGAGCAGATCCGAGCACGTGCGCTATATCATATGCTAGTGACAGCGTCAGACAGACGCTTGTTTTGGGAAAAAACGATGCATTCCCAAACAATCTGAGTATCCATGCACTTTAGTTCTCGAACGAATTAAAACATTATATATGGGCGAGAAAGGTAATTTTCATAAATTGATTAAAAGGAGAGTCGTGCAGCTACGGTACATAACATTTAATGTTTACCAAATGCTTGTAAAAAAAAAAAAAAAGTCATTTAAACATGACAAACATTTTCATTGAAGAAAGCAACCTGTGTCGCGAGCCCGATACATTGTGGCATGCAATTTGTTCGGCAACAGACAAAAGAGTCACTGCCGAACACGTTTTTATACGTACTCACACGGATTATGTAACTTGTCCCGAAAAGGTGGTGAGTACATTTCGAAACTACTTTAGCGACTCGCATTCTTTGGGTGTCCCCCAAAACTCGTCTTCAACATTGTTTGTAACAACGCTTTGTAAGTCAACAAAGTTTATGCCGACAAAATCTTGGAGGCAATAGGGACCTTTAGCAAACCGTTGCCGTGCTCCGCGTACCGTACTAGCGGAGCCTTTGAAGCATGCTTTTAAGCGCGCGCCCGGGTGGTACCGTGACCGCGGGCGCACGCATGCATGCTTCAAAGGCTCCGGTAGTGCGGTACGCGGAGCATGGCAACGGTTTGCTGTCCAAATTTAATACCTATATTTATTGCTGAGGGCTCTGGTAATTTGTTTACACTTTTATTAAATGTATTTAATCTTCAGTTTAAAAAAAAGTTTTTTGCCCAAGTCTACGGAAAGGCTCTTGTTCTACCAATAAAAAAACAACACTGGTGGTGTGTCTAAAAGTACACTGTACATTACCTCTGGGCTCCACAGTGGTGCAGGCCAACCGAGCAACTTAAGTCCACGGCATCAATTCTTTCGCCCATTTCCGCGTACACAACGAAGCAGAGTGTCTATCAACAAGAACGCCAGCGTATAAGGTCTTCCGTACAGAATTTGCCGAAATCCTTTTGAACGTTGTCGCCCATGGTCCTCGCCCCGATCTTCTACGTGGTTTTTGTGTCGTCAGCAATGTCGTTTGCATTCGATGTCCTCTTTTTGTCCTGCTGTAACGCTAGGACTACAGCGCCTTGGACGCCTCACCGGCAACAGGTGCCATTTTGTTTCGAAAGCCACTGACTTGACGTCAGCGTCGCGTTGTGATTGGTTGCCGCTTTGCGGTTCGTCAAAGCGGTTGGAAGAAATCGGTCCCGGAGCGGTTGGCAAAAACCATAGAGTTATTATAATGTACGCTAGAGGTTCAACTGGCGCTAGTGTGCTGCTGCAAATTGAAGCAGACAGCAACCAGTCCGAAATTGACTTCTGGTAATGCATTTCTATGGGAAAAAGCGAGTGTGTTTTTCCTCTGCGCTCGATTATAACAGCAAATACCACGAACAATTCGTGCGCTCTAGGTAGCTTGGAACATTTCTCAGTCACGCAGACGAAATAATTGGTCAGTTAGAGTGTTTTTATTTGAAATTCGTGGACGAAAAACGGCGCTAAAACCGCTTCTTACGTGTATTTATGTGCACTGTCGGACACTGTTAGCGCGAATACGGCGTCGATGCTTTCCAGCATGGGGGATATACGTGCCAAACGAACGAAGGACATGTGGAAAACCAAGAGAGACGGCAAGTACTACGCAGTAACACTGGATAAGTAACTCCTTGTGCATGCAGACGATCAAAAATAAATTGAAAGCCACGTAATATAGTCAGGTTTGCAATAAATAAGTACTGCTTTATTCTTACTGCTCCCGAATATGTGCGAAGGTGCGTGTTCTGCAGGTTCAAATCATCACCCGCACGCTCCAAATTTTTACAAATAGGGAGAAGCCAGAGGACAGGTGCCCGAATAAAACTGCCCGACATAGGAAATAATAAAACGACACCTTTCGTAGCCCACATACTTTTAACAGATTGTAAAGATGCACGACGGAGTCATTTTCGTATAGCGAGAGAACGGGCATATTAGCAATATATAAGCGCCACCGGAAGGCTAGTGAAACTTGAACGCACTTTACATTCCTTTCGATTGTTGTTTTGCTTAGAATCGTCGCTCACTTTTACGTACCTGCCATTGAACATAGGTTTGGGCCTGAAATATAGCGAAGTTTAACATCGTTCAGTGGTAAAGAAAAATGCTGTGACTAAAGCAATTACACTTTCACAATATTAATAAAGGTGCATACTATCCGGTACCACCGAAATAACAAAAGTTATTCGTGTCATTTTCCGGCGAAGAGACACAATTCACGCGAGTTTTCCCATGGGAATGCACAGGAGCACCGCAAAAGTAGACTAATTGCTGTCTGCTTTAATTTGCCTCCCGGAAGTCGCATAGACAATAGCGCCAGTTGAACCTCTAGCGTACATTATAATAACTCTATGGCAAAAACGCGCTCCAACCGCTCGATCCTGATCGCTTTGCGGTTGAGAACGCGCGGATCCGCTTAGCGTTTGCGAATCCGCTGCAGTGTGAACGCGCCATAAAACCGACTACTTACAGATTAGCAAGGCTCATGCTTATTTGCAAATTGAATTGACCAGCATTTTTTTTTTTTTTTGTCAAGATACAAAAACAAGCCTCAAACGCCAAGCTATGCCGAAAATGTCCACTTTTGGGCAGTGACGTAACAAAGGGGCAGGGGGGGTGAAAGGGGGGGCGGGGGGGGGGGGGGGGCAGATTGCCCCGGGTGCAGCGCTCAGGGGGGTGTCGCGAAGGCACGCGAGAGCGGGGAGGGGGGGGGGGGGGGGGAGCGGAGGGCTACCACCCGGGTGCCACTGACCCTATAGTGACGCCACTGCACTTGGGTACGCGCTATTTTCGGACAGATTCGATCTGAGTGCGAAGGTTTGTATACGTTATAAAGTGAAGAATTTTGGTCACTCTTTTCTGCATGGCTATTCGCCTGTAGCACGGTGCTGATTGTAAACAGTTTTGGGTCAGGATAATTCAGGCGTTGTGATTTCCGCTCAGTGTTTTCATAAAACGTAGACTGCAAGGGCTTGTCCTAAAGCTTTCTTGACATTTTGAAAATATCATTGCTTTTAGCTCAGTTGCGTGATCGTATACCGGGTGTTCATTCTTAATTCAAAGAGATTTATTTTTAAAAAAGCCGTGAAAGTTACACGTATGCTGCTTGTGGAGGTGAGTTATACGGCCAGGGGGACATATTATAGGGGGCTAATCGTAACGATCAGTTGGCTAATTAACTAAAATTCGATCATTATCTTTTTAATTGATGGAAATAGACATATGGTTCCAATTAGAAACTTGCTCAGCGTCATCGAAAAGCACTAAATCAGTCATCTTCAGAAAGACTTTGAGCGCTTGAGACGCGTAGTAGTGCACTAAAGTTGCCACTCGTGGAGCAGGTACAAAGCTAGCGGTTGCGGTAAGGCGCCCGCGCGATTTTTCCGTCTCTTATCTAGCCCCAGCCGTGCACCTGCTCCACGAGTCGTAACTTTAGTACACTACTACGCTTCTCACGCGCTCAAAGTCTTTCTGAAAATGACTGATTTAGTGGTTTTCGGTGATGCTGTGCAAGTTTCTATTTGGAACCATATGTCTATTTCATTTATTTATTTATTTATTTAGGAATACTACTGGCTCCAGTCAAGGAGCCATGGTAGGAGTGGGTACAAAACATGTATACAAGATGCAGATTTATAAATGAAAACTCAATTAAGTATGAATGCAAGAGCAGATACAAAATTAGCAACAGTTGTGTTAACGACGACATCATTTGGTAGCTCGTTCCATTCTTCAATTGCCCGAGGGAAGAAAGAATATCTAAAACAGTCGTTTTTGAACCTGTATTGTTTTAACGCTCTTGTGTGGTTTAGACGTGAGGACCCGGTCGATAATGGTTGTATATAGTTAGAGCTTTGAACATGAAGAGTGCCATTAAGAATATTGAACAACGATTTTAATCTATCAATTTTCGCTCTCATTTGCAACGGTTGAAGCTTCGCTCTAATAACTAATTCGGTGGACGATGCTTCTCTACGATAATCATTAAAAATAAACCGAGCAGCTAACTTTTGGATACTTTCAAGCTTGTTAATACCGTTTAGTGTGAAAGGGCACCATACTGAACTAGCATATTCGAGCGCAGGCCTAATAAAACTTTTATAAGCAATAAGTTTAGTGTCAAAATCAGCATATTTTAATTTCCTACGACACGCAAATAAAGTGCCCCTCGCTTTGTTAACCGTTAATTCTAAATAAAAGTTAATTAACGAATTTTAATTAATTAGCCAACTTATCATTACGATTAGCCCCCTATAATATGTCCCCCTGGCCGTATAACTCACCTACACAAACCGTGTGAGTGCATCTTTTACGGATTTTTGGAAATAAATCTGTTCGAATTAAAAATGAACACCCGGTATATTGGGAAATGTATCTCGTAGACTAGATTTCACAATATATATGACGAGGAGCTGCCTATCCCATGATTTTATGCACTGTAATTGATTCCTAAGCTCAAGAGTACGACTAGGATTCACCTTTTAATACTGCGACGCAAAGGTGTACCAATCACGGGTATTTTAGACGACGTACCAGACTGATAACCTTTCCATTCAGGTAAAATAGATCGATCTGAGGTAAAGCAAAAGATGTTGAGTCGTATAAACACGACGTTTTGTATGTTAATCTAACTTTTCTTTTACTGTTTCGTTAGAATTAACAGTGATGTGACCGCTGCGCCATATGCTTCAAACTGCGCCGAAGGCTTACCCTGCTATTTCCTGCTACATTTCGCCGAAATATGAGGAGTTTGCGCAAACCATGCGCCAAAAACTTGATTTCACTTTATAAACATTGTAAACATAATGGTTCAGGCCCCGCTACACGTTCGGATCGCTGCGGTAGGCTTGTGCGAATTTTAAGAAATAGCGTACCAACATATCTGATCTCTCTGTCAGTGTCAAACACTGACAGTACTCGGAATTTTCGCGATATCCCTTATGTTCGTCGTCTGCTCTGGCGGGTAAGTCAGCTTTGTTGAGTGCGGTTCTCACCGCCCTCTTTTTGTACTGCAGTGAAGCGACAACCACAAGCATCGCGATTTTGCTCATCTTGCTTCGCCGCAGCGCACCTGAGAGCTAAAGGGAAAGCACTCCCCCAGAGCGGGACGTGACACGCAAATGTCGGATATATATATATATATATATATATACAGGGTGTTTCAGAGAACTCAGGCCAAATCGCTCCTGAAAAAACTACTCATCGCAACGAAAAAAGACTTGTGTCGTTTTGGTCTTGGGCCAGACACCCATTTTGGAAAATTATTAAAGTCCGAGATAATTAAGTTGTTAATTATATTTGCGTAATTAACTTTTATAATATTGTGTTGAAGGGCATGGTCTCAATTAGAAAATTGCTCAGCATCGTCGAAAAACACTAAATCAACAAATTGCAGAACGATAGAAGGCGGGCGAAGCATTTTACGGCTTTCTGAAAAAAACGCACAAATTCGACGGGTTTTTAATTTTCGGTTTGCTATCGGAGCGCATCTGGGCCCCGGCGGCACCGGGCCCCTTAAAAAGATAGTGCCAGCCTCTGCTGCGTCGCGCGATGACAGCGCAGCAGAGGCTGGTTGCACTATCTCTCCACGGGGCGCGGTGCCGCCGGGGCCCAGATGCGCTCCGATAGCAAACCGAAACTTAAAAACCCGTCGAATTTGTGTGTTTTTTTCAGAAAGCCGTAAAATGGTCAAATGCTTCGCCCGCCTTCTATCGTTCTGCATATCGTTGATTTAGTGTTTTTCGACGATGCTGAGCAATTTTCTAATTGAAACCATGCCCTTAAACACAATATTAAAAAGTTAATTACGCAAATATAATTAACAACTTAATTATCTCGGACTTTAATAATTTTCCAAAATGGGCCCTGGGCCCAGGACCAAAACGAAACAAGCCTTTTTTTTGTTGCGATGTGTAGTTTTCGCAGGAGCGATTGGGCCTGAGTTTTCTGAAACACCCTGGGTGTTTTCATTTCAAATTGGGCAGGCTAAAAGGGCCTAATTTTTAATTTTCACGAAAAAAATATATGTTTTGGGGGTATTTCTCAAATGAAGGAGGGCGCAAACCGCATGTTTCCCAGATTTTTTGTTCTCGAGTTACGAGCCATAGAAGTCGCAGTAGCAGAAACTAGTAATTTGGCCTGCCGTCGCAGGTCGCGTGTTTGACACCCTCTGCTGGCGCTAGAGATTTTCTACACCCTTTGAACTTTTTTCCCGCATTCAATAGGTATTATAAAGATACCTTGACGTATTCAAATATTTTTAGGAATTCGGTTGTTTTCTAAAACACATGTCAAACTCGTCACTCCGGTCGCTTTTTGGTCAACTTTGACAGGTCATTACTTTGTCTGTACTTAAGGTAAATTTCTTTCTCTGGCTCTACCGAAAGCCCAAAGCAAGTCCATTATAGATATAATAATATCATTACAATCTGTCGACTAGCCGTTCCGCTACCTTCACGTAAACGTTGTAAGAAATAACAAATGTTGAAAGTTTGAGGTCGATTTTCTCAAAAAACTCATTTTCGTAAATTTTTATTTTTTAAATTCTTTTAGACATA
Organism: Ixodes scapularis; assembly: GCF_016920785.2. NCBI lineage: Eukaryota > Metazoa > Arthropoda > Arachnida > Ixodida > Ixodidae > Ixodes > Ixodes scapularis. The sequence goes on along the minus strand of NW_024609836.1, from coordinate 8,024,855 downwards.
TTAGTCGACTATAGGAAAAAACAGTCTAAAAATGTAGGATTTTGTTTTTATGTCCTTTATTTGAGCCGCAATCACGTGAAATGTGTAAACATTGGTTATTTTTCACAACGCTTGCGTGAAGGTAGCAGAGCGACTACTCAGCAGATCATAATGATATTACTACATCTATACTAGGCATGCTTAGGGCTTTCTATAGAGCTAAAGAAATAAAATGTACCTTAAGTACAGACAAAGAAATGATGTCTCAAAGTTGACCAAAAATCGACCTGAGTGACGAGTTTGACATTTTTTTTAGAAAATAGTCAAACTATTAGAAATATTTGAATACATCAAGGTATCTTTATAGTATTTATTAAATGAGGGGGAAAATTTAAAAAGGTGTAGAAAAAACACTAGCGCCAAAAGAGGGTGTCAAACACGCGATCGGCGACGACAGGCAAAAACACTAGTTTCTGCCACTGCGACTTCTACGGCTCGTAACTCGAGAACGAAAAATCTGGGGAACATGCGGTTTGCGCCTTCCTTCATTTGAAAGATGCCCCCAAAACACATATTTTTTTCGTGAAAATTAAAAACTGGACCCTTTCAGCCTGCCCGTAGGGAGGTTTCATCTCAAATCGGGCAGTCTAAAACGGTCCAATTTTTAATTTTCACGAAAAAAATATGTGTTTTGGGGGCATCTTTCAAATGAAGGAAGGCGCAAACCGCATGTTTCCCAGATTTTTCGTTCTCGAATTACGAGCCCTAGAAGTCGCAGTGGCAGAAACTAGTGTTTTTGCCTGTCGTCGCCGATCGCGTGTTTGACACCCTCTCCTGGCGCTAGTGTTTTTTCTACACCTTTTTAAATTTTCCCCCTCATTTAATAAATACTATAAAGATACCTTGATGTATTCAAATATTTCTAATAATTTGACTATTTTCTAAAAAAAATGTCAAACTCGTCACTCAGGTCGATTTTTGGTCAACTTTGAGACATCATTTCTTTGTCTGTACTTAAGGTACATTTTATTTCTTTAGCTCTATAGAAAGCCCTAAGCATGCCTAGTATAGATGTAGTAATATCATTATGATCTGCTGAGTAGCCGCTCTGCTACCTTCACGCAAGCGTTGTGAAAAATAACCAATGTTCACACATTTCACGCGATTGCGGCTCGAACAGAGGACATACAACCAAAATATTACATTTCTAGACTGTTTTTTCTTGTAGTCGATTAATAGGTCTAAAAGAATTTAAAAAATAAAAATTTACGAAAATGAGTTTTTTGAGAAAATCGACCTCATACTTTCAACATTTGTTATTTCTTACAACGTTTACGTGAAGGTAGCGGAACGGCTAGTCTACAGATCGTAATGATATTATTATATTTATAATGGGCTTTCTTTGTGCTTTCTGTAGAGCCAAAGAAAGAAAATTTAAAGTAATGACCTGTCAAAGTTGACCAAAAAGCGACGGGAGTGACGAGTTTGACATGTTTTATAGAAAACAATCAAATTCCTAAAAATATTTGAATGCGTCAAGGTATCTTTATAATACCTATTGAATGCGGGAAAAAAGTTCAAAGGGTGTAGAAAAAATTCTAGCGCCAGCAGAGGGTGTCAAACACGCGACCTGCGACGGCAGGCCAAATTACTAGTTTCTGTCACTGCGGCTTCTACGGCTCGTAACTCGAGAACAAAAAATCTGGGGAACATGCGGTTTGCGCCCTCCTTCATTTGAGAAATGCCCCCAAAACAAATTTTTTTCGTGAAAATTAAAAATTCGACCCTTTTAGCCTGACGAAAGTGATCCCTGGAGAAGGGGAACAAGAGGGACAAAGGACAAACATAAATCTCCAAACACAGCTATAGGTGACTGGTGAGCGACCTTTGTCCCTCTTGTTCCCCTTTTCCGGGGATTACTTTCGTCATTCTTGTCCAGGTCACTTGCACCTTTGCATTTAATTGCATTATAATTATAACCTTTTAGCCTGCCCGATTTGAGATGAAAACACCCATATATATATATATATATATATATATATATATATATATATATATATATATATATATATATATATATATATATATATATATATATACGGAAGAAAACGCACCTGAGACGGTTGTTGGAGTTTTTAAAACATATTATTGGTAAAGTTGGTCGACGTTTCGGCCTGAGCCAGACCTTTTTCGAGACTGGCACTGTGGCACATGAGATTTCAGATTGACGCTCCTTGACCACGCCACGTGGCATTCCAAACATCTGGTTTCTCTCAAGAGTTGACGGTACCCCCGACGCAGGCGTCCCCCTCCCCCGCGTAAACCTGACCCTGGTGAAAGAACTCGCACCATGTCGGAAAATCGAACTCAAGCAAAGCGGTGGAGGAGGGAGGAGGAGGGGCAGCCACAAGAACAGCAGGCGGCAAACTCTCGCCGAGAAAAAAAAAAAACAGCTTTTGAGAAAAATGATTTGAGCAGTGTCCGAGCGGTGTACCAGCCGCCCCCTCTGTCCGTGAAAAAAAACAACACACATATACCTATCCCCCTTTCACGTAATGAACTTGAAGACAGGGAAGACGAAGGGTGGTTCTGGACTTCCTCACAAAAAATAAAAAAAAATAAAAGAGAAAAAACAGTTGCAGCTTCCGAGAAAACTTGCCCCAAGCGGTGTACGAGCGGTGTGCCCGAGCCGCCTCCTCAGTGCGTAAAAAAAACACAACACACACACGCACACATATCCCTTTTTTCACATAATAAACTTCAAGACGGGGAAGACGAGGGGAGGTTGTGGACTTTTAAACCGATATGACTGCTCAAGGTGTGTTAACTGCGTGCATGGACGTCATTATTCCAGGGAGATTGCATGCATAGATGACATTATGCCGGGATCTTCATTAATACCTGCCCGGATTGAATTAAATTTGTAAATAAGATACGATTCTCTCTGCTCGCAACACGTTATCAGCTGCCCTTTCAGTCAACAATATTATTAGAACGAACTCTATATAAAATAAATCGTGGATGGCCTAAAGCATGTGGAATGTGTACGCTCACGCTGATACAGGAGGATCGTGAATGTTAACCGCGTGAATGGAAGACATAATGCCGGGATGTTTATTGATCGCGGCTTTGAACTTGTGAATAAGGTACGATTCTTTCTGTTCGTGATCTCGGTTGCTTTTGAAACCAGACTAAAAATGTGACTTGGAGCTTATTAAATGAGTGTTTTGAATCGCTAACATGCTTTGAAACGGGAAGTGTGGGGTTTGATTTTGCATGCGATCTGTGATTATTAAACCGCAATCGGAAAGGTGTCTCTGTCTGGCCCACGTACTGCGCGCCGCAAGTGCTACAGTGTAAAAGGTATACTACACTACTGGTGTCGCAATTTAAGTTGCCATAAATTTTGTAGGTGAATTTGGAGTTTGTACTCTTTATGGGGTTTCTCGGTGTTACGTGTGGGCAGACCCCACATCCCGACTTTCCGCATGGCCGACTCCCAGTGCTCTCAGTGGCAGTTATCTGGGACCTGACTAAGGAATCCTTAATGTTGCGCGAGCATCTGTACACCACATGAGGGACGGTAGTAACTACTTTTGCGAGGCGTTCACTTTGTTGCAAAATATTAAAATGTTTCCTTAATATGGCGGTGACATTCGGAGACTTATTGCTGAAGGTCAGCCCGAGGCTGGCCTGTCGGCTTGTCTCCGCCTGGGGACCGCTGTCACCTAACAAGAGGTCGCGATCGAGGGCGCGCGCCTTACTAATTGCGTCTGTTATCATTTTTTCTGGTACTTCTGTTCTTTTAGAACCTCGCGTAGTGGATTGGCGTTGGAGTCAAAATCATCGTTATTAGAACATACACGTTTAAACCTGTGAGCCTGGCTGTACGGAATACTGGTTCGGCAAAGTCGAGGATGGCAACTGTCGAAGTGCAAATATCTCTGGCTGTCCGTGGGCATTCGATACAGTTGAGTGACCAGAGTTGTGTCCTTAATTATTACTCTAACGTCTAAGAAATTAATGTCGGTTTTCGAGTAACTGTGTGTGAAGCGAATGGAAGGGTGCACGGAGTTAAAATCTGCGATGAACTTGAGAAGCTCATTTTCTGAGTGTGACCAGATAAAAAATACGTCATCAATATACCTTCTGTAAAACATCGGTTGGAGCGGACAGGATGCGAGGAAAGTTGATTCTAGGTCGCCCATAAATATGTTCGCAAAGTTCGGGGCCATTTTCGTGCCCTTGCGGTCCCTCTAGTTTGAAGAAAAAATTTGCCGTCAAATTCAAAACTGTTTAACTCAAGAACCAGGCTCGAAAGGACAGCCAGAACTTGGCTCTCCGGGAAGTCATCAGTCCTGTGGGCCTCATATGCCCTCACAAGCGCCTCTATGCCGTCTTTATGGGGAATATTGGTGTACAGAGCAGTTACATCCATTGTCACCAGAAAAGCATCCTTGGGTATCTGAATTTTAGAATTTTCTTTGAGAAAATGAGTCGTGTCCCGAATGTATACGACGGGAAGGTAGGCGGGATGTGTCTGATGAGGTTATCAACGAAACTAGAAATTGGCTCGGTGAGCGTTCCTGAGCCCGACATAATAGGGCGGCCGGGATTCCCTTCTTCGTGGATTTTAGGTAACATATAGACCAACACGCGGCCCTGACGTCACGCAGCTGCGGTGGCGCTGTCGACGGCACTGCGCGTGCGCAGACGCTTCACTCGTCCCTAATTCGGTTTGTGCGCACGCGCAGTGCCCACACCCGGTGTGGGCAAACGCGGGCTTGTTTATAAACAGCGTGTCGGTCTATAGAAGCGCCCAGGTACGGCGTGTTTGGCAGTTAGCCCCCGTAAAGTTTTTTCGGTAATTTCACCTTGTTTCTCTAGCTCGATAAGTCGCTGGTGTATAAGTTTGTCATGCTGGCTGGTTGGGTCGTTGTTTAGATGACGGTAGAATTTGGCATCGGTTAGTTGTCTATAGCCTTCTTTTATGTAATCCGAGATGTTGAGTATAACCATGGCACCCCCCTTGTCAGCTGGTTTGATTATAATATATTTTCTGTTACCTAGATCCTTGAGCGCCCTGCTATTCGCGACTCCAGCGACCTATACACTCCGTGCAGGAACTATAGGGGGCGCTTTGAAAAACGCGCGCAGCGCCGCTAGCGGAGGAGCTGGCGTTCGACTGTGAGGCGCGTTCAGCAGCCTGCGGCGCCTTTTCGCATGCCAAGCTGTGGCGGCGGAAGCGCGCACGGACGGAACTTTTGCTTTTTGAGCCGATAAGTTGAAGGTGACGTTGCATGAGGGCAGAGGCAGAAGGGAATTTAGCTGTTCTCCACTTCTTATATATTGAGTTTGAGTCGTTATTAGGGGTAATTTCTCTAGTTGGGGCCGAAAAAGAAGTTGGAGCAATTTTCCGAAAAACAAGACGGCCGCCACCTTAATTGCTGTGAGTGGGAAATTTATTTCGCTCGTCGCTGTAAACCTAGGACTGCTGGAACGATGATATTTGGAGGCGAGTGAGTTGTTCACTAAGTTTGTGCACGAAGAGTGCCAAGTTTCTTGAAGACAGCAGGTGTGAAAGTTAGGTTTCTAACGAATAAAGACATAAAGCCAATATTGGACCCAAAACGTTGTGTTATAACCGGGCTGTGCAAAGTGCAGATTTGGGCACACAGATGCTTGGACTTGACAGTAACATGACACAGCACTTATTATACAAAAAACAAAAGGTGCCATAGGGAAACCAAGTGAAAATTTGGTTTGGGCGGCGTAACTCAATGGGAACCGGTTTTGACCATGAAAAGGCTGTCAAGACAATACCACTGGTCGGGGGAGGTGGAGACTTTATAGAGGTAGGAAGGGACTAGTGGACTGTACTTCCGATTGAAACAACTTTACGAAAGGTGGTTCCAAAGCCGTGAAAACAAAGTTGTCGGCCAGAACACGGTTTGGCCGCCAAGGGCTTTTGCGGTCAGCTGTTGTGTAATAACCTGTTGTGCGAGGTGCTGATTTTCGGCGCACAGGTACTTTGACATGACCGTCACTTGGCACAACACTTATTATAACAAAAAGAGTTGGCATAGCGAAACCAGGTGGAAATTTAGTTTGGGCGGCGTAACTAAATGGGAACTGGCTTTGACCGTCAAAGGCTGTCAGATAATACCACTCATCGTGGGAGGTGCAGACTTTACAGGTAGGAAGGGACCAGTGGGCGGTACTTCCAGTTCGAACCACTTTGCGATAGGTGGCTCTAAAGCCGCGAAAAAAAAAAATGTTGTCTACAGAACTCGGGGTGTCAGCGTTTCCACATCCAAAAGATAGCCACCACGTAAACTTCCATACTTAAACGTCGATTCTTCAGTGATTCCGAGTTTCATTGTTTCTTTTTTAGATTTATATTTGTCACTTTTTTTACCGTTCGAATCTTTCTTCATGAAGTACAGATTGCGTGCCATACTTGTCCGGAAATATCATCGACACGTACGATGGGGACGAAACTTCTTCGGAAGGCATTCCTCCAACGAAATTGGCACTGCATACCCGCGAGTGTGGGATGGCATTTCAGTTCGTCCCATCGACGCTGACAAATGTAGGCGTTACTGGTACGAAAACAAACGCAGAGCGCAAAGCGGCAGTGTAGAATATGTCAGCCGTGCCGACTCAGTGGCAGACATGATCGGGAGACCAAATTTCTCGCGTCGTACGGCACGGCTCCATCGTTGTCGCTGTCCCACAAAACATCGGCGAGGTGAAAAACTGTGAAACTTTGTCTCCACGAGATACGACGCATAACTTTTGAAGCACTTAATGACGCAGCACAGGCAGTACTTCATGCTGTGAACCCAGCGCAACCGCACCACTCCGATTTCAATGCGTGCCAACGTCCGTGGCGTGGTTTCGGTTTCGTTTTCTCTGGGGTTCTCACTGCCTACCTTCGGTACCGGCCGCGCGGCGGCGCGCCAGTCGCGTCGCACGGAGTGTATAGGGGGCGCCACCACCAAACAAACATGGCGGCTGAGTCCAGGTCGCGTCGGCTCGGCCGGACTGTAGCCGGACCGCCTGAACAGGTGGCGCGTTCTATTTAACAGATTTTCCTTTGTTTAATGCCCAATTTTATAGGTATTTGAACTGAGACGGTTAAGTGTAGCCGGTGCAGATAAACTTGCAAAGCATAGTTTTGTTTTGCCGGTGTTTTTCGTTCTTTTCATGTCAAACTTTCGTTTCGGAGGTTTCGTTCAAAACCGTAACTATGGGCTCCGGAGAGACGGCAATATACTAATCAGTTTTTATCACCTAAAGCGGCGGTGGCTACAGAATTGTTCCACAGAGAGTAACTTTTCAGCTAACTCGCTTGCCTCGACCATGCGACTTATCTGTCCGCGAAATCGAGCTTTTGCGCGTATCCGCGTTTAAGAAACAGCTCCAGTCGTCTGCTCGGTCAACAACACAGCCTGCAGGAAAATTACGAAAATTAAGCAAGCGCTTGTTGAGCCAAGGACCATCTTAACCCGCCGGCGCCCCACTAGGCAGATGATACTCGTATTTTTATTCAGGTTTTAGTAGCAATCGAGAAGTCATTTTGACGAGCGTGTTATGTATTATATTACGTACTATGGGGGGGGGGGGGGGAGGGGGGGTCCCACTAAAGCGATATTAGTATATTCTTTGGGTTGAAATACGAGCTTAGTTGACTAGCTATTAGGTGAGCTGCTGAATAAAAGTATATTTGACAGACAGAGAGATACTACTTAAACTTAGCCAAATGGTTCTATAGCCGGCAGCACGGGGACAAACTGAAGAGTCTTCATCGAAGATTCACGCAGAACCTTTCTGCATTGAACTTTGCTTCAAATCCTGAACGGAGAAAATGAGTATTTTTTTTTTTTTTTTTTGGCTGGTCAACCTGGCCAATGTAGACGTATACACCAACTCAACTCTCCTACGTCACGCCGCGGTGGTGGCGCGCCGGACGCACTTCCGGTCTGGGGCGGTGGGCAGAAGTCGCCGTGCGAGACATGCATTCCTGTGTTTCTTTGGAAGATACGAGACAAAAACCTGCCTTCTCGTCAAAATGCTGCGATGGGGGCTTTACCAAGAGAATCTGGAAAGGTTTGAAGATCAGTTTTCATGTGTTTCTGTCCCCTCCGTTCGCCCGAGAACGTGGATAGCAGCCGTGAAAAGGGCAAACCAGACGCTGTCGAACTACGATTGCGTGTGCGGGCCACAATTTGTGGTCACCAGATGTATTTGCTTTGTTCCAACATGAACGAAAGAAAACCCCCAAGTTGTCCGGACTACCCACGGATTCAGTGCGTCTTCAAATTCACACGGCCGCCTGATCGTTCGAACTTTCGTCTGCTCTCTCAAAGTTGTCTGCTTTTTGTCGTCTGCTCGTTCAAACAAAAGCGGCCCGTAGACCAAACTTTGACCCGGTGATTGCAATAAGAAGTAACTGCGGGCCTCAAAAGACTTAAGTAGGCTCGGTGTAAACCGTAGATACAAGATGTTAATTATTCGTACCGGTGGCCATCACCTACTTGTTACGCTTGGTCTGTTCCCGCTTCCGATTTTCAGTATCGACGTCGATCATCGCCGCTACCTTTTACACTTTTGCAGCACGAGTGACGTCGCGACCGAAAATAGCTACAAGAATCTCATCATGGTTTTGGCGTCCATTCTGCAGCGTTCATGCGAATGAATCACCGCACGTCAAATTATTTACGGAAATTTTAGCGGCGTAACGAGCCTTTATAATTTCGCTCAGGCGATTGAAGTGGTAAGACATTGCGATGAGGACGTAGAATCGACAACTCCAACGCGAAAAAGACTATGCAGACTCACACAGACGCCGACAACGTGACATTCGAATGGTTTGTTTACGCGGGACGCGGTGCTTCTTGCCCGTACTCCATTGCGCGTGCGTTCGAACTGTCGTCTGCTCTTTCAAACTTGGCTGCTTTGTGTCGTCAATTCGTTGAAACGACAGCGGCCCGTAAACCAAACGTTGACCCGGTAATTGCGATAAGAACTAAGTGCAGGCCCCAAAACACTTTTGAAGGTTGGTTGGGGTAGGCTAAGTGTAAACAGATACAATAAGTTGTTGATCATTGTTACCAGTGGCCATCACCGACTTGTAATTCCCGATTCTACTTGCGGTTTTCAGTATCGATGTCCACCATCTCAGCTACGGTCCACGCTTTTGCAGTCCGAGCGACGTCGCGACTGTAAATAGCGAGCAGAATCTCATCGTGGGAGTCAGGCTTTAGCGCCCATTCTGCGGCGTCCACGTGAAATGAATCGCCGCACGTCACATTATTCACGCAAAGTTTTGCCTCAATAGTTTTGCTGAAGCCGCTCAAGTAGTCAGACATTGTTAGGAGGACGTAGAATCAACAATTCCAACGCGAAAAAGAGCACGGGGACTCCCACCGACGCCGACAACAACGCAATTCAATGGTTTGTTTATGGGCTACGGCGGGCTTCTTGCCCACCATCCACCGCGCATGCGCGGCGCCGGTGGCATCCACTAGGGGCGCTCCGGTTTGTTTGTAAACATGAGTTGGTGTTGCAGCGAGCAGGTTTTCCTGAATCAAGTAATTGCGAAATCAGCCCAACTCCTTTGGTGTGGTCCAGAGGCTTTTTCGGCGAAAAGCAGCCAAGATGAATAGCCAACGCACCGACCGGCGTGGGTGGCTCAAACTTGAAGCTAAGCGAACACAACCAAACTCAAGAAGAGCAGCTATCGAACCTTCCCATTCCCCTTACTGCAACATTGATGTTCCCTCCAGTGAAATGCCTCGTCTGTCGTCCTCAGTCCACTGTCCTACATCCTTATAAAGAAACCATTTATCAGTTACCAAGTAGCCGTAACTTTAAATGTGATTCCAGACAGACAAGAAATCAAAACATTTTTCTGCGATTCCTCCCCATCCAAGAAATCGAAAGCACGCGACCGTGTGTTGTCGAGTAAACAATTCAAACACGTAATAGAAGAAAACAATCTACTGAGGCTTCACCACACTAATTATCACTCAGCCAAACTTAAGAAATATTCGGACATTCGTCAAATTACATTGTTCGTCACCGCGCCGACAACACGTGTTCGCGAAAGCCACCAGAGACGCGGAGGGGCGCGAAGCGACCTGGACCGGCTGGTTTCCGGTTTCCCCGCTTGATGGCGTCCGTTTTGCTGGAGTCGCGAATAAGCTGACACAATGTCCTTTTGGACCGCCTGGATATAAAGGTCTAGATGCTTATCTCTGTTGGGACCGCGAGTCCAGCCGGACGATGTCGAAGGCAGAGGAGATGTGCCCCTGTTGGGGCCTATCAAAGAATTCCTGAAGCCGAAGGCTTCGTGCGAAATTATCGAGATCCTGGAGGAAAGTGAATTCGTCGTACTGGCCCGTGGTCGGGCAGAAGTTAAGACCCCTTGAGAGGAGCGACTCTTCGTCGTGGGTTAGCTTTACGCTGGATAAATTAACTATGTTGCTACGATCAAGAGAGTTATTCTGCATTCCCGTCCACTCACCGTCGTCGGGGGGTATTTAATATTATCCCTAGCTAGCTTACTATTTTTTACCTCCTTGATGATCCCACGTTTCTTTTCTTCAAATAATTGTAGTGATGCGGTTTCCTGCGGTGACAGTTTGTTGGCGCGAAGCAAATTACTTTCAACCCTTCGAACATTTGTCGAAGTTGTCTGACAGTGATTTTTAACTATTTTCACTAAATCGAGAGAAGCATTCGTAAGCACCGCATTCCATTTTTTTTTTTTTTTTTTAAATCGCTTTCGGAGAGATTTGTCATAGTAGGTGGAAAAACAATTTGTAAACCCCTGGGAGCAATGCGCACGTCGAGGCAAGTCTCAAGGTATGCGGCATGTGACTCGTGGCGTATCCTTTTGTCCGCTAACTTCCTAATTTCTAAAAAAATGTGGTGAAACGTGAACAGGTATCTCACTCAAAACAGGAGGAGCTTTTGATGTACCAGGCGGAGACCGTCAGTCCTGTTGCGAGCAGAGAGCCGCGCTGTAAGTCTTGCGCAGATTGTAGCGCGCTTGAGGGGCAGGCTCGGCGATCTGCTCCCCTGTCCGGCAGGGCGTCCGCCGGCGTCGTCCTCTAAGCAAGTAGGTGCCCCCGCCGAGGGCCGGGGCGTCACGGTGGCCGGGTGGCCGTCAGGAAAAAAGCCGCTTACAACTCCCTGTAACGCCGAATTGGAGCGCAGCTCTTGAGGAGGAGGGAAGGGCGCTGGGGGGGGGGGGGGGGGGGGTTAGACTAACCAGGGGGGGGTCACGTGACCTTGGGGGGTCACATGACCCCCAATGCCGATGATGTCATCACTGACGTCACTGATGACGTCATTAGTGACGTCACTGATGACTTCACCAGTGATGATGATGACGATGCGAATGTCGGTGACGTCATCAGTGACGTCGCTGACGACGTCATCAGTGATGATGACGATGCGGATGCCGGTGACGACATCAGTGACGTCACTGATGACGTCATCAGTGATGATGACGATGACGATGCGGATGTCGGTAACGTCACCGGCATCCACATCGTCATCGTCATCATCACTGATGACGTCACCGGCATCCACATCGTCATCGTCATCATCACTGATGACGTCACCGGCATCCACATCGTCATCGTCATCATCACTGATGACGTCACCGGCATCCACATCGTCATCGTCATCATCACTGATGACGTCACCGGCATCCGCATCGTCATCGTCATAATCACTGATGACGTCACCGGCATCCACATCGTCATCGTCATCATCACTGATTACGTCACCGGCATCCACATCGTCACTGATGACGTCATCATCATTGATGTCATCATCACTGATGACGTCACCGGCATCCACATCGTCATCGTCATCCTCACTGATGACGTCACCGGCATCCGCATCGTCATCGTCATCACTGATGATGACATCAGTGATGATGACGATGACGATGTGGATGCCGGTGACGTCATCAGTGTCGATGACGTCATCGGGAGATCACGCGACATCGGCGGGGGTCACGTGACCTCGGGGGGTCACGTGACCTCAGGGGAGTCACGTGACTTCGGGGGGTCACGTGACCTCGGGGGGTCACGTGCCTCCCCACGAAGTCACGTGACCCCGGTGGGGGGCTCGCGCGGTGCATTATGGGATATTTCCCATGATGCACCGCGCGGTTACGCCGACGGCGACGGCGACGGCGACGCCGACGCCGCTCAAGCCGGAAACGGGCCCCTAAGAGCTGCGCTCTAACACGGGTTCCGGCCGTTGCGTAGGCCTAGCGTCATTTTCTCGGGAAGCGGGCACCCCCGCCGAGGGCGGGAGCGTCACGGAGGCCGCGTGGCCGCCGAGAAATCCAGGGTCCGGCTGGTGCGTTGACTCAGGAAATTGCGTCCCCCGATCCTCCAAACAAGGGACTCGCTGTTGAAGGTCCAACAAGGTGATCGCGCCGGGGTCCCCCACGTGCTCTCGAGAAGCGGCATGGTCACGCCAAACGTCGGCATCTCGGCGGTGGCACCTGGTGAGCAGCCAATGCACGTTCCAAGCCAGGTAAGACACGCCGACGAAGCTGGCGTGCACTCCATCGGCTGCCATGACCAGATGTGCAGGAAATTGGCCGAAACAGTGATCAAAGAAGAACGTGCCTCTCGCCTGATGGCACAGCCCGCGGAGGGCGCCGTTGAAATCCCGCACCCTGGCATTAAATCCGCCGATGAACCTCCAGTTCGAAGAGCCGCGGCGTCGATTGGGCGTGCGCGGCAGAACGAGGGTGGCATACACACTTGTGATGTCGGGACGATGTTCTCGGATGTGCTCGAGAAGGCCACGGTAGTCGGAAAGCGCCGTCCGGACACTGGCGGTGGCGAGGTCGTTTGTGCCCAGGTGAAGGATCAGGCGGGTTACGCCTCGGGGAACGGAGTCCAAAAGATGCTTGCCGTCCAGGATACGGGCACCACGTGGCGAGACGAAAGCAGGCGAGAGGTGGTGGGCCGGATCAAAATGGTGGTGCAGGTATTTTGTCTGTGAATCCCCGATGATTGCAGTTGTGGGGTGGTGAGAAGGGAACTTCCCCACAATCAACCTCGAAGTAGCGTTGTCGGCATCCATCGTAGAGGTAGAGAAAAAAAAAACGAAGCGCAGGATGACGAAAAGTATATACGGAAGAAAACGCACCTGAGACGGTTGTTGGAGTTTTTAAAACATATTATTGGTAAAGTTGGTCGACGTTTCGGCCTGAGCCAGACCTTTTTCGAGACTGGCACATGAGAAGTCAGATTGACGCTCCTTGACTACGTCTCTCTATTTTTTTTTTTTTTTTGCGAGGAAGTTTAGAATTACCCCTTGTCTTCCCTGTCTTGAAGTTCATTACGTGAAAGGGGGATATGTATACGTCTGTTTTTTTTCACGGACAGAGGGGGCGGCTGGTGCACCGCTCGGACACTGCTCAAAGCATTTTTCTCAAAAGCTGTTTTTTTGTTTTTTTGTTTTTTGTTTTTCCGCGAGAGTTTGCCGCCTGCTGTTCTTGTGGCTGCCCCTCCTCCTCCCTCCTCCACCGCTTTGCTTCAGTTCGATTTTCCGACATGGTGCGAGTTCTTTCACCAGGGTCAGGTTTACGCGGGGGAGGGGGACGCCTGCGTCGGGGGTACCGTCAACTCTTGAGAGAAACCAGCCAGATTCACGAAGAGCTTCTTAGTTTACGACAACTTAGCTAAGAAGTTCGTAAGTTAAGAACATCGTAAGAAGAGGAGAAATCGGTATTCACGAACGCGTTCTTAAGTGAGAGGAGGAAAGCGACGTTGTCGTACGGAGAAACTAAAACTTACCGGTGCTGTTGCTATGGCGACGGCGTCTTCGGCAGCACGAACAACCAATCGGAGAGCTCGGCATTTGTTCGGAGCCGTTCGGAGCCGTTCGGAGCACGTGGATTTTTCATAACAAACACAGGCGGCCTTTCTGCCACCGCTGGTCTCGGGTTCGTATCTGTGCAGTGATATGTCGACGCTAACCCGATTTAAACTCGCCGGAATGCCGAGGCCGGGATGCGTAACCATCCCCATTGACTGCTACGAACTCGATCGCTACCAAGTCAACACAACTGTCATCGTTGGTAAAAGACGGCCCGCAGTCGTTTGCAGAGCGACGTAGATGGGAACAAATTGCCGCGACGTTTTTTGCGGCCTCGGAGATGCAGGAGCGAGCCGACGTTAAAAAAGATACGTTTGAACTATGACAGTGTAAGCAAGAGCCACGTAAATGCCTGTTCACACTACGGAACGGACGCGCGCGTTTTATCGAAGTGCTGGATTTGCGCTGTTGGACCGCGAATTGATAAGCGCTTGGGGGCCGATCCTTTACAATTGCAACTCGATGCTGACGTGACACCCGGCGAAGAAAGGTTGGACCGGCATTGCGACCCACGAACTGTTACATCGATCGACTGTGAGGTGCAGTCGTGTCAGAATAAAATGGAATACTAATAACAAAATGTGCATACCATGTTGCGAAGGTAATCCATACGGCGTTTATTTGAGCTTGATATCACACAAAACAGAGATAGAAGCGATGAGAGCCCCTTTTCGACGACAGCGTTCGTCACCGTTGCCTCGGAAAACAAGGAGATGACAAGAGGAAGAGATTGACCTCTTAATCTAGAATTGAGGTCAGCGATCAAACTATATACGGGAAGGGTTCACAAGGGTCGCGCGGGCATATTCCATTCAGCGCGCCAGCCGGTCGTGGGCAGACGGTCTTCGCCAAGGACCGTCAGATCATCGCTGCGCCGAGTCGGAGTGCCTGCTAGGCCTATCTGCCGATCGGTCGGAGTCCGTACTCGTGGCCCTTGGAGTTTTTCGCGGGTGTCTGTGGATCCAGCGTTCTTGTTCGTTCGTCGTGGTCTGTTTCAAGTAGTTTTTACTTGTTTCTTGCTGCTTGAAGTCGGGAGGCGTGAGAAGCGCACGTAGAAAAATAAACATCCGTTGGTTGTCGCGACCAAATGAGCGACGCTGTCGGCCATGCTGATTTGATCGTAAGAAGTGCGTAAGACAGCTTCGGAGCTGTCGTAGGATTTCGTCGTAACCTGCGCAAAACTTACGAAAATTTCGTTTCGTGAATACGGATTTGTTCTTAAGTTTTGTCTGACATCTCATGTGCCAGTCTCGAAAAAGGTCTGGCTCAGGCCGAAACGTCGGCCAACTTTACCAATAATATGTTTTAAAAACTCCAACAACCGTCTCAGGTGCGTTTTCTTCCGTATATACTTTTCGTCATACTGCGCTTCGTTTTCTCTCTCTCTCTCTCTCTCTCTAAATATATATATATGTGTGGGTGATTTCATCTCAAATGGTGCAGGCAAAAAGGGTTGAATTTTTAATTTCGCTGAAAAAAATATATGTTATGGCGTCGTCTCTAAAAACGCAGTAGCCACAAACCGCAAGTTCGTCGGATTTTTTGTTCTCGACTTACGAATTTTAAAAGAGGCTGCGGCGGAAAGCAGTGTTTTTCACATCCGTCTTTTTTTTTTTTTTATTTAGGTATATTGTTAACCCGTTAGGGTTGTTACAGGGGTGCACAAGGCACGAGAATACATATGACCAAATACAAAAAGAAACAAGGACACTGTATCAACAACAATTCAAACATACAAAAATAGCGCTTGACATTGAATTTATAAATCGTCAAACAGCGACGAAGCAAAGACATCACACAATAACATCACAATTTTCTCATGATTATACGTGAATAGGAAATACTAAGGATTCGATAGATATCATTGAAAAAGGTTCAGAATGCTTTTTTCAAACAAGGTTAGTGTATTTGCTGTTGTTAATTCTGGTGGTAGGCTGTTCCAATCAGTTATCGTTCTTGGAAAAAAGGAGTATTTATATGCATCAATATTTGCCGTATCTATTTGGTAGTGGTTTAAGTGGTTGCCTCTGAGAGGCCTGATCTGCCGAGCAACTATGTAAGGGTCCGTATTAAAATTAAATTGGCCATTTTGTAGCATATAAAAGAATTTAAGGCGTGCTATTTTTCTACGGTCACAGAGCGTTGGAAGGTTGAGATAGTAGGGAGTTTTCGTAGATCGTTTTCGCCGTCCCGCAAGGCCCTCCGCAACCCGCTACGATAGCGGGAACTCCGCAGTCAAGGCTATCGGCGCGCAAGCGCAGTAGCAACTTCTTCGTTGCGGAACGCTTAGCGGAGGGGGCAGCGCGGTCTACGAAAACTCCCTAGTTAAGCATTTCCTGTACTGATTCTGTTCTCTGATATCTCGACAATATAAATCTGGCTGCCATCCTTTGTATTTTTTCTAGTTTATTTATCTGATAGGCTCTAAAAGGATCCCAAATTATAGAAGCGTACTCTAGAGTAGGCCGTATTAGTGCTTTATATGCAGTTAGTCTCGTCTCAGGGGGAGCGAGCTTGAGATTGCGCTTGAGATACCAGAGTTTTTTCCTAGCAGCTGAGCACACATTGTCAACGTGAGTTTTCCAGCTTAAGTTTGATGATATGGTAAGGCCAAGATATTTAAACTCGTTCACCTGTACTAAAGGTTCGTTTCCAAGCTTGTATACGAATGGTAGAATATTTTGTTTTTTGTTAGTTATAGTACAATGTATAGTTTTAGTTAAGTTAATTTTCATTTTTGACTCCTTACACCATTTTTCTACTGTCTGCAGTGCCGAGTTAAGCCGGACCTGATCATCGTGGCAAGAGATAACTGAATACAACAAGCAGTCATCTGCAAACAGGCGCACCGCAATAGAGGGTCCTATATTTTCCACTATATCGTTTATATAGCACAATTGGATGTTTCGCTCGATCTCCCATCGTGGATTTTCAGTCCACATTACAATAACTTTTTTCAACCACTCTGTGAGCACAGGCAAAAAGGCTCTAATACCATAAAATAATTTTAGGCGTTTTGCTTGTTTTCTATAAAAATGTTAAAAACGCCCCTTCGGTTAATTGTTGACCAACTTTGACAATTAAATACTGGCAATCTATTTGGGTTACGTCGATACTTTTTGTGTCTATAGAGAGCCCAAAACACGCTCTTTATATATATTCTAAGATCACTTAGCTGTATAAATTTTCATTGGCGGTACCTGTACGTTAATGCTATGCGAAAACCAAAAAGTACCATTTTTGAAATCGATTTCCTAAAAAAAAAAAAACATTTTTTTTCTTTTTTTTATTTTTGTTAAAATGTAGAAATGATAGTTGCCTACTGAAAAAGAAAGTCTAGAAAGTGTGTATTTTGTTTTTATGTTTTATATTTAAGCCTCAATATCGGAAAAAGACGTCTTCGTTTTGCAAGACCCAAGTCAGACATAGTGACCCGTGCAAAAAGATTTTTTTGAATTTTTTTATGCGTTTTGTAATCAAATATAAACACATTTTGTGGTATTAAATAGTTATTTATGTTTTGATAAGAGCGGGAAACCACAAGAAACACATCTAATCCAATCAGCAGGCCGAGTAGACCTTCAATATCGAAGAGGTATAGACGTTGTATTTTTTAGATTTCTAAAACTTTCACTGTAAACTAGCATGACTAGCTATGCGCTGTCATATATTAAGACGTACGCTCGTTTTTAATGTTACTCTCCGGGCTTTGCTGTTCCCAAAAAAGATAACCTTTCGGTGCTATCGGATCTCCGCGGTGAAAGATAAAGCACGGCCGTTTCAAGGATAGGGCGCTCGAAGCTTGGGCAAATACGCGGTATTGTTTCACGCTTGCACGAATGACTGGTTTCAAAATTTCCCCACATCCCTAACCAAACCGGTCCATCTTCGTGTGTGCGTCTTTGGGATGTTTGTCCCGCGCCGCCGGTTTTAGCGCGCACGCGGCGTTGTTTTGGCCGGCTAAACTGTTGTTGGCCGTCGATATTGCAAGGCCGTGGTGTCCTCATCCTCCCAGGCAACAGTTCCTTTGCTTTCGACCAGGGGGGGGAAGGTGCCGCCGCTTCCAATGCACCCTCCTCAGAATTTACGGCGCTCCGTGGGGGCCGCCATATTAAAACTTGATACCAGTGTTGCTGCATCTGTACGTCATCTTTAAGTTAGAGCTGACGAAGAAAATCTGGCCACGGCGCAACGCCGATGTACGCTGGAAGCTAGAGCCGGTTTGCTTTCGTTGTTTTTGTTTGGTCGGAGAGAATCTAGCAACAACGCACGTTCAACATGGCGCCGGTATTGCTTCGGCAGCTGCGGTTCGACCACGTTTGACGCGGTTTTCGAGCACATGTAGCGAAGACGTGACCGGAGAAGTGCCCCTTGATGATCCCGGAAGACGGAAAGTATCATTCGTAATCGTCGTGTGTGCTTTGAAAGCGAAGGGAGTCACAGGGTCCACGAGTGCGCAGCCACAAGCCAAGGTTCACGACAGCGCTCCGTTGACTTCGGCGATCTCGTTCTGTTTGGTGCAACCGGTGCAACACGGCGATGGGCGGCAAAGAGTTGAAACGTTCGTGGTGTGTGGTGCGGTGCTTGGAGGTAGAAGCCCATACTAACACGAAGCGCAAATTGGTTATTGTGGGGTTGAAATTCAGCGGTTTCAGTCCCGTCGTCGTCAGCTGATCCGGTCCAGCTGGTCCGGGAGGACGCAGTGAGCGCTTTTAAAAGTAAATCTTCCTTCGTTCCGTTTCAAAATGTGGAAGATTCTCGACGCATACCGTGAGTAAAAAGCTGCGGGCGTTTTCAACAAAATTACGTCGTTTCAATTCAACAATGGACTCCGGATTGTTGTCCAAGACCTGCCGTTTTTATGCTTCGTGCTGTTGGCGTTTGCACAGCGACGCACACCGCCTGAGTAGATGATTCGGTCCAGCAAACGACCGGTCATACAGAATTTTAGGGAAACTTAAGTCACCACCGATATTTTCTTGTAAATCTCGTGTGAGTTTGTTGCGCTCGTCATGTGGTGTGAATAAATTAGGGCAACGTTTCCTCCTGCCTGCGGATGCATGTTTTTTCTTTATTTTGGAAAGGTGATGGGGAATTTATTATGGTAGAATCGCTTGAGAGTTCAGAAATTGGAGAGAGCGAGCATGCTTTCCCAACTTTGTCTCTTTTCTCTCTGGCATTGCCCCTAGTTTCGAGTTGCAGTTTCAGTAGACATGCCTACTAGCAGGTACAAACTGCTCTAAAGTAGGTAAAAGACTGGTAAGTCAGGGCGGCGCGGACTCCGTGTTTCAAGCTTTTCGCAAGGTGACTGGGTAAGTGCTTTTGCGAGGTATGTGGAATACACAAACGATTTTGTTACGCCCGTCGGTTGCGTCTCTCCAGCAAAACGAATAAGATGATCTACAAAGGCGCAATCACAAGCCAATATTTACGATAACAGTGCATTTGATTCGGTGGTCCGTGTAGTTGTATTTTACCCTGCTTTCTGCAACACCGTGTCATGGCGAAGAGCTGGAACGTTCACGGATTGTGCTGGGCTACCGGTTGACCCAAAGGCGGATCCAGAACTCCGTTTTTTGTTTTTTTTTCTTTGGGGAGGGAAAATCTAAAGCAAGATAGACAGAACTCGGGTTGCGCGTTTTGTTTTAACCGCCGCAGAACCACAGTGCACCGACGGCCCCTAGATGTGCGCCGCTGCGCGGACTTATGGTTCTAAGCCGTGCTTTGATACCGCCGCCGCGGACTTCAGTCTCGGTTGAAGCGACGGAGTGGTTCTCCAAGTTCAGAGTAGAGTGTGCCTGCTAGGGTGCGGCCTACCCTATTTCGAACTTTCGTCCTTGAGTACCGAGCCTCCTACCACCTCGCAGGCCGGTAGTTGGTGTTACTTCGGGGGATCCACCCATGTCAAATCGCCCTTCGAGAAGGGGGCAGAGGGGGGGGGGGGAAGCGGGGGCGTCCCCATCGCCCCGCTCTTGGGTCCGCCGCTGGGTTGACAGAAGCCCGCGTCGCCCGCATCGGCACTGAGTGCACTTGGGCTGTTGTAGTGGCTCTAGGCTGTTGATGCTCAAGCCATTCATCCGCGGCTTGCCGCCAGCTGATCCGGCTGCTCGACGGTGAAGAAACGGCGAAAGTTACCTCTGAAGTAAATGTAAATCCTTGTTCATACAGTTATCCGGTGTCAAAGTGTGGAAGGTGTCCAACGTGTATTGAGGGCGGGAACTACGAGCGTTTTGCCTTGCTTTCGTGACCGAAACCAGAACAGCGAGATAACTGCCTTGCGTACTCCAAAATGATGAAAGCGATAAGTCGTCAAAAACCCGTTTCTAGGGTTTCAAACCAAGTAAACAAGACAAATATAATTAAACTTCATTGTCTGTATGCAGGAGGACTTATGTAACACAACAATACATTCTCGTTCCAAAACGAAAAAGAAAGTAAAACTCAGTCCGCCGTATATGGCAGCACCTTCTCCGCTGCAAAACCTATGCTGGCAACGTACGCGGTTTTAATATGGCAGCCTCCGCTTTGCGCCGCGTTCCCTTTCTCTCCTTCCCCCCCCTGCTTTCGACTGACTGACTCCTCCAGGGTGGCCGTCACTGTTCGCCGCGTCAACGACACAATCGTACCATTTCACTCCTCGTGACACAGGGTGCGCTGCCCGCTTTACTGTCACGGGCCGTCCTGTCTAATAGCGAGTTCGTTTCACGGCACTCGTGCTCACACAAGCGTTTCGGGGCAGTAAAACTGGAAACGCCGATTGGCTGAAAAAAAATGACGTCACTTCCGGTTTTGTTATTTTGTTGATTTTTAGATAACGTTTTAAAGTGAAAATATATAAAAAGGTACTTTTCTTGTTTTTGTTTGTTTTTACTTTTTTTTTTTTTTTTTTTCCTTGCTTGATTTTTTAATTTTGGCTCGTACGGTTCCGTTCTGTTCCGCCTTGGCGCCCTCGGCCGCGGGGGCAATGTTTTTGTTTTCGTTCTACGTTCAGGTGTTGGGTGGCGACGTATTAACCGTCGATAACCAGCTGAAGCAGCTCAAGTTCTCGAGTGGAACGAGGTTGACCGTGCGCAGTGGCAGCCGTTGACAACAAAAACAATGTATGCACTCAGCTTCGCCGGATGAGTGCCGGCGTCGATCGCGAACCGCCAGAGCCGCCAAATACCTCTCGTACATCTCCAAGAACACCAAGAACAGGAGGTATTCATAAAGGTGAGTGTTCACCGCACTTTAGTGCTTCAGTTCCGTTTGGAGTCGTTTGACATAATTTAGTCCGGTGCGTCCGGGAACAAAGGCGCTACCAGAAATGGCGGGAATGGTCGGTCGGTGCTGAATGCTGATGCCATCCAAGCGGATTTGAATTGGGTTTCGTGCGCTCAACGTGTCGACTTGTTTCTTGAGCTGCCTTTACCAACCGCTCGCCCGAAATCGTTCGGTAGAACATGCGGACGTGACGGCTAGCAGAGCCCTCCGCAAAGGCTTAGGAGCGCGCTCACAATTTTGGAAGCTTCCGTATGACCGCAAGTGCTCAATAAGTCGCTATAGCAATGATTGCATGCCATCGACACAGACTTCGATCCAGTTTTTCAACGAGACAGGAAGGCCCAACGAAGCAAGCGTAGAATCTGATGCTTCGCCTGTCACTGTCTACGCGGGAACACGCCGAGAGGCGCTTAAACAAGCTGCCAGGGCGTAATTAAAAAAAAAAAAAATCTAACGCAGGTCTGAACCACGCGAGGATCGTCTCGAAGCATGGTAGCCTCACCAGACGCTTGCCGCCACACGCGAGGAGAAAGCAGGAGGCCCGAAGTTTGAATGTGAAGGTAAAACGTGCTTTAATAATAATGATCTTTATCTGCACGTTCCTTTGTATGACTAAGGTGATCGTGCTGAGACACAATATAGCAGCGATTGCTCTCGAACAAAGGACAGGACAGCAGAAAGGCAATGAGAGGCAGGGAGATAACTGACCTCTCTGTTGTAAAACATTTTTCAGAGGAGGTGCGAAGAGCTGGCCCTCACTTTTTCAAGGCAGCCGCAGAACACTACGAGCCCCGAATCACTGCCGCGGCTGACTCACGCGGATGCTGTGCTGCACCCTGCACTGCACATGGTTCGAAGCACACTTCAGGGGACCAGTGCATGCCCCTGATGCATCGTCGCGGTATGTTTTGTACTGCTTTTCCTAGCGGTGCACTGAGCAGTCCAATCTTGAAGGGAGCACGCGAGTGCGTAGCCAGTGCTCCATGCAGCGAGGACCGCAAGCACCCGCGGAAGCTTGGAGCACACGCAGTGACGCCAGCAGCCGTGCACGCTGGCGTCGTCTGCTACTGTACCGTCCTTTCGTTCGGTGCGCAGAAAAAAAAAGGAGTGACCGCTCTGTTAAAAGTCTGATGGTGAAGGCATCCTTTACAGAAGCACTGTATGGCTCTCTGCACGCTAGAATGGGGGCTGTCGTTGATGCTCGCAGAGGCGTCGCCCACAACTAAGCAGACGACCAAAGTCCTGAGCAGGTGACTAATCGTTTCATTGTTCTTTGGTAGGGAAAGGTAGATAATGTGCTTCTACTCCCAGCTTTGTTTTTTTTTTTTTTTTTATCACCATTTAGTATGTTACCATCAAAACAGCATCCTGGTGTTCACATAAATATGTGTTAACAATACCTATCGTCAAATATGTGACTCAAAGAGCCAACTGCGGCCGAGGATATCTTTTAAGTGTTCTTTTTCTCACAAAGATCCCTGGCATCTGGCATTGACTTTTTAGCCACGTACCTTGAGTCCACAAAAACAATGTACTTCAGCTAAATGGTATTCACACAAAATACATCCTGACAAGCTGCTTTCACTCTCGAGCCTCGAAGAAATTTTGCAGTTTGATTTGAACTATGTTGTAGGTTAAGGAGGTAGGGTCAGGGAAAAGAAGGTGGGAGAGGAGGAAGCGGGCACAATGCTGGTCAAACCCTCTCCCTTCGCCGGCGCTGCATCCATCTCGTCCTCTCCCACCTTCCTTTTTCTTCCCCTACCTTCTTGAGTTGTCACCGACCATATAAAAGGCATGCATTGATATCACTTGTTCGTTTTGTGGCCATGGCGCCAGCAAGGTTTGAGAAACGTATCCTGCTTCACAGGAATTCAGCACTCAACATGGAGAAACTATTGGCAGTGCTGCTGTAATGTCTTTGTCCTCGTCTTTTGCAGCCATCTAAAAAAGAGAAATATAATACTAGGAACACAGAGCAACGTCACGCGCCAGTACATAGTGTACTACGAAGGGCAGGTAAATTGACTGCGGAACACGATTTTCTCAATGTCCTCACGGTTCTTTCGGCCAAGTACATACAGATAAGACGATTACCATTAGAAATGTTGAACGCCAATCCGAAATGTTTTTTGGCGGTGTGCCGAGCAAAAGGACATTGCTGCAACAGAAAACATGTGCCATCCTCTGCCTTTGGTGCTTCTGTGTCTGCGCCGAGCTTCCGCAGCCACCAACAGTCAACGCTGCATGGACTGCCCGCCATGCTTTCATGCGTTCCATGTATGATTGGCACGGCATGTGGATGTGTCATGCAAGTGACATCAGCGCTGTTGGCAGTGCCATGCTGGTTGAGCTTTGCTAGGCTCTGACCATTGACAAGCTGTTTTATGCAATAATCGCTCTTGGAAGTCCCCAAACTGTTTTTAGCAATTCAAGTGTCAGATTTTTTTTAGCTATGGTTATACAGGTTTTCTTTTTTAACATTTACAGATTTCAAAGAAAAAGTGAAAGTTATGACAGTTATAAGTTATACGGCCAGGCGGACATTAGATTCATGGAAGAATGCAGCTAAAAGTCCGTGTAGATCATGTGTATCATGCTTCTCTACAGCGCAGCTACATACTTGCGTAGGACAACCCCCATGAAGTGGGGTGGGGGGGCTGCATGCGTGTGTTGGGAGCCCCTCTTGGTTTTACAACTCTACCCTGATGTAAAATTTTAGATTTTAATGCGAACAAGTTGATAACAAAAAAGAACTTGGTCAACATTGATCTTACAACTAGAGATGTAAAAGGAACAAAAATAGAGAACAGCAAAATGTGGAAGAAGACATCTCGCTTCTTTCATTTTCATTTGACTAAGTGACATTGGTCGGCGACTGTAAGACTTTTAATCATAATAGTTATACACCACAGGTCCCGGGGATCATGGCATCGATGAGCTCGCTTTCGCCTTGTCCAAGGTAGCAGCGGAACACTACGGGCAGGCCCGGAGTCACCGCACCGGCTGGCTCACGGGCGTCGTCCTGTACTCTGCACGGCACTGCGTGTGGCTTAATCGGCCAAGCAGAGGGTCACTGCATGACCTTTATGAGGCGTCGCTAGCCATTGTAAGTATATTTTGGACGCTCGTGTCAGGGGATGTACTTTTGTGTTCTACAACAGAACATGTTTGGTGGCAGTTCAGTCTTGCCTATTCAGCCATTTCGAAACATAATTTTGTGGCGACTTGGCTTAGGTTTTCTGGCTCGGCCGTCTTTTGCACCAGTGTCTAGGCTCGGCGTAAGCCTCTCTGTTCTTTATTGTCAAGGCTAGTGTAATTTCTGCTACGCCGTCGAAGCAACTTCTGCATGCGAACAAGATGCAAGACGAAGCTACATGCTCGTGCTCAGTGCATGACCACATGTGAAAACTAATAGCGAGTTTGTTTCGCTGCACTCGTGCCCATGCACAGCCACTCGCAACATGAAGTGAGTTTGTTTCGCCGCCGGCACTCCACACGTGCATGCACTCGCTGCACCCTGAGAATTAAGTGTGTACCTGAATGCACTCCCGTCATGCATCACTTAGGCAGGGAACAAGAGCAGATGACTGGTTTGTCCACCATGCGGGACAGTAGAACTGCAGAAAAAGTGAATTTCTGCTAAAAAAATGACGTCCCACGAGCAACAAAATCGGACACGAGCTTGAATTGTGTGTCTGCTATTCTATAAAGCAAGCAATCCACAACCTGTGCTTAATTTGCAAGTTTTCAGTCATTTTGTTGCCGTACAGACGTCCAAATACACCGGTGGATAAAGAAAGGTTCAGAACGAACATCAGCCACTGCGAGATATCTCTCACCATGTGTGCGGGGCTAAAGAGTTGGGACGTTAGTTGACAAAGCTTGCCCGGCAGAAACCTGCGACGCGTCCAATCGGGAGCCGAGAAAGCTAAACTGTTTTTACCCGAGGCTTGGATAAAATCACAGTGTTTAATAAGGAGCCATGGAATTTATTTTGGGTGGGATAAATTAATTTAGATTCGTATTTTGCTAATACAGTTGAACCTTTCAAAAACGAAATTCTCGCGGCAACGAAGAAATCTGGCGGCCCCAGCGAACGTCCATAGGGTTCAATGCATTTGCACCCTCTCAACAGCAAAGAGTTTTTAAAAAGCAGTCCCGCATTAACGAAAGTTTGAGGTAGTGATCTGCCATAGAGTTATTCAATGTGTCTACCAAGTTGGCATTTTCAAATTCCCTGAGTTTTTCAGGTTTCCCCTGAGTACTTTTGTGAAATTCCCTGAGTGACACAGAACTTTGTTTTAGGTCAAGATGGGCGGACACCATGTCGCTAGATGCTGTCACTCTCTAAAAAGCATGTCATAAAATAAAATAACAACACAATACAGTTTTGATGATAGCGAGTAACTTTTATTAGATTTAAAAAGAAAACAGAACGAAGTGGTTAGTAAAATTGATAGCGAATAAAGTATAAAAAAAGGTAAACTGAGGTTTACGTGACCCCCCCAGGTCTGGTCATGTGACCTCGGGGGGGGGGGGGGTGTCGAGACCTGACGGTGACGCCGCTCAAGCCGGAAACGGGAGCAATAACGGGGAAAGGAAAGGGTAAACAAACATAAGGCGTTCAAAGTGTGATTGCTCAACCCTTGTTGTCAAAACACTCCACCTGACAAAATCTTTTTTTTTTTTTGGGGGGGGGTAAGGAGTCACACAGTGACAGCGGTGTTTGGGAAAATGAGCGCACGCGACCGTTCCAACAGCGGGCACTCCCTGCCCTCCCCACGCGCGCAGGTGCCCTTCCCCTTGCTTTTGCCATCCTCCACTTCTTTTGTTTTTATTGGTTGCTTTTTTTAATTTTTATACAATTGCTTTTTCGCTGCGCATCCCCGCGTGCGCATTCCCGGGTGCGCGTATGCTGGCTTGGCGGTCTGCCAGCCCCGCAACCCGAGCTATGTGCTCCCGGCCGGCGCAATCCGACCTATAGGGAGAAGCGAAGAACCGCCTTCGTCTTTGTTCCCTACATCGAGTGTCCCCTCCATGGGAGTTATGGGCATTCGATACAGAAAAACAATGCAATTTTCTAGGGGATGTTTGGACTGTTTCATATAAACAATAATTCGAAATACGGGTGTGATATAACCGGGTTCGACAGTATGTTTGGCCGTCTCCCTTAATTTCCAGATACCTTCGTTCGTTTGGCACATATATCAGCGATGCTAGAAAGCGCCGACGTCGTGTTCGCGCTGAGAGTGTCCGACAGTGCACATAAATACACGTGCGAAGCCGTTTTTGCACCATTTTTTTTTTTTCCCCATAGAAATGCATTACCGGAAGTCAATTTTCGACTGGTTGCTGTCTGCTTCAACTTGCGTCGGCACACTAGCGCCACTTGAACCTCTAGCGTACATTATAATAACCCTATGTGATCTGCAACATTTTTTCGTCACATGAGCCAGTTTGGAACCCAGAATTACGAAAAGTGGAGCAGTACACTCGTCCGGCAAGTTGGGCACATGCGTTTCCAACAAGCATCAGCGCGGCCATTGCTGTTTACATTCGGTCAAAAAATAATAACAATAGCAACTAGATTCTTTTTTTTTTTGGTTGGTGAAAACAGCGTTTTGCAAGCCCATCTGTTGGCAACTACCAAGGTATGTGACGTTTCACGTGACGACACCGCCCGCTGCTATTTCGCCGACACCGCAGTTGCTGACGAGCTAATGCTCTTCAGCAACTGACGGATTAGCTCCTCCCGCATCGAATACGCGGCAAAGAAGTTTGTCACATCGCGGCAATTTCAGGCGATCGATTAATTAGTTCTATCCAATTTTTACTAAGAATTGTTTACAAATGTAAAATTGCTCGCTGAAAAGCGCATCACACATTATGCGCAATTGGGACCGAAAAATTAAACATACAAACGGTAGGAATTCATAGCAGGTGTATACCTAATTTTTTGGGATGCTAATTGTCACCGACTTACTAAATTTAAGGCTTCGGTCGCGAGGGGGTCTCGCATGCTTCACATCGATCGAGTGAACAAGCAGGGATTTCATTGAGACGACTCTGGAAGCCAGCCACCGTCAATGCCAGTTGTTTTGAGGAAATGTTTGTTTACTGGTTTAAAAAGACCAAAAATGAATCAACTTGGGACTAATAAGAAATCAGCACTTACAAAACACATCGGAACCACCAAGATACACGGAGTCGCTTTCACTGAAGTGTTTACTACACAGGTTAGAGATTCCCGAATTTCGCTTTCCTATTTTCAATTTAATGAGACATTTCTTTCTCAGCTTTATTTTGTCTGAATAATAATAAAATAAATACACCCTATTCGCCATGCTAGCTAGATGTTGTAGTGGGGTAAAGCGCTGGATATTCTATTTTAATCGTCCATCTTTTTGTACTGGGGTGGAGAACAGTACATCACCATCCCAGCATTTCGACACCTTAGTGCCAAAAGTGTTTGTTAGCATGACTACGCGTGGCACGGTTTCAAGTATAACTTCACCAAATAAAAACAATGCGCGAAATGGGCTTTGCTGCGCGATACAGCGCATAACGCTGACTGTCGAGCCGAAGGTTCCAAGATCTGTGCAGTCTGTCCCAGTGTGCCCTACCCGTGACGTCAAAAACGACGATGATGATAGCTAGTTAGCGCATGCCGCCAAAGAGTTGTAAACTGCGGACGTTCCGTCCGGAGTTGTCTGTCTTGGATCCTGCTCATTCCGTATCATGTAGGGGAGAGTATGCCATCCTGCTGGCCTACTGTCGCACACTGCCAGTGTTAAACTTTCAGAACTCTATGAGCCGAGAAATTGATGGAGAGGGGGAGACGAGAGTGCAGGGACATCAGAACGCAGAGGCACCTAAACCTAGGTGTTTTTGTCTTCACTGCACTTGTCAAAGACGTTCGAGTGCGAGAGCCAAACGCCGGGGGCGGCCTTTGGCATTTGCATCCCAATACGTTCGACGAGTGCAGTGGAGACAAAGGCAGCCTTTGTTTCTGCTGCACTTGTCGAACACATTCGAATGCAGAACGCCGGTATCCAGCTTTGGGCTCTCGCATTCGAACGTCTTTGACGAGTGCAGTAAAGACAAAGGCACCTAGCTTTAGGTGTACCCACTAATCATTCGAACCAGAGCTCGGGTGTCCTGACATCCACACCTGCTCTCGTCCTCACTTTTCCCTCAGTTTCTTGGCAGATTTTAGGGGAAACTGTGTGGGGGGGGGGGAAGGGGGGGGGGGGACGGCCCCCCCCTGAAGCCTTCGAGGTTAACTTTTTTTAGAAAAAAATGGACTTATGCCGGCTTTTGTTAGGAAGAAATTAAGTTTTTGACAACGTGACTAGTACACCCGGTTGGAAAACTGCTATAGGAGCCTCCTTTGAAAAAGTGGCTTCAATCCATATGAGAGAATCAAACTAAATGCAATCGCAATGCCACTGTTTCTCCCGCGGTGGCCACTCCGTGAACTACACTGCTGCACTGACTGGTTCCGTAGATTCTCGGAAGGGCCACTGGTGTCATCTCGCAGGGCCATCTTGGAGTAGCTATGCAAGGCAACTTTCATGTTTTGACTTGTTGCTAAAGAGTGGCACTGTTATCATATTTAGTTTGGTCTCGGTGGACGCCAGCAGTCCAGGTTCCAAGGTTGAGTTTCCTAGCTGAGTGTTTTAGTAACGTTGGTTTTTGGTGGCATAACAAATATTAGGTAAACAAAACAGATCTTGCCCTGCATGTTAGGGTCAGATATTAGTTACTGTTCACCTGATCGACCCCTTTGTTCTCTGCATTCATCATAGGTTTCAAATCGTCCTGATTCATGGGCCAAGCCTTTCAAGACTGCACTCTTAGGCCCAGTCCTTTTTGGTGGATCGGATCTTGCCATCTTCCCCTCTCGTGGCTTCCTGTTGTACTTAAATAAATTGTCATATTTTTTTCTTATGGTGGTGCATACGTTTTGCCACACTTCACAAAAACAGTGTGGTGAATCCATGCCGCAGATTACTGTGAAACGTGCAGGAAGGGTAAACTCCGAAAAGGTTTATGGAAAGAAGATAGACATCCCCCATTAATTTTTTCTGGACACTCTAAGCGTGCTATCTACGCAGTATTTCTGCCTATTATGGCATCGGCTTTTGACCATTCACGCTTGCAAGGAAAGGCTATCAGCAAGAAGGGTTACGAAGTCTGTGTTCTGTTTGCATTTAATTACTGAAACAAGATTTATAGACTTTACCAAGTGTATTTTAACATAACTAAATGTTTAAACTTTAGATCTTTATTTTAAACTTTACCATTATTTTAAGAAGTTTTTGCTAGGGTAAATGTTTTCCATAAGTTTTTTTTTTTTTCTTTTATATATCGGATAAAGGGATTACATTTGTTCTCTGAGTTTTTATAGAAGCCCCATCGCTATCACCATCACTATTTTGATTTTTCCAAGATGGCCGTTTTTGTTTCGCGAACGTTCTGCGAGGAGAGTTCGGCGACTTGCGTGACTTACGAACAGAACTGCCTAATTGGTATGTTAATTTTGGTGGCTACTTATCGCGGAATATCGTGGGTATCTTGTATTTGTACAAGAACTAGTATATAAGGTTCAGATTGTTCGTACAGAACGTTAGCTCGGCGGGTCTAGTCTCTTCTAAATTGCTTGGTTGCCTTTTGTCCACGTTTATTTCCCTCCCAAACCCATCACACACTGGTTCATTTTCTGTTTCCAGTACCTACAATTGAGTAAATTGTTTTAGAGGAGGGGATGCCCAGTTTCAGCAGCTTCAATGTGCGAGGAACACTCCAGCCCCCTCAACAAAGCTGGAGGTGCGGATAGAGTTGAGATTTTAACTGACTAATGAATGCTGCATCGGATGTTATGCAGTAGTAAGTCATGACATTTTTGTATTTATGTCGTGCATCGGCCGTAAAGCGAAACTTACGTTGCGTAGGTTACATAGGACGTAACTAACTTTTATTTTGGGTTCTGTTTGTCATAGCTTTAATTTTCATATTAGGTTACGTCGGACCAAACTTTATTTTTCATATTGGGTACCTTAGATGTAACTCGAAATCTTGGGGTAAGGTTACGCTAGACACTGCGTTGAAAGATGCACTTTTATTTTTTTGAAAAGTATTCTTCAACTTACGGCAGTGGCGAATAGCACTTGTGTTGATGAGATGTTTTGATTCCGCATGTCCGGAAAGTTGCCGGGGCAGCTGTCGACTATCTATATAGGACGGTAATGTTGCAGGTACAAAAGTGAATAATACACCGTGTTGAATATTTATTTATTGGTCTTTTTCGGCAGTGCCGCTTGTGCCTGGACAATGGAAGATGATGCCAAGGCCAAAAGAAAGCTACTCTGCATCTGCACTCTGAATAATGTGATGTCTCGGTAGCTACACATGCTTTGTTAAAGTGAAGTTTATTTCGCCACTTGCTAGGCATCATTGAGGTGATTTGGCTGTGTGCCTTTATTTTATGCTAATAGAATGTACTGCACTTACAACTGCTTGTTGTAGGTGCAGCCTACAACAATCGGTTGCAAAGGAGCACCGTTTAGTGAATCCATTCGATTAACATAAGCAAGTCTGGAAGATGCTAAAGACTAGAGCATGATGCACTGAGGCATATTGACCTATGCTTGAGCACCCACTCTCCTCTCTTGGGCTGTAAACCAGGCAAAATGTAAAATTATTCTTGCGAAAACAGCAGGGATGTGGCATGCATAAAAACTTGTCGATCATGCTCTGAATATGCTGGCCGCCCAAGCGAGCGACTCACTGACTGACTGGCTCGGCTTTGCCATCAGCCAAGGCAGGACAAGCAAATGCTAGAGCAAGCAGTCAAGTTCGGTGAATTTTGTTTTTCTAAAAACAAATTTGCTAAAAGGAGATTCGTTGCCATTTCCTCTAAACGGAGTGTCTTCTTGAAAGAATTCAATAAAAAAGGGGGTTTCAAAACTTGTGCTTGGAAAAATAGATGCCTCTGCTCGGGCCGTACACATCAACTTTCTTAGATCTGTCGGTTGACAAGCTCCATAAAAGAGCAGCAGTAAAAAAAAAAAAAAAAATTGAGACGTTTACAATTCTTTGTAACATGAAATTAGAGCGCAGCGCTTGAGTAGGAGGAGGGGAGGTTATGCCTCTCCTATCCCTCCATACCCTCTCCTCCCCCTCCCATTTAGCAGGCAATTTTCGCTAAATTTCCTGCTAAATTTAGCAAGAATTTCCCCGCTAAATTTAGCGGTTTAAGTTTCCTCTCTAAATCTTGTGGGGAAATTGATGTCACACAACCTCAACACCAATTCAGTTTCCCCGCTATATTTAGCGGGGAAACTGAATTGGTGTTGAGGAAACAACCCTGCTAAATGGCACATGACTTCATGCCACGTCACTCACAAACAAATTCAGTTCCTCAGCTAGATTTAGCAGAAAAATTGACATTGCGTGACCTCAACACAAATTCAATTTCTCACTAAATTCAGCAAGGTGATCATGCAGACGGCGACGCAATGAAGCGTGGAAATGGGCACCTAAGAGCTGCACTCTAAACCAGTTTTTCTCTGTTGCCGGTGCACAAGCAGGTAAGGGCGGATAGCATTCCTAGTGCCAATTCCTTTGCGGTCAACGAAAAACGCTTTTTGAACAACGCTCTTTCTGTTTTAAGTATTGTGCAGGCCTTAAGTTTACTATAAGAACAACAACAACAAAAAAAAAATCACTTTCCACTGCAGGTAATGTGCATCCAACATTCCACTGGATCTGTCCAAAGGGCAGGCTGATACTGCGGCAGACGCCACTGAGCGGACACACTGCAAAAAGGCGTCGGGCGTTTTCCGAAGTTTGTCAACTGACCTAGATCTGAGAACGTTGGTACATGTATTGCTACCGTTGCCAAGCAGGACTGGAGATTGTTAGAGTGTGAACAATGTTCACACTTTGGTCAATGCAAGCACATCTTTTTATTTTAGTAATATTGACTAACAAGATTGCAGCAATCAAACAAGTTAACACCGAAATGTTAAAAGCAATAAAGAAATTAAAGCCCGGCTGTTCTGCGAGTGCAGATTTTATATCTTGCTTTATTTTAAGGGCTGCACTGATTTGTTTGCCCCTTCATTAAAGGGGCCCTGCAACCATATTTAAGCGTCTACCTTTTTTGCGGTTTGCACGTCTCTTGGCGTTCAGGCAAGCCAGCGGGCACGGAGAAAGTAACTAAATGTCAGTGCGTCATATTTTAACCGGCCGACGCAGAAACCTCCTTTACCTACGGGGGCGACCCGCATTGCTGAAAGCGCGCGAAATGCGACGTCTTTGGTCCTGGGCTTACTAGTGGTCGGAGCCGCTAAAAGCTAAAAGAACCGTTTCAATTATTTGTGAAAGTAGTTTTTGTTCAGTATTTTAGACCAGAAAAGAAACAAATGCAGTTTATAAAGTACGGAAACAAGAAACGACCCTTTGACATACCCGCCACCCAAGCGGTGGAAAAGGCGGCGCATACTAGAAAGGTGTAGTGGGATCAGGCAATGACGAGGGCAAGCGTAGAAAGATCTCGGGTGTATGCGGCGGCGCTGCAGTCGAAAATCCGACCGGTTCCGAGCATTTCAAAGGCCTTCGGCGAGCAGCTTTGGCTTGCGGTTTGGCCCTTTGGCGGTATGGCAGTGCGAAGTGGCTCCCGTTCTGAACTGATCTTTACCCCGTGTTTGCTGTCGTTTGTGACCAATGAAGTGTCATGCCGAATTAGTGTTTAATCGTGCAGCAAATGCAATGCGAGCCCCCCTGGCTGCCCGCTTCATACAGCCTTTCCAGAACATGCTATATGGCGCCCTCTCGAGCTGTTGACACGGAGCGCTCGCTGAGCTCACTTAGCTCTCTTCTAGTTCATGGCCACTCGAGCGACCAAGGACGTCATGAAAAAGGTTATGTTTTGCTTGTTCTTGTAATTTTAATTTGCCTATAACTTTTAAAATAAAGCGAAATTCGAGAAAAGAAAAGTTTAATTAAGTTGCACTGACTACGTTCAGTGCGCTCAGGTTCGGTGCAAATGAAAAACCAGTCAAAAAGCCCTTGCAGGGCCCCTTTAAAGCTTGCATTTCATCTCCGAGAAGTTGTGATTTTTCATTGTTGTGGAAGAGGTCTCATAGCACCAGTGAAGGACGATGGTGATATATCTAGGGTAGACAGTCACTGCCTGGGTCTTTAATATAAGCTTTGAAAGAGTCTATAGTCAGTTGCAACCTAAGAACGAAGGGCGAGGGTAAGACGGGTTGGGGAGGAGGAAGCAGGCGGAACACTAAAGAGAGAAGGAGGTTTCCCCCTCTCTTCTCCAGCGTTCCGTCTGCTTCCTCCTCCCCGGCCCATCTTACCCTCGCCCTTAGGTTGCAACGGACTATAGATAGTTGTACACAGACACGGGTCTCTTTACTCCAGTTAAAAACAGCACCATTCAATGGAATTTTTTTAGGTTGTCAGTAGAAATGTTTTTGTAAACTTGAATACAAGGCACCATCCGTTTTTCTCACTGAAGCAAGTTGATATTTTTTCTTTCTATTTATAACTAGCTTTTGACAAGATCAATTACAAATTGCTTTTGTAAAAACCTTTATTGTATGGTGTAGCACTGCCACTTTTAAAATGGTTTAATGACTAAGTCCCTCACAAGATGAGAATGGCTATGAGAAGCCTCAGTTGCCCTGCCTCCAGCAAGAGAGCTTCCTACCTTCGGCAACGCGTAGAGGCGGGACATTTGTAAGACACACCCAGCCATTCGCATTCCATTCAGCAATGCTTAGGCATCTTGCAAACCTCAAGAATGCACGCACAGCCAAAGCATGAGGAAAGGCGATGAGTGCTCGCTGGAGGCTGAGCTATAAGACATGCCCTGCATTTCTCATCTTCCCTGCGATTATTAACACCGAGATGTTCGGGTGATATCCTATTTCGCTCGCAACATCACGGGCGGTTTGATACTTCAACCCTATGTTCCAGGTGAGAAAAAAAAAAGTGCCTTTCATGGAAGGCTTGTCAAAATAATAGGCGCCAGAGAGTAACGGCTATCTGCGTTCAGTCCTTATTTAGAACCCTATGTTCTTGTTCTGTGGCCGCATTGAAAAGTACTGCAAGAGAGCCCAAGTGTGCTCCTGATCTCGCCCCACCAGTCTCCTCCTGCACAATAAATTGACTGCTACGGTCACCAAATGTCAATAGATGCACATTCGAACGCAGCAACTGAAGCCAGCTACAAACACAGTATCTTTCAAAGTATCTTTGAAAGATATCTTTGTATCAAAGCTACAGACACAGTATCTTTCCAAACAGACTGCAGGTCACCCCTCACTTGGGCGAGGGGGGTGACTCGTGTGGTCTGCTTCTGCGGTCTCCAAAAATATTTTCGTAAACAACTCCCACATCTACCTACAGTAAAATAAGCAATATTCAAAACTTAAAAAAAAAAAAAAAAAAAAAAAAAAAAGCCGTTTACGACTCCCTGTAACGCCGGATTAGAGCGCAGCTCTTGAGGAGGAGGATGAAAGGATACGGAGGGATGGGTGACGCCCTGAGGGCCCCCTCGCTTTCGCGCTGCGGGACAGTCCCAGACACGAAGCTTTGAGGTTCTCCGGCGCGGGCTGCGGCACCCCAACACATGTGTGCTGGGCTGTACATGTCTGTTTTTTCGTTCTTTTTTTTTTCCTCGGGCGCTTAAAAGCCGAAGTCCAAAGTCTACTCGTCGAACAGCGTTCACCCACACCTTCTCCAGTTTTTGGTCCGTTGGAAACTAGTGAAAAAGCACCTCCGTGTTGCACAGCGGGTTGTTTGAGCAGCCCACAGCGCTACAAGTTGTACTCGGCATCTTTTGAGGAACAGCTGGGCAGTCTTGGGCGCACCAAGTTGCTCGCTAAAACGAGTCTTGGAGTCCTCACAAGCAGATAAACAAAAGGCTATAGCGAAGCTACATGGGCTACAGATAAAATCAACGGCTAAACACGCCAATCACAAGCCGAAGTACCGGTGGTAGCGGCTCGAAGAAACGCACTCCGCGCAACGCCCGGGCCGGAGGAAAAGAGAACGATACTGACGTCACGGCGCAATGTTGCTTTAGCGATCGCCAACCCGCTGGCCGCCCGCTAAGAAGCAGCGGCTTGCGGCAGGTCACATTTTTATTATCGGCATTAGTTGAGAATGCGGCGTCCCACGGACGTAATATTTTGGCTGAGGTCGTATTTTGTGTCTACAACGATACCAGTAATTTATTTCATTTTGAGTTTTGACCGGAGTTGCCCTTTAAGTTGGTCAGAGTATCTGACTGCAAAGGGTTAATAATCCATTTTTAATCGACATAGAGGCGAACTAACTAGCCACTCGGCGCTTTGACGTAGCGCGTCGTCTGCTCGATCCTACCAGCACCGCTACAGGAAGGCGTCCGCGAGATGAAACCACCAAAACATCTCGTCGCCAATGGTGACACAGTGGTCGAGTCTAACATGTGAGCTAGGGCCGGCTCACGTGCTTTGGGTACCACGGATGTGTCGCACTGAAAATGCGGAAAGCTTTTGAGGGAAAGGAAGTACAAAATAGTCCGTCATGTTTTCGAATTTTCGTACCGAAAAGCAGACTTTTGACTCTCGGCCCACTGAACAATATGTTACAGTTGAACCCCGTTGTCACAGGGTTCTTTGTGGTTAATAATTGACAAAATACAATGTCCTTCGTTTTTCATGAAAACTTGTATTTACAAAAAAAAATCAAAGGGTTCATATGCTTATACAAAAAAAAGAAAACTTAGTTAAAGAAAGGAAAACGCATCAGTCACCATGTCTTTGAGTCCCTGTGCAGCAGTGTGTCTTGTGCTGTCGTTGTCGGCCCACGGTTGTGGCTGGAAGTCAGGAGCGGGAGCGGTTGGCTTCCGTCGGCGGCCCCAGAGTTACCGCACCAAGCGCTCCCGCTGTAGGAAGCCGGGGGCAGCGTAGGTTTCTATTCGCTGCCCTCGCTGGAACAGGCTGCTGGTCAGACAGTAGGAGGCCGCCGATTGCCCTGGCCGATCGTGTCGTTCCGCTCTCTGCACAATCTCCCGGCCAGTCCTTTTCACGCCCTCTGAGCACGCACTCCAAAATCTCTCTTCTTCGTTTCTCCCTCCAGGCCGATCCATGGGTTGACTTGCACTTCTTTTCCACATTAAGTCACATCATCACACCCGTAATAACCAAACCGCGGGGGAAGGAAACGTTTTTCGTTCTCGCAAGAATTTCGCTGCTGCAGAAATGGACAACTAAGCACACCTATTACTTTTCATGATGCTGTCCTTGGATTTCAGAATCGTAGAAAGCGAGAAGCAAAGGATACTGAACTCCTCTGTAATATCAGACTTCTTTCTGGCTTTGGCAGTGATCGCAGAGTTCTCCTGAAGTGCAAAAAACTTAAACTTTTTAATGGGAGGCGGCATCTTTCCGACAGGCCAAACGAAAGGTAGTAAACAAGGCGCGAGCGATCTCGGCGTGCACGCGGCGGACGGCGAAATAGCAGCAGGCGGTGTCGTCACGTACCTAGGTAGTTGCCAACAGATGGGCTAGCAAAACGCTGTTTTCACCAACCCCCAAAAAAAAGCATCTAGTTGCCATTGTCATCATTATTTGACCGAATGTAAACAGCAATGGCCGCGCCGATGCTTGTCGGAAACGTATGTGCCCAACTTGTCGGACGAGTGTACTGCTCCATTTTTCACAATTCTCGGTTCCAAACTGGCTCATTTGACGAAAAAATGTTGCAGATCGCGTAGGGTTATTGTAATGTACGCTAGAGGTTCAAGTGGTGCTAGTGTGCCGACGCAAGTTGAAGCAGACAGCAACCAGTCGAAAATTGACTTCCGGTAATGCATTTCTATGGGGAAAAAAAAACGGTGCAAAAACGGCTTCGCACGTGTATTTATGTGCACTGTCGGACACTCTCAGCGCGAACACAACGTCGGCGCTTTCTAGCATCGGGGATATACGTGCCAAACGAACGAAGGTATCTGGAAATTAAGGGAGACGGCCAAACATACTGTCGAACCCGGTTATATCACACCCGTATTTCGAATTATTGTTTATATGAAACAGTCCAAACATCCCCTAGAAAATTGCATTGTTTTTCTGTATCGAATGTCCATAACTCCCATGGAGGGGACACTCGATGTAGCGAACGAAGGCCGTTCTTCGCTTCTCCCTATAGGTTGGATTGCGCCGGCAGGGAGCACACAGCTCGGGTTGCAAGGCTGGCAGACCGCCAACCCAGCATACGCGCACGCGGGGATGCGCAGCGAAAAAGCAATTGTATAAAAAATAAAAAAAGCAACCAATAAAAACAAAAGAAGGGGAGGATGGCAAAAGCAAGGGGAAGGGCACCTGCGCGCGTGGGGAGGGCAGGGAGTGCCCGCTGTTGGAACGGTCGCGTGCAAACACCGCTGTCACTGTGCGACTCCTTAGCCCCAAAATAAAAAAAAAAAAGAAAAAAAAAAAAAGATTTTGTTAGGTGGAGTGTTTTGACAACAAGGGTTGAGCAATCGCACTTTGAACGCCTTATGTTTGTTTACCCTTTCCTTTCCCCGTTATTGCTCCCGTTTCCGGCATGAGCGGCGTCGCCGTCAGGTCTCGACACCCCCCCCCCCCCCCCCCGAGGTCACATGACCAGACCTGGGGGGGTCACGTAAACCTCAGTTTACCTTTTTTTATACTTTATTCGCTATCAATTTTACTAACCACTTCGTTCTGTTTTCTTTTTAAATCTAATAAAAGTTACTCGCTATCATCAAAACTGTATTGTGTTGTTATTTTATTTTATGACATGCTTTTTAGAGAGTGACAGCATGTGGCGACATGGTGTCCGCCCATCTTGACCTAAAACAAAGTTCTGTGTCACTCAGGGAATTTCACAAAAGTACTCAGAGGAAACCTGAAAAACTCAGGGAATTTGAAAATGCCAACTTGGTAGACACATTGAATAACTCTATGGCAGATCACTACCTCAAACTTTCGTTAATGCGGGACTGCTTTTTAAAACTCTTTGCTGTTGAGAGGGTGCAAATGCATTGAACCCTATGGACGTTCGCTGGGGCCGCCAGATTTCTTCGTTGCCGCGAGAATTTCGTTCTTGAAAGGTTCAACTGTATTAGCAAAATACGAATCTAAATTAATTTATCCCACCCAAAATAAATTCCATGGCTCCTTTTTAAACACTGTGATTTTATCCAAGCCTCGGGTAAAAACAGTTTAGCTTTCTCGGCTCCCGACTGGACGCGTCGCAGGTTTCTGCCGGGCAAGCTTTGTCAACTAACGTCCCAACTCTTTAGCCCCGCACGGATGGTGAGAGATATCTCGCGGTGGCTGATGTTCGTTCTGAACCTTTCTTTATCCACCGGTGTATATGGACGTCTGTACAGCAACAAAATGACTGAAAACTTGCAAGTTAAGTACAGGTTGTGGATTGCTTGCTTTATAGAATAGCAGACACACAATTCAAGCTCGTGTCCGATTTTGTTGCTCGTGGGACGTCATTTTTTTAGCAGAAAGTTCACTTTTTCTGCAGTTCTACTGTCCCGCATGGTGGACAAACCAGTCATCTGCTCTTGTTCCCTGCCTAAGTGATGCATGACGGGAGTGCATTCAGGTACACACTTAATTCTCAGGGCGCAGCGAGCGCATGCACGTGTGGAGTGCCGGCGGCGAAACAAACTCACTTCATGTTGCAAGTGGGTGCGCATGGGCACGATTCCAGCGAAACAAACTCTCTATTAGTTTTCACATGTGGTCATGCACTGTGCATGAGCATGTAGCTTCGTCTTGCATCTTGTTCGCATGCAGAAGTTGCTTCGACGGCGTAGCAGAAATTACACTAGCCTTGACAATAAAGAACTAAGAGGCTTACGCCGAGCCTAGACACTGGTGCAAAAGACGGCCGAGCCAGAAAACCTAAGCCAAGTCGCCACAAAATTATGTTTCGAAATGGCTGAATTGGCAAGACTGAACCGCCACCAAACATGTTCTGTTGTAGAACACAAAAGTACATTCCCTGACACGAGCGTCCAAAATATACTTACAATGGCTAGCGACGCCTCATAAAGGTCATGCAGTGACCCTCTGCTTGGCTGGTTAAGCCACACGCAGTGCCGTGCAGAGTACAGGACGACGCCCGTGAGCCAGCCGGTGCGGTGACTCCGGGCCTGCCCGTAGTGTTCCGCTGCTACCTTGGACAAGGCGAAAGCGAGCTCATCGATGCCATGATCCCCGGGACCTGTGGTGTATAACTATTGTGATTAAAAGTCTTACAGTCGCCGACCAATGTCACTTAGTGAAATGAAAATGAAAGAAGCGAGATGTCTTCTTCCACATTTTGCTGTTCTCTATTTTTGTTCCTTTTACATCTCGAGTTGTAAGATCAATGTTGACCAAGTTCTTTTTTGTTATCAACTTGTTCGCATTAAAATCTAAAATTTTACAACAGGGTAGAGTTGTAAAACCAAGAGGGGCTACCCAACACACGCATGCAGCCCCCCCACCCCACTTCATGGGGGTGGTCCTACGCAAGTATGTAGCTGCGCTGCAGAGAAGCATGATACACATGATCTACACGGACTTTTAGCTGCATTCTTCCATGAATCTAATGTCCGCCTGGCCGTATAACTTATAACTGTCATAACTTTCACTTTTTCTTTGAAATCTGTAAATGTTAAAAAAGAAAACCTGTATAACCATAGCTAAAAAAAATCTGACACTTGAATTGCTAAAAACAGTTTGGGGACTTCCAAGAGCGATTATTGCATAAAACAGCTTGTCAATGGTCAGAGCCTAGCAAAGCTCAACCAGCATGGCACTGCCAACAGCGCTGATGTCACTTGCATGACACATCCACATGCCGTGCCAATCATACATGGAACGCATGAAAGCATGGCGGGCAGTCCATGCAGCGTTGACTGTTGGTGGCTGCGGAAGCTCGGCGCAGACACAGAAGCACCAAAGGCGGAGGATGGCACATGTTTTCTGTTGCAGCAATGTCCTTTTGCTCGGCACACCACCAAAAAACATTTCGGATTGGCGTTCAACATTTCTAATGGTAATCGTCTTATCTGTATGTACTTGGCCGAAAGAACCGTGAGGACATTGAGAAAATCGTGTTCCGCAGTCAATTTACCTGCCCTTCGTAGTACACTATGTACTGGCGCGTGACGTTGCTCTGTGTTCCTAGTATTATATTTCTCTTTTTTAGATGGCTGCAAAAGACGAGGACAAAGACATTACAGCAGCACTGCCAATAGTTTCTCCATGTTGAGTGCTGAATTCCTGTGAAGCAGGATACGTTTCTCAAACCTTGCTGGCGCCATGGCCACAAAACGAACAAGTGATATCAATGCATGCCTTTTATATGGTCGGTGACAACTCAAGAAGGTAGGGGAAGAAAAAGGAAGGTGGGAGAGGAGGAGATGGATGCAACGCCGGCGAAGGGAGAGGGTTTGACCAGCATTGTGCCCACTTCCTCCTCTCCCACCTTCTTTTCCCTGACCCTACCTCCTTAACCTGCAACATAGTTCAAATCAAACTGCAAAATTTCTTCGAGGCTCGAGAGTGAAAGCAGCTTGTCAGGATGTATTTTGTGTGAATACCATTTAGCTGAAGCACATTGTTTTTGTGGACTCAAGGTATGTGGCTAAAAAGTCAATGCCAGGGATCTTTGTGAGAAAAAGAACACTTAAAAGATATCCTCGGCCGCAGTTGGCTCTTTAGGTCACATATTTGACGATAGGTATTGTTAACACATATTTATGTGAACACCAGGATGCTGTTTTGATAATAACATACTAAATGGTGATAAAAAAAAAAAAAAAGCTGGGAGTAGAAGCACATTATCTACCTTTCCCTACCAAAGAACAATGAAACGATTAGTCACCTGCTCAGGACTTTGGTCGTCTGCTTAGTTGTGGGCGACGCCTCTGCGAGCATCAACGACAGCCCCCATTCTAGCGTGCAGAGAGCCATACAGTGCTTCTGTAAAGGATGCCTTCACCATCAGACTTTTAACAGAGCGGTCACTCCTTTTTTTTTCTGCGCACCGAACGAAAGGACGGTACAGTAGCAGACGACGCCAGCGTGCACGGCTGCTGGCGTCACTGCGTGTGCTCCAAGCTTCCGCGGGTGCTTGCGGTCCTCGCTGCATGGAGCACTGGCTACGCACTCGCGTGCTCCCTTCAAGATTGGACTGCTCAGTGCACCGCTAGGAAAAGCAGTACAAAACATACCGCGACGATGCATCAGGGGCATGCACTGGTCCCCTGAAGTGTGCTTCGAACCATGTGCAGTGCAGGGTGCAGCACAGCATCCGCGTGAGTCAGCCGCGGCAGTGATTCGGGGCTCGTAGTGTTCTGCGGCTGCCTTGAAAAAGTGAGGGCCAGCTCTTCGCACCTCCTCTGAAAACTGTTTTACAACAGAGAGGTCAGTTATCTCCCTGCCTCTCATTGCCTTTCTGCTGTCCTGTCCTTTGTTCGAGAGCAATCGCTGCTATATTGTGTCTCAGCACGATCACCTTAGTCATACAAAGGAACGTGCAGATAAAGATCATTATTATTAAAGCACGTTTTACCTTCACATTCAAACTTCGGGCCTCCTGCTTTCTCCTCGCGTGTGGCGGCAAGCGTCTGTTGAGGCTACCATGCTTCGAGACGATCCTCGCGTGGTTCAGACCTGCGTTAGATTTTTTTTTTTTTTTTTAATTACGCCCTGGCAGCTCGTTTAAGCGCCTCTCGGCGTGTTCCCGCGCAGACAGTGACAGGCGAAGCATCAGATTCTACGCTTGCTTCGTTGGGCCTTCCTGTCTCGTTGAAAAACTGGATCGAAGTCTGTGTCGATGGCATGCAATCATTGCTATAGCGACTTATTGAGCACTTGCGGTCATACGGAAGCTTCCAAAATTGTGAGCGCGCTCCTAAGCCTTTGCGGAGGGCTCTGCTAGCCGTCACGTCCGCATGTTCTACCGAACGATTTCGGGCGAGCGGTTGGTAAAGGCAGCTCAAGAAACAAATCGACACGTTGAGCGCACGAAACCCAATTCAAATCCGCTTGGATGGCATCAGCATTCAGCACCGACCGACCATTCCCGCCATTTCTGGTAGCGCCTTTGTTCCCGGACGCACCGGACTAAATTATGTCAAACGACTCCAAACGGAACTGAAGCACTAAAGTGCGGTGAACACTCACCTTTATGAATACCTCCTGTTCTTGGTGTTCTTGGAGATGTACGAGAGGTATTTGGCGACTCTGGCGGTTCGCGATCGACGCCGGCACTCATCCGGCGAAGCTGAGTGCATACATTGTTTTTGTTGTCAACGGCTGCCACTGCGCACGGTCAACCTCGTTCCACTCGAGAACTTGAGCTTGAGCTGCTTCAGCTGGTTATCGACGGTTAATACGTCGCCACCCAACACCTGAACGTAGAACGAAAACAAAAACATTGCCCCCGCGGCCGAGGGCGCCAAGGCGGAACAGAACGGAACCGTACCAGCCAAAATTAAAGAATCAAGCAAGGAAAATAAAAAAAAAAAAAGTAAAAACAAACAAAAACAAGAAAAGTACCTTTTAATATATTTTTACTTTAAAACGTTATCTAAAAATCAACAAAATAACAAAACCGGAAGTGACGTCATTTTTTTTCAGCCAATCGGCGTTTCCAGTTTTACTGCCCCGAAACGCTTGTCGGATAGACGGACAAAAGCAGCAATGATATTAATAACAAGGTAATAAAAAAAAACATTAAAAGAAAACCACCAACCAGAAAATTTAATAAATTACAGATGAAATAGAAAAAAATACATTGTTTAAGAAAAAAATATACTCCATTAAGCCGGGCGGCCTAGCGCGCCATCTACCTGTGTAGTGCACGGATGTTTCGATTCTTGGGGTTGGTTCACTGATCTCCACTAGAGGGGCTGGATGGCGTATTGAGCAGACCACCAGACCACTGATAGACATAGAGATCAGTGAGCAGACAGGTGTGAAGCCACCGGAAGTAAGCGGCTTGTCCCGGAAGTAAGCGCCTGACAGGATTTTCAACTCTTCCGAGGGCTGGCTGAATCGAACAGCGTTCAGGGCGCTGGATTTTTTCTTGTCATCCCAAGAGAGCCTGCTTGTTGTGGAGTAACAGCGCATGTGGACCCAAGAAGTCTCCTGGGAAGCCATTCGATGTGAAAAGTTTGAGATTCTAGTTGATCAAACGTGCGCATGTCTCACGTTCAAATGCCTTGTTCTCGGGATTTAATTCGGAACGGGAGTATTAGAACCCAATCAAAGACACAAGAAAGCATGAACAAAAACATTGACTGAATGCACTAGGAAGCCCAGCACACGCCTGACTTCCGGGACAAGCATCGAACTTCCGGTAGCTTCACTTGCGCCAGGCTCGGAGAACAGCTATGCGCCATCCAGCCCCCTATACACATTTGCAAGTCCGGTCTCAGGGCGCCACCATCTTCCTCAGTGGGGTACGCTTTTGGTCGCGGCCATAATCCGATTACGACGCCTTAGCAAGGCTTCGTAATCAGATTATGACTCGTCCAAGCGCACCCCAGCCGAGCAAGATGGCAGCGCCCTGAAGTCAGACTTGCAAACGTGTATAGTGGAGATCAGTGGGTTGGTTGGCTGGAAAATGCCTTCATGATAATTTTAAAAAGGTGAACTACACTCACCGATCTTGACTGAAGTAATCTTCTACCAGGTTCGACGTTTTCGGACTTTTAACTCGAAGTTCAAAGGAAGTGCGACTGAACTTAAATTTTACAACTACTGAGCAGAAGAAAAATGAATTATTTGTTCGGTATATCTTTTATTGTTTCAATAAAAAAATATCAAGGCGTTAAAAATACAAAAATTTGCTTTTATATTAGCAATACTTTTAATGTGTGTGTAGAATTCGGGCACCACTGTCCATACGTTGAACTTTGCTAAAAGTTTGAAAATTCGCCAAACCAGTCAAGCGGCCCTCGAAGTTTGATGTCGAAGTCGAATCCACAGTTCGACGAAAGTTTCCAACGTCCTCCCTAGAGTGTACCCGCAAGTGGTTCCTGAGAACCGAC
Source organism: Ixodes scapularis (assembly GCF_016920785.2). NCBI lineage: Eukaryota > Metazoa > Arthropoda > Arachnida > Ixodida > Ixodidae > Ixodes > Ixodes scapularis. Next base: position 7,980,595 of record NW_024609836.1, on the reverse strand, counting down.
ACTTCGGAGAATGCCTTCACACAGATTGTGCACTTGTGTGGTTTTCACCAGTGCCGGTACGGCCATAAACAATGAGGTGGCACGGCTTAGTTCTTGACACAGGGCACAGATGTCCCCCGTAAAGCTTCTTTCTCGTGCGAGTTCGTAGATGCTGGCACAGGTTGGTGTGGTTCTTGGAGGCCTCGGGGCAATCCAGGCACCCGTAAGGCTTTTCATCTGTGTGCGCCTGAAGGTGGTCCGCAAGGTCCGAGCTTCGAGCGAACACCTTCGGACAGATTGTGCACTTGCAGGGTTTTTCACCGGCGTGCTTTACCTTGTGAACTGCCAGGTCATGGTTGAAGCGGAACACTGCAGTACAGTGTGGACACTTGAACGGTCTTCCCTCTGCGTGCATCCTCTGGTGTCTCGTGAAGGCACACCTGTTGGGAAAGGTCTTCGAGCAGGGCTGGCACTCAAACCTCTCAAACGGTTGGCAAGCGAGGTCCGTCAGGTGTCCAACCAGTTTACGCGGGTTGGCGGTGGTGAGGATGCAGAAGCAGCACCCAAACTTGTCCTCTCCGGCGATCACTGGGCATGTGGTGTTCCCTTGGGTCGCCTGTCCGTCAACTGAAAAGGAGGCATTCTCACGCACACTGGGACGCAAAGCGCAACTGAGTGGCATTGTTGTAGGTAGACGCAACGGCAATTCATGAAGCACTAAGTTTTAATTGAGTGGTCACCCGAGCAGACCAGATACACTGCTGTGCGAGTCAAGTTAATCATTGGTCCTTTGAAAGGACTGGATAAATGTTTGTTTCTTAAACCACTGAGCTAAGATTTCGTACAGAGGTGCCAAAAGACGGTTCATTTTGTGCTTCAAAATTCCAAAGAGTGAGCTGACCAACGTAAAGGGTAAAACAATAAGAGTTCAAATTTGCTACTACCTACGGCGGCTGTCTGCAAATGTTAGACGTCTGGGTGATCAAATAGACGTGAGATTGAGGCAGCAGGTGGCATACAGTTGAAATAGCCCGACAAAAATCCTTTTCGTTGCGAGTGCATTAAAAATGACAAAAATCGAAATCGAAAAAGCCCGCACCGCATTTGACTTAAAATCGCTATCCGCTATTGGGGATCAGTTTTTTCAACGTCACTCCTACTTGCTTCAATTTATTGACTAATCAGACGCCTTTTGGCAAATGGTCGCCGTAGGTAGTGAATTCACACGCTTCATTTTGCGTTAATTACTCAGGTAAGTTAATTCTTTAAAATTTGTATACACAAAATGCACCGTCTTTGGGCACCCCCGTAGCCCGTACAAAATGATAGTGCAATGAAAGGACAGACTTTCGCGATCCTCTCAAGGTCTGTTCACACGGCCCGGTTTTCTTGTGTTTTGTTACAAAAGCTTATGTACAGTCTGTGCTTCGTTCTAAGTATGGCTACCAGTTCAATGAGATAGCCTGGAACGTGACATTCAAGACACAAATGTTTTAGTGACTTATATGTAACGTAAGAAAGCATTACTGTGCGAACCATTAAAAAAACCCTGAAAAGAAAAACATTTTTTTTTTTTCAAATAGTTTGGGTAGGACAAATGTGTGAAAAAATAAATATTACGTGAAAACAAAAAAAAAATTATTTTAAGAGCAATATTGATGGCGAAAGCTTTATTTGAAATTCTGCACGCAAAGTCCATGATGTCAGACCATCTTGGTCGTGAAGACGAAGCCAATCCACCTCTCCTCCACGCGTCCGAAATGCTGAGAGAAAACAAGTGAAAAGGAGGTGACTGCCAACTAAATCGCGCCTCGCGCCCTCAATATTGATCTTAAAATCTTTTTTATTTTGCTTGATTCTAATTTCTTTTAATTGTGTGTCCCAACCAGACTGTTCAAACTTTTTTTTTTCTTTTTAGTTTTTTTTTTTTTTTTTGAAGGGTCGACAATTCATTTGATTCGCACAGTAGCTTAGCGACTTTGTAGGCTGTAGATTTCCCCAAAGTTGTTAGTAGACGGTGGGAACGTCTTAAAAGTTTACATGCAAACGAATGCACGCGAACATACAGATGTTACTTCTGCATGGTCAGGTGTACCACAAACCTTCTCTCCCATATGAACAAGAAAGCATTTCGGTGTTGTTCTAAAGTTTCTTTGACAACAGCCAGACTTTGGGAACGTAAAATCTGCCTTGTCTCACATCATTATCATTGATACTTTTCAGTGTATGTGCCACAGCAGTATGTAATGATGATTTTTCAATTTGGCCAAGGTAACCTTTCAGAGTATAGGAATATAATTTTTTTTTTCTTCTTCTAACTCGTTTAGGTAGTTGCACATGCTTGAAATTGAAAACATTGGTTCTCCACCTGGTTGCATCTTGGTGTAAAATTATAGTACGCTTTGCATAGAACTTGGTTCACTGGTCATTGGCACCGTAGAAGGAATCATTTCAGAGGTTTCAATAAAGTAATCTCTCGGTGTAAACAAACACCAAAGAGTGTTAAAGGTTAAGACTAGCAGGACAATTGAGCCACTCTCACAGAGCTCTCTGCTTGCCGTGATTGAGGGTTTCCTCCTCTCCACTTTCTCCCTCTCTAGCGTTTGCTCTGCTAAAGTGGAAAGAGCTAGTCCAGCTATTCTTAGCCTGCAACAGAATGTATAAAAGCACAGAATGCAGGGTAGCTCGATCAATCACGCAGAGCACCATCTGCAACCTAACACCGTTTCGTGCGACAAAGATTAAAGCATAGGAGAGGGACAGAACAAAGGAAGAAGTGGCGAGTGCCCCCTTACAAGGTTCGAGTTTAGTGACGACCAACTTACAATGTTCGGTGGGCACGATGAGCCCAATGGGTAACTTGCTTCCAGCCATGTCTATTCTGAAATGGAGGACAAGGCACATTGTCGCTTCTGGTTTCTGTCGGGGCAAGACTTATGAATACTGAGAGTGCCCCCCTAAATAGTTAAAAAATAGATTGTGTCATAAATTACTATATCTGGACAACTTGACAACTCTTGATGAATAAGAAACGAATCAAATGGTAGCTTATGTCTTGACGGAGGATTTTTATGCCTGACGGACCTTTGGTGGATTCGCCCGAAACGCCTATAAACTAAGGAATGGTTGTAGAAACAGTTGTAATAAAATACCTCGACTCTCTCGGAGCGTAAAAACTCTCATTTATATAATCCAGCAAAAACACAAATTATATTTCAATCTTTTCTCCCTAGAATGGTTTCTTTGTTTTTAACGAAACATAAGTTGTAATCACGCCCTGTGTCAGGCTTTGCAGACGATTCAGAAGAATTCAGCTGCATAGCGATGAGACGCTGTTGTCTTTGTGTGAGATAGTTAACTTCTTGCCGTTGTTATCCTCCTCGAGTTCTTCCACCCACGATCAAGGTACACAATTAAACATCAAGAATACAAGTTCATTCTAAATACTCCACCCAAGCCTTTGCATTCACCGTGCCCGCAAGAAGGAACATTTTTTTCAGTGTCACACATTCTTTGGATGGCATGCAGAAGCCAAGCGCAAGGAAAAAGTAATTTTGTTTTGTTTAGACAGCGGGGAAGTTGACCATCCCCAAAAGGTGTCCTGCCTCTTCGCTGTAGATGAGAAATTTAGAAAGTGCATCACGACTGTTAGCCTGGAGTCTTTAGCATGCATTATGCAAAGCTGATTACATGGACACACACCCGTATAATATGCTCATCCAGATCAAAACGGGTAGCAGTGGGGTCAGAACCCAGGAGCCCTGGGTTTTGCAGCACGGGCTTTTGCTCAATCTCCTCCGATCTGCAGCGAGTTCACACACACAGCCACCAATCCCTCCCTCCCTCCCTCCCTCCCTCCCTCCCTCCCCTCCCCTCCCTTCCCTTCCCTTCCCTTCCCTCACCTCACCTCACCTCCCCTCCCCTCTCACCCCCCACTCCCCCTCCAAGAGTAATTTGACATGCCTGGGAACACAAACGGAAGATATGAAGTCCTAAAAATGGCAAGAAGTTCCAAGTTGTGTTTGCTCAATATGAAACCTACCTCTTTGCGAGATGCTACATAACCTTTGAAAGAGCACAATATGACACCCAAACACAGGGAGAAGGTGATTCATTGGAAGACTTCATGACATTCAATCAGCTGCATTATCAGAGCAAATCAGAGACAGCATCAAATCTCCTCCTCCTCCCCCCAAATAAAAAAAATTAATAAATAAAAAAAAGTATATATTGTTTACATTTAGGTAAATAAAGTAAACCAGAAAATTTTGTGTTGAAAGAATACATAGGAAGAGTGATGAATACATTTTTTTCTTGACCTTGTCATAAGCGTGTACAGCAATAACAATAACAAAAAAGTATATACAGTGAAACCTGTTTAGAACGAACCCACGTACAGCGAATTATTATCGATGTCGAACTCATGGAAAATTTAAAAAAAAATGCACGTAAAAAGTACTTTTTATAACGAACAACATATTGGCTATATCAAACTTTTCCCCCCTAGTTAGGCTTTCAAAAACGTGCAAACAATCATCTTCTAGTCAATTCCTTCCCCCTAAAAAAAGTAGGAAAGAAAGAAAATTCCAAAAGCTCAAGCTGCAAACAAAAATTAGCAAAGAAAACAAATTCCAAAAAGGCACACAAAAAAAAAATATTCAGCGCAGAGCGTTTGTTTACGAAGCAAGCAATTAGAAAAAAGGGGATAAGCTAAAAAAAACAACAAAAAAACTGCATGCATGCACAAAGACCAAAAAATGTTTTTCTAGCGCGTTGTTCCAAGGCGGAAGCGATGAGATAAGAAACAAAGGGAAGCTCTCGCCTCCTCGCTCTTCGCACCGTTTCACCTAAAGCCACTTCAACTTGACCAAAAACAAAAAAAAAAAAAAAAAAATTTTCCCCACTTTTTTACTTTGCATGCTCACTTGGGGCTTGACATGCGACGCCCGAAGAGGCAATAAGCCTATCGCATTTTAGATTCAAGAGCAATGTGTTCAATAACAACGGGTTCAATAGCACCCATGTATAACAAACTCATCGTGGAAGTTTGTTGTAAATGGTTTTTGCTATATCGAAAAACATGCTATATCAAACTGATTGTAGCGTTTCCTGCTGTTCGTTATAAACGGGTTTAACTGTATTGTTTACATTTAGGTAAATAAAGTAAATTAGAAAGGTTTGCATTGAAAGAATACATAGGAAGAGTGATGAATACATTGCTTTCTTGATCTTGTCATAAGCGTTTACAGCAATAACATACAGGGTATTCAAACGAAAGCGAAGCATGGCCAAACTTCAGGGTGGAGCATGTTGCTTCCGGTTGGCCATTGTTTTTGCTTGTTTTTGAGGACCCCCAGTGAGTAGCGCATATTTTAAAAGTCTGACCACGGAGGACCAACTGCGGTACCTCCGCAAATTTACTTATACTGGATCAACATGCTTTCCCGATTCCTAGCATGAGAAGATTGAGAACTTGTTCGTCAAAAAAATTACAAATCTGCTGAAGGTATCATGGGTGCATCTTCATGACTACCTATTTGAGCTGCCTGGCTCACACACCTGAGAACAACTTAAAACCTACAAGTCCTTAAATGTGTTACAAATACTGTAAAATCCCGAGAAATGCACCACGCCCGAAGGGTAACCCACTCCTATTTTTGGCTTAATTTTTTTTTTTTTTTTTTTTTAACATTGAAAGATAGCACATTTTTAGTAATCATAGTGTTCGGATCAGTGAAGACCTTGACATAAATGTGCCTAGCTAGCTATGGCGGGATCTAAGTGAACATTGCCGACTGCCCAAGCTTCTCCCAGTTTCTTGAAGCGAAAACTGGGATTACTATTACCGCACGGAAACCAAGACACCTCCACTTGGTGACAACTATCTCTCTGCTCCCATCCTGGTGCCGTTGACCGATGAGATTGACCGGCGACACAGTAACCAAAGACGTCTGACCCCTCGGTGTGCGTGACGAGAGTGCCAGTGTGTGAGGGAGAGGAGAGGGGCGTGCCAAGACGTTAGGAACAATGGCCGCACCTGCTTTGATTGAGGCATTGACCATGGGGTTCCCTGCTAGGGATATGGGGAAATGCGGCTGCTAGCGTGTGTTCTCAAGTTGAACCTGTCAATATGAAAATAAACCGATTTATACGAGTCCTGCTCCCTTGTCCTTCCCAATTCCTGCGTCCTGAGGAGGTCCTGCCCTGGCTCGGCTCCCTGCCATACCTGAAGCCCCGAACAAAAGTGTCGCCCCTCTTTAAAAGCTACAACTTTTCCTGACTGCGCCCACGCGCGGATCGAGGTCGCAACTGCTAGTCCATGAACATGCGTCAGGGTGAAACGCGGAGCTGGCAAAACCAGAGGCGACCGCGGCGCTCCTGCTAGCCACGCGTGGCGTAGGCAATCAACGTGTGCGCCCGTTTTCATCTCGTCAGTGCTGCGCGTGCCTGCCCGCTTGAAGGACTGTACGTTATCAACAGCTCGCGCTGGAGGGGGGACAACTGAAAGTCTTTGGACCAACTGAAAGTCTTTGGGCAAGTTGGACAAGGAGCGCGTGCAGAATGCCGGGCATTCGGAGGAGGCGCCCTGCGACTGTTTTTTAATGTTTACAAACTCACAGCCCAGTGTTCGATCGCCATTAAGACGCGCTTGTTCGCCGCCTGGGAAAGAGAGTGAAGAACGCGCCATACTCACACGACCGCTGAAAACGGCACCGGACCAGTGTGCTAGGGGTGCTAGTACGTCGACGAGGTTGTAGTACGTGTAGCAACGTTACGTGTAGGCAGCTTCGCTCGCTTCGCTCAGAGCCGTGTGGCTTCGCTGGACCGAAATCAGACACAAAAACACATGGGCGCTGCCATTTTGTCGCAAGAGGTGATGATGGATAGGCAAACAAAAGCCAACAAAGCAACCATAATAGTAGCAAGAAGTTAAGAACCCAAATAAATAAACCTTAAAAAATTTACCACTCAAAAACATGTCAAATGTGTTAAAACAAAGTTTGAAAAAAAAAAAAAAAGGTTGTATTCAATTTACATATCGGCATCGGGCGGCCGGTAGCGCCATCTACCTAGTGTGTAGGGGTGTTTCAAATCTGGCGGTTTGAGTCCGATCAGATACGATGTTTTCGAACTTTCAACTGAAAGTTTAAAGTGTTTAAAGCCAGACCAGCCAGACTGTGGCGTCTGGACACTCGGAATGGAACGACCACACTTGAGCGCAGATGCACGAGGGTCTATCTTTAACCTTTTTGGTAAAGAAGAGGAAGTAGAAAAGGCAAAGGACAGAAGAAGACGAAGTGACCGGAAAGTAATTAGGTAGAAGATACAACATTTTCCCCCTCCCATTTTAAGAAAGTAATTGAAAGGAAGACAAAGCCTAAACAAAACAATTAAACAGGTTAAAAATAAAGAGGAAGTATAAGAGAAAGATTCACGGAGAAAATCGAAAATAAATAAGAGAAATAGAAATGTTCATATACAAAGTCCAAAAGTTTTTCATCTTGAGACATAGTCCCCAAACCGCACTGGCGGTCGTCGTTCCCGCCGTGGTCGATCTGGCCACGGCACATCTCCCGCTGGACCTGGTGGAGGTACCGATAGAGGTCGGTTCCCAGTTGGCGATGACGGCTGAGAAGCTGACCACGTCAGTTGTCTGTATGGCAGAACCAGCTGATGTACGTGGTGTCTGCTGGTCATGCTGGCTCCGCCAGCTTAATGGTGCAGATGGTGGTTGCCATTGGTGATGGTCAGCTGACCTTTGACTAAACTTCTCTGTTGGTACCGGGTTCCTTGGGTCCAAACCAGAGGAAGCCGGTCCTGGAACTGCCGCTAGCTTTGAGACATTCCATATTCTGCCATCTTCTAGCCGAAATGTCCAGCGGCCCACACGCTCGACAATCCGGAAGGGACTGCTAAACCTTTCGGAACAGATCCAGGCTTCTTCACTTGGATTAGCTGTCCGACCTTGAACTTCGGTGTTAGCTAGCTCTTCGCCTTCTGTCGGTGTAGGCTTTGGTCTTATTGTCTTGTTGTAGTCGAACACGTCGACGAAGTCGCTGCACTTCCTCGAAGAGGTTATGAAGAAACTCTTGACAATGAAAGTCCCAGAACGTTCATTCACATTCGCGGTTTGCGACCATGAAGTAGCAGAGCAGGAGATAGCCCTGTTGTCGTATGACGTGTACTTCTATATATGCCCACTAGAGCAGATTTTATCTGCAGTTTCTCCCTCGATGCACACTAGATGAAACCCTTGAGTGTTCTATTAAAACGCTTAACTTGCCCGTTGGCTTGCGGGTAGTAGACCGAAATCAGATGATGTTTGACTTCACGAGAACTTAAGAAATCTTTGAATTGTTGAGAAATGGGACCGTTGTCGGACACTAGGCTCTTTGGTAAACCTTCTCTGGAGAATACCAGATGCAAAAATTCTGTTACCCTTGAGGTGGTGACATCTGCACAAAACTGCACTTCTGGCCACTTTGAAAAATATTGAACAGGGTTATGGCGTAGTGGCATGATGGTTCTGCACGCTCAAAAGGGCCCACGATGTCGATTCCTACCTTCGACCACGGTCGCTCAGGGAAAGGCATTGGTTGAAGCGGAGTGGAAAAGGTCTGCGCTTTTGTCGGCTGCTTGGCAGATGTCACAAGCATGAATGACGTTCTCTACTTGCTTGAGCGTTCATTTTCGGCCACCAGTAGAGCTCTCGGAGCCTCGTACGGGTTTTGACGATCCCGGTATGCCCTTGTGCGCCTTTGCGATGAGAATACCTTGCAACTCCTGAGGGATCATGAACCGCTCATCCCTTAAAAGAATGCCATCATCCACGGCAAGGTCATCTTTAAGGTCATAGAAAGGGATGAATTCGGAAGACAAGTTCCGTCTTGAAGGCCACGCAGATGTGACGTATTGCATGGCAGCAGACAAGACCGAGTCATTGGCTGTAGCTTCTTGAAGTTGGAGCTTGGTGATACATTCGTTCTGCAATGCAATGAAGGAAATTATTCCCTCGTCAAATTCGGTACCGCCTTCATCCTCAGGCTTAGGGAGGTGAGGAAGCGCGTCGGCGACTCGATTTTCTGCTCCGAGTCGAAACTCGACTTGAAAGTTGTAGCAGAGGAGACGGGTCAACCATCTCGTAATTCGGAGGGGTCGATGGCCTGTACCCTGTGTTGCTAGCAGCGTCATTAAGGCTTGGTGATCCGTCCGAAAGGTGAAACGGCGGCCCCACAGGTAGTTGTACCACTGCTCACATGCCCACAGGCAAGCCAGTGCTTCTCTTTCACCCACCGAATACTTTCTCTCAGCTGCTGTTAGTGTGCGAGAGGCGAAAGCGATGGTCTGAACGATCCCATTGCGCTGCTGGAGCATGGCACCAAGCCCGTATCCAGACGCATCGGTGGATACGATTATGGGAAGACTAGGGTCAAACATCTTCAGAACCCTTGCTGAAGATAGCATTGTTTTGATTTTCTTGAAGCTGGTGTCAGCTTCGGTATACCAAATGAATGGAATGTCTTTTCAAAAACTCGCGCAGGGGCTCTACTTCTGCGGCTAGACGAGGAACAAAACGGCTGTAGTATTCTACCATCCCAAGAAATGACCGGAGTTGCAAAATGTCTGTTGGGATCGGAGCTGCGTTGATGACGTCTATCTTTTGTTTAAGTGGGGCGATTCCTTCGCCGCTGACATCATGGCCTAAAAATGAAAGTTCGGCAACGTCAAAAACATACTTGTTGTTAAGTTTGAGTTCACTATCAGCGATTCGCTGGAGGACATGGTGCAATCGCTTCAGGGGTTCTCTAGTCCTACCAAAGACTATGACGTCGTCCAGGTAAAACAAGACCCCTTTGCATCCTTCTAGAATCGTTGCCATCATCTGCTGGAAGGTAGCTGGAGCAGAAGCGAGACCGAAACAAACTCTCTTGAAACGGAATAAGCCTTTGTGCGTTATAAACGTGGTTAAGTCTCGGCTGTCAGGGTGAAGTGTGACCTGATGGTAAGCTGACGCCAAGTCCAATCTAGAGATACGTTTCGCACCATGCAGCGCATTCAGAAGCTCCTCAGCATGAGGAAGAGGGTAACTGTCAATAACGACAGCCTTATTAGCTCCCCAAAGGTCCACACACATCCGAATTGATCCATCTTTCTTCTGGACCACAAAAATGGAAGAAACCCATTCTGAGGCACTTATGCGCTCAATTACTCTCGCTGCCTCAAGGCATTCGATTTCTTCGGTCACAGGCTTCCGTGCCATCAATGGAATGGGACACATTTTATGCTGCATGGGCTGCACTGATTTTCGGACCTTCACCTTGTGAGTGTAGTTCTTCACGTGGCCCAGCTCGGGAGAGAAGAGGCGACTGTGTTCCTTCAAGGAATACAGTCGCCTCTTCTCCTCCTTTCCTATATATTCTCCACTGTTCTCCACCTCTTACCTTGCCCCAACTCGGCTCCCAAGTCCTTTCGCACCTTAGGACACGTGAGTGCTAAGAGGACTACCCCTGCAGCTAACTGAGGTTGTACGTAAAAAGCAAGTTTTGCGCATAGTTCATACGCGCCGCGAAGTAGTTCTTGCGAGATTTGGTTGTCTGAGGAAAAAGCGATGGTTTTGGCGTAACAGTGCACCTGCATAGCTTGCATATATCTTAATTCTCTACATAAAGGGGTAAATCGGTAATGCTCCGCGAGAAGCCAGCCATTTTTTTTTAAACTATTATTCTTAAAGTGAAAACGGGTATAGATATTTATGGCTGTGTTCCCAAGTTTACCCAGAATAAAGGTTTCGTACCTTGGCGTTCTAAATCCTACCCGCGTTCAGCGTTTTTCATTCTGTGTTGTCAAGTGATACGACTCGCCAGAGGGCCATTTTGCATGCAGTAAAATCATCTTTTTGGAGTGTTGCAGAGGCTGGCGGCTGCGAGTTGAAGACACGGTTTCTACTCTCTTGTCGTCATCCGCTGAACAAGTTTTTTAAAACCTCGTGTAAAAGGCGAGATTTACCACCCTTGAGAACATGTAGAAATTCTTACAAAAGCGCAGCATTGCAGAAAAAAGGCACAGCTCATTGAAAGCAAGTTTCGCCGGTCTTGTGGCATGATCAAAGCTTCCTTGACATGCCGAAGTGCTGCGTCTCTGTCCCTTCGTATGCTTGGACAAAATATTGCAATGAAATCAGCATTTTGTTACGTTTTTTGCTTCTACTGTCTTCTTGAAGTGCTGTAATGCTTTGCAATTGATTGGGCAACATTGTTATGGCAGATCTCTGTGAAATAAAAGATGCAGTGCAGTGACAACACTAGGGTCAATGGCCCATTGCGACACCACCCCCCTCCCGCTGTTTGCATGCCGCAACCCTCTCCACCCATCCTCCGCTGGGGCCGTCGAGCACAGTCTCTGTCACACAAGCGTTGATTTCACGCTTATCACTAGGATCGCTTAAAATTAAAGATGCACACATTCGACCCTTCTGGACAGCGAAGGAATCACACTTGAGCTGTTACGGAAATAGATTGATTGCGAGATTAATATTCTCAGAGATGTAATGTTTTATTTTAGCCAGATTGTAGATTTTCCTAAAACCACCTCGGCACTGCATTAAATATCCAATGCATAAAATGTTTTTACAGCACTTTTTTTAAATCTTAGAGCAGAATTACTTCTCGTGTTAAATTTCGTGTGCATGCGAGCTCGTGAACGGATGGTTTATGTGAGTCATGAGCAAACTACAACCACCACCCATGGACAAACTTAAAAATAAAACAAACTTTGAGAGTTTGTGTCAGCTGAAGGCTTCAGAATGGAAGGGATCTTTTAGCAAGAACTGAACCTGGGGTTCATTTTATTTTTAATTTCAAACACGTCAATTTCTGAAACTTCGAGAGCCACTTTTCTTTTCAGCATACAATAAAGCGTCTGCTCGCTACACAATTAAAGCAAGACGTGAAACAGAATGGGTACCATCCTATTTTATTACTCACCCACGTCGTGAAACACAAAGTGCTTGTGTGCGTCTGCCCAAACAGGGCACTTGAAGCAAATGAAATATGTCCCCAGGACCGTCGCGTGATCGTAACAAGTCGGACGCGAAACTAGTTTTCTTACCATATCGCCTTGGTTCTACAATCTAAAATTGCCTTTCGACGTCCGCGTCTGCACCTGTATCCACGTGAATATCATTCACGGTATCGCTGTGGTAGGTCGACGCTGTCACAATCACGATATCTTCGCTTGTCGTCGAAAACACACCGCCCGCTTTTTCCCGGGCACGATCGAACACGAGTGGCACAATCATTCACGGCCTCCTTCAACTACGTCTGACAGGTCGAACACTCATGGCGACACTGAGTAGTGTATGAAGCGATGCTGTTCCCACACACGCTCCTCTGTGCACGAAGAACAAGGAACATACATGCCTCAGTTGATTTGTGGGCACCTAACTTCGTTGAATGTTTTGCATGTACACAAGTTTCCACTGGGTCCTCAAGCAGAGCCACTGATCTCAATGACAATTGTCATTGACATCAGTGGGAAGAGCCAAGTAACTTTCGCCACGGACGCCAAATAAAACGAGATACGGTGCTTTTTTTTGGCTGCCGTATGGTCCAGAAACACACACCAAACTATCTTACGTTTGGTTTTCGACATACCTTTTCCGATTTTCCGCCGAGAAAAACTTAGGAGACGTGCTGCTCATTCGTGTTCATTGAAACATACAAAGAAGCTTGTCAACCGGAAGTTATCTCGGCCACAGAAAGTTCCACCATTACTTGCTTATGTTTACCTTGGAATACCATGTATATCTTTGCTTTTATATGGTGTAAATATTGGTAACCGCTCTATAACATAAAATAGCCAAATTTATAAATTATTTTCTTCCCAGAATTCAGAATGTTTATGTAGAAGCTGGGCCATCCGCTTTACCCTCGTTGCCAAATGAGCAATGAAGGAACGCCGCGGGGTAGGTATTGCATCGCCCTTTTTGTTTATATGTTCCCTCTGCTTTGTTATAGTCTTTGGACACAAAAGGGAGCTACGTCATCATCCTCCAGCGTAATATAATTAATTTAAAAAGTGCTCGGGTATCGTTTCATTGCCCCAGATTAAACGGTGCTAAAGAACAATTGGATTTAAAAGGATGCACACCTTCAGTCCTTCTGAACTGGATGCTCCGTCCAACTGGGACCGCTGGAAGCAGCATGGCGTCCCACGCACGTCTAATCACGTCTTGCAAGACGATTCCTCAAACTGCAAGCCTTGGAACACTATTTTACTTACATGCTTGGCTTTTATCTCGTGTGAGTTTGTAGTGTTTGTGCAGGCTATTGTGGTGCCTGAAGGCCCTGGAACAGTGCAGCACTTGAAAGGCTTTTAATCTTGTGTGCAAACCGCAAGTGGGACTTGAGCCCCGAGTTTTGAGTGAATGCCTTTGGACAGATTGTGCACTTGTAGGGTTTTTCGCCAGTGTGCGTACGGATGTGGGTTACCAGCGAGCTTCGTGCAGCAAACGAGCTAGGGCACCGGTCACACCTGTAAGGCCTTTCTCCCGTGTGAATACGTAGGTGGTCACGCAAGGTACAGTGGTCCTTGAAGGCCTTGGGGCAGTGCAGGCACTTGTATGGTTTTTCATCCGAGTGTATCCGCAAGTGGATGTTGAGGCCCGACTTTTTGGCGAATGCTTTCGAACAGACCGTGCACTTGTGTGGTTTTTCACCAGTGTGGGTACGCATGTGAACAATGAGATGGTACAGCGTGGTTGTTGACACAGGGCACTGATCGCACTTGTAAGGCCTTTCTCCCGTGTGAGTTCGTAGGTGCTGCCGCAGGCTATAGTGGTTCTTGAAGGCCTTTGGGCAGTGCACGCACTCGTAAGGCTTTGCATCTGTGTGCCCCTGCTGGTGGATCACAAGGTCTGCGTTCCGAGCGAATGCCTTTGGACAAATTGTGCACTTGTAGGGTTTCTCACCAGTGTGGGTTCGGATGTGAACACTGAGATGGTACTGCGTGGCTGCTGACACTGGGCACTGGTCACACTTGTAAGGCCTTTCCTTCGTGTGAGTTCGTTGGTGCTGGCGCAGACCAGAGTTGTTCTTGAAGGCCTTTGGACAGTGCGGGCACTCGTAAGGCTTTGCCTCTGCATGCCTCTGCAGGTGGTCTGCAAGGTCTGAGTTTCGAGCGAACACCTTCAGACAAACCATGCACTTGTGGGGTTTTTCACCAGCATGCTTTGCCATGTGGATTGTCAGGTCACGGCTGGAGCGAAACTCTATGGGACAAAGCGGACACTTGAAAGGACCTCCTTCTGTGTGCATCCTCTGGTGGCGCGTGAAGGCCCACCTGTCGGGAAAGGTCCTGGAGCAGGGATGGCACTCAAACCCCTCAAACAGTCTGCACGCAAGGTCCGTCAGGTGTTCGACCAGTTTACGTGGGTCGCTTGTGGTGAAGCTGCAGAAGCAGCACCCGAATATGTCCTCTCCGGCGATCACTGGGCACGTGGTGTTCCCTTGGATAGCTTGTCCATCGACTGAAAAGGAGACATTACCACGCATGTTAGGACTCAAAGGGCGACTGAGTGGCGTTGCTGTAAGTAGACGTTATCAAAGCAATTCATGCAGCGCAAATTCTTCAACTGTGCTGTAACCCAAGCGAACTGCATAAACTACCACGCGAGTCAAATGAATCGTCGGTATTTTTTTTTTGAAAAGACAACGTAGATCGGTTCCTTAATGCATCATCCAATATTTTACACAGAAGATGTCGAAGGTGGTGCATTTGTTCATCAAAATTTTAAGGAATGAGCTGACCTGACTAAAGAGTAAAACAATGAGAGCGTGAACTTGCCACCTAAGGCGGCCATCTGCAAATGTTAGGCTCTGGGAAACGCAACAGCCGAGATGGCAGCAGCAATTGACATCTAGCTGAAATAGCCCGTCAAAGACCTCGTTCGTTTTCTGTCCATTCAATGTCTTATTTGTAAAATTGGCCATGCGCTACACCAAAAAAGCCTTTGCCGCATTTGATAAAATACATTGTCTGCTATGACGCTATCAGAGATCTGTGTCTGTCTGCATCTTCGCTCTTACCTACTTCCATTTATTTTTGCAAATCGAACACCTATTGTTAGCAGACGGCCACCGCAGGCAGGAAATTTACGCTTCTCGCCCAACATTAATAATTTCTCTTTTTATGTAGAGAATTAGGATATATTTTGGTGCATTCAGTGATGTGATTGGCCTAAGCCATTTTAGAGCACCTTTTGGAGCAGCCAAAACAGTGTTTCGGAGCAGAAAAAGTGACTTTTGGAGCATATATCTTAGAAAAATAAATATTTGTTTTAAGTGCTGGACAAATGAAGGGCACTTTGTATTGTGTTGTAATGTGATGTGTTGGGGCGGCACTCGCTGCTTGTGTTTTTGCTGATGAGACATCCCACAAGTATACAGCACCGTAAGCGTTGCCAAGCAATTAAAAAAAATAAAAAAATTGTTATCGTTTTACTGGTTCCCGACGTGGCAGATTTTTATAAAAAGTAAGCACACGTGCCTCTCATGGAATCATGTTCACATGCACGTGAGGGCAACTTCGGCAGGCTTGCTATTGGGCGTGCTTCGTCGCGCGAGCGAAGACAACGGCTGTTCGACTGAAACCGAAACCATGCCACTCCGCTCCGTCACCAACTGGTTCCCAAAATAGTATACAAAATGCAACAATAAACAGTCCAGTGGCGCGTGCATGCCAGGCCGGCAGGCGAGGTGCAGGCTAAACACACAGAAAAAAAGAACCTGAGCGTATCGATGCAAGACATTGCGAATCAGGGTCAAAACGTTCTTGGAGTGCTTTGTGTAATGACTGAATTCGAGACAAACAAGCGCGGTGTGCGGGTTCAGCATGCAGACATTGCCTTCTTTGCTTTAGCTCACTTCTCGTCATCAACTTTCTTTCGGGGCAGATTTTTCACGTACCGGGGTCCCTCTCGAAAGAAAGCCCACAGAGAGAACCCTAAGGAATCAAAACTTCACCAAGCAGTCATTGAGTTAAAAAGGAATTTTTATAGCAGCATATGATTTAAACAAGAGCAGGAATGTCGATGCGTTTCAGTTTAGAAAGCGCCATATCTGCAGCGACGTGGGGACGGCAACACACGACGTCGCGTGACCATGGCGACTGTGGTCGCGCGTGCGCTTCAGCTCACAAAGTAACTCTCGCCGCGCAAAAACATGGTTTTGTTTCACAGCATGACGGCATGTCTGGCACCCGGCACACTAACGTCGGAGTGTCCGCACACGGCCGCGTCTATCGCTTAAGAAAAAATTAAAAAAAAAAGAAAAAAGACGCAAGACGAGATTCCTGAGACGACGAGAGCGCAAAACGCGAGATGGCGGGAAAAATCATGCAAGACCGAATAGACGATTGATGCAGGGTACTTTGTGTCGAGTGGCGTCTTGTGCCACCTAGCTCGCGCATGCTCAATTATGGTTCTCAGTTTAGTTTCGTTTTTGAAAGGCGACCAAAATTGGTCCTTTGGCGCAGGCTTGGTGCAGATTAGCCATATTTTGGCGAAATGTAGCAGGACGTAGCAGAGTTAGCCCCTTGGCGCAATTGGCGCAGCAATCACATCACTGTGCATTATAGATTAGATATAGTATGTTATCTTATCAAGACATACATGCTTCAGATGCCAAAAGCATTGCTCCTTCTTCCGACAACCAAATCTTGTAAGAACTGCTTGCGTATGAACAGTGCGCAAAACTTCCAAGACCGCATTTGGGATTGCTCTAGTTTCTTTGACAAAAACAAGCCTTTTGAAAACACTTTCATTATTTTTCTTCATTTTCGTCTATTTGTCAGAGTATGTGCCACAGCAGTTCATAGTGCTACTTTTTCTTATTGTAACAAAAGCACCCCTGCACGTAGGAATATCATCTTTTAGCTCATTCGGGTAATTGCGCATGCTCAAATTTTTAAACATAGATTCGAAAAAGCTTTCTGTTGCAAAGACCAAAGTGCAGCAGCGGGACAGTACAAAGGGACAAGGTGGAAAGCACTGCAACAGAGGTGACTATTATGAGAGTTTAGCGACAACCAACTTACAGTGCTCAGTGGGCATGATGAGCATGATGGGTAACTGGCTTCCAGGCAAGACACCTCTGAAATCGAGAAGAAAGTAGATCGTCGCCTGTGGTATCTGCGAAGGCAAAACATGAAAATCGAAAGAGCCTCCTCCGGTCAGTAAGAATTAAACCATGTTATAAACTATGAAATCTTGCCAACTTGGGAACTTTTCATGGATAAAAACAAAAAATACAGTTGAAGTGGGTAGATGATTTCTGGACCGAATAAATTTCATGTCCAACCATTTCTATGGGATGCCCAAAATTGCATATATAAATAAAAAGGGAATATAAACGACTAGAGGACACTCTCTCGACTCCCTGAAAGCCCAAGCTCCCACTTACATATGGTTAAAAAAAGAGACATAAGTTACATTTCAATTTATCTATTCACTTATTTATTTCATCACCCTCAGGACCACTAGGGCATTACAGAGGGGAGGGGCAAGATGCAGCACAAAATTCAGTAAAAAACAAAATTAGAAACAAACAATGTAAAACATGCGCAGTCAAGGTTAGTATCAACAAAGATGATTGGTTACTGCAGTTTTGAACAAATCAGGTAATGATATGGACACTAAAGATGCGGAAAGGTGGTTCCACTCGGAAGACGTTCTAGGCATGAAAGAGTCAATGTAGGCATTAGTACGACACTGATGAAATCCTACTTTGCACTGATGGTCAATGCAAGCAGAGATATGCGGGGGAGGAAGAAGAAATGATCTTTTAGAGTAGGCGAGCAATAAATTTTGTGAAAAAGACACAGGCGAGAAACTTTGTGACACAAAGACAGAAGAGGCAGAGACAAGTTAGTTCTCATAGACGAGACACTTGCGGTATGGTGATAATTGCAAAAGATAAATCGTGCACCGCGATTTTGGACGGCCTCAATGTTAGATACAAGTGTTGAGTGACCGGGATCCCAGATTGGTTCAGCGCATTTAACTTTTGAATGTACCAGTGTTTTAAATAAAAGTAATTTTAATGACATGGGGGCTAATGGGAAATTTCGTTTTAAGTAACCAAGCATAGAGTTGGCGTTAGCAGAGATGTGATTAATGCGAACGTTCCACGACATGCTATGGAATATAAACACCAAGATATTTGTAGGAAGTCACAAGTTGCAAGGGAGAGGTACCGAGGCCAGTGGTGAGGTGTTACATAGAGTTACACACATTGCTTTCCATTTGGTCATGGACCATGTGTTACATCACTCCAAAACTGCATCTAAATCTGTTTGAAGTAGTAGAACATCAGATTCCTCAGTAATTTTGCGATAGATTACACAGTCGTCAGCAAACAAGCTAAAAGAGGATGAAAACTTCCGAGGAAAGTAGTTTATATAAATTAGAGACAAAAAAAAAAAAAAAAGAGACGCATCTCGACGTGGTGAATGACGTTTACTGGGGCGAAGCTTTGGTGGTGCTTGTCTGCGTAGACACTGAGCCGCAGCATGCCGAGCCTCTCGTTTGTTTTCATCCATGTCACGCTGTGGTCAAATGCTCAAATGCGTATATAACCACGTTCCATACCACACATTCTCTTTCTGACATGGATGAAAACGAATGAAAGGCTCGGCATGCTGCGGCTCATCGTCTACGCAGACAAGCACCACCAGGGCTTCGACCCAATCAACATCATTCACCACGTGGAGTTGGGATTTTTTTTTTCCCTACACGAGCACAGGAGCACGTGCTCACGTGCACCCGACAGCAGACGGACATGGCTAGCCCCTAAAGAGGACCTAAAACACACCCTTGTGGGACACCGGATGTTACTAGACTGAGGTGAGATTTAGCTTGGTTAGCAGCGACAAACTAAATCAGATTTGTAAGAAACTTTTAATCCAGAAAGACACAATGGGGTCGAGGTTAAGTTTATCAAGTTTGAGAAGTAAAGGCCTGTGAGGAACCTTATTGAATACTTTGCAGAAATCAAGAAACACGCAATAAACCTGGGATCCTCGATAAAGAATGAAAAAAGTTGGTTCTCGCAGGAAAGAAATTGAAGAAAACCATGCTGAGAGGGTGTAAAAAATGAGTTAGCATCTATGAAATTAACAAAATGTAAATAAACAATATGCTCCATGATTTTACAGGGCATACTGCACTAAATTTCGGGGGGAATTTTTCTGATAAATTTAGTGGGTGAAACTTTTCCAATAAATTTATCCATAATGCAATGCGCAGTGAAGTCATTCGTGACGTCATTATGGGAAACGTTTCCTAATGCAACACGCAGTTACACCAACGGCGATGTTGCTCAAGACGGAAATGGGCACCTAAGAGCTGCGCTTTAAAACTGTGTGTTCCATAGAGTAGGGTGAAATGCTGTCTATATGCTGTGTTTTGAAACATACCTACTTCATAGAATGCGCTGCAGTTACCACAGCAGCCGTTTCCCAAACACGGTGACACGTCGAACAACGGGAGGCAAGCCATGGGTGGGTAGACAGGGATACTAGGATACTGCTAGTACAAGCAGCATCTATAGGCAGTTCCGTAACCGAGTTAATCTAGTAACATTGGGCAAGTCCTGGCCGTGACTGGTGTCAAGGACGGAAACCATAAGAGGGCACCATCGTCGTTTGTGTGTGCGGCACACAGGGTGCACAGAGGACTCGCTCGCCTTCCGAAGCAACGGACATGCGCGAGCTGGGCTGTGCTTTTTGCGTGATGACTGGTATGGTGTGCCCTTCGTTTTGCTTTACGTCAGAGCGTAGCAGAAGCGACAAACTAGTTCTCGGCTTTTAAGGTACCTGTCGAGCACACGCACTCGTGCAGTGGAAGCATCGTTCAGGGCAACACCCTCGTGCTATCTCTCAGCCCAAACTGTTTTCTACGGTCTGTCTGAAACTTATTCCGGTATTTCGGGCAGGTATGCTCTAACTTGCAAATTGGCTGCAGCACTTTCAGTCGCATACATAAGGCAGACTAAGTCAGACGTAGAATTACCGAAAACGGTTACTCGAGCATTCCCTAAATAAGAAAACCGAACAGTAGCAGCTCTCTCAGTTCCGAATGGAGTAACTCGAGTCGGACTTCTCGGAGTGCCTACTAAACAACAAAAAAAGGGAAAGCGTGGCTCTTCAGCTGATCCTATGCAGTTTCCACTTCCTCCCCCTGAGGCAGAAGGTTTTGAACACAATGAAAGCAGACGACACTGAGCAAGATCACTTTTTTGACGCCGGTATTGAAGAAGTCTCGACATGGTAGTTAGGGAAAAATCTAGTGACTGTAGACATCAGCGCTGCTGTTCAAAGCGATCCAAAGAGACAGAGCCCTTCGAAGGCGGTGCTAAGGCTGCTAATGTTATAAAAACCGACAAAAACGTCAACACACTCAAAATATGTAGCTTGGTGAATCTATGCTGCCGCTTAAGATATTTTTATACGGCCATACTTTTGTTCTGCACTTCTTTACAAACTTTTTATGAAATGTATTCATATATATTCAAAAGAAGTCGGCTGCGCTTAGGCCCGCTTCAGACGGGGCAACTTTTCCAGCAATTTCGGTGTTGCTGGCAAGTTGTTCCCTAGCTTCCCTAGTACAACACAAATTGCTCGGATCGTGTCCGTAAGGCCCGCTTCAGACGGAGCAATTTCACCCAGCAACTTGACGTCGCAACACCAGCAACACCGGCCGCCCGCATTCACACGCAGCAACCGAATTGCTACGACTTGACATCATCATCATTAAATTTGATTCTTCTTTCACTATCTAAACGCCCAGCTACGCGCTAAAAACGCATTCTTATATCTTTGAACGGCGTTGAGAATAATAACTCATTTTTCTGAAACTGTTTATTTCCGAAAACGATCCATTCCAAACCAGAACTAAGTCTTTAGCTGTCATCATCACCACCACAGGGGTGTCACATGAAAATATTGCGTCTCTGATTGGCTGCAGCCGCTTCAACTGTCTTCGAATTGCTCCGAGTTGCTCGCTTTTTCGAGCCGGACCCGATCTCAGCAATTCGAGTCGATCTAGGGAAAGCTAGGGAACATCCCGCCGGCAACCTCAAAATTGCTGGAAAAGTTGCCCTGTCTGAAGCGGGCCTAAACAGACAAGCAACTCGGACACGTTTGAAATGGCAGCAGATATTTTCATGTGACATCCCGTGCTGATGATGATGATGATGATAACTAAAGACTTGGTTCTGATTTGAAATTGTTTTTGGGAATAAACCGTTTCAGAAAGATGAGTTTGTATTCTCAATGTGGTCCATATCACATGAGCGAATGACAATTTAGCGTCATTTGAGTGCATCGACGTTTTAGCAAATGAGCACATGAGCGAATGACGTTTTAACGTCATTTGTGCGAATCGACGTTTTAGCGAATAACGGGGTTGGTGGTTGACAAATCCCACTGCGTTCACGCCACTTCGTGGCGGCAGTCTGTGGCGGATTGAAGCAGACAGCAACCCGTAAACGCCAATTTGC
Source organism: Ixodes scapularis (assembly GCF_016920785.2). Taxonomy (NCBI): domain Eukaryota; kingdom Metazoa; phylum Arthropoda; class Arachnida; order Ixodida; family Ixodidae; genus Ixodes; species Ixodes scapularis. The sequence continues at coordinate 7,959,059 of NW_024609836.1, read as the reverse complement.
AGCAACCAACCACTTTTGATGAAAGGTCGGGGTTCGCTGAAACGTTGCTCGACCAACTGAGTGCCATTGTTGCAACAACAAGTTGCTATGATAATTATTTCCCCATATGAAGCGGGCCTTAGTGATCACAGGTTTTGTCGGCCGAAGCGAGTGTCAGCCAACGTCTCATACTCGTATACACCCTAATTTAGCTACACCAACAGAACATTAATCGGGATCATGTTCTGAGTGAGTGTTCAACCGCGCACTGAAGTCACGCTCTTTTGGGCCCATATCACATGAGCGAATGCCGCTTAAGCGAACAGCGGTCATTTGAGCGAATCGGGGTCCATATAACACAGGCGAATGACGTTTCAGCGAAGAGCGCCATTTGAGCGAATCGACGTTCTAGCGAATAACGGAAGCGCGTGATAAACCCTTAACCCCCCTCCCTCCTGCTGCGCTTACGCCGCTTCGCGGCGGCCGTTCATACCCTGCCTTGCTCCGTTCAGCACGGATAGGACTATCGTCGATAATCACGAAGTTTCCGTGCAACAGCGATAAAAACACTGCGTCAACTGAACGTTTACGTGGTTTATTAGCATGTCCAATACAAACGAAATACGCTCCAAGATATTTTCCCAACAGCGCCCGAGCTGGGAGCGAAATTCGAACGAGATATGTGTCTTACCTTGAGCACTCTTCATTAATGAAAGCGAGGAAACCGCAAACCGACGTCTCAGGCGACGCAACCTCTTCCGCCATTGTTTGTTTTTCTCTTTGAGCCATCTTTGAGCACCGGGACAGGGGAACTTCGTCAGCGACCCGGAATCACGTCATACCAGTCATACCACGCCCTTTTCACTCCTCAGTGCACTCACTGGCAGTGAGTGCACTGAGGAGTGAAAAGGGCGTGGTATGACTGGTATGACGTGATTCCGGGTCGCTGACGAAGTTCCCCTGTCCCGGTGCTCAAAGATGGCTCAAAGAGAAAAACAAACAATGGCGGAAGAGGTTGCGTCGCCTGAGACGTCGGTTTGCGGTTTCCTCGCTTTCATTAATGAAGAGTGCTCAAGGTAAGACACATATCTCGTTCGAATTTCGCTCCCAGCTCGGGCGCTGTTGGGAAAATATCTTGGAGCGTATTTCGTTTGTATTGGACATGCTAATAAACCACGTAAACGTTCAGTTGACGCAGTGTTTTTATCGCTGTTGCACGGAAACTTCGTGATTATCGACGATAGTCCTATCCGTGCTGAACGGAGCAAGGCAGGGTATGAACGGCCGCCGCGAAGCGGCGTAAGCGCAGCAGGAGGGAGGGGGGTTAAGGGTTTATCACGCGCTTCCGTTATTCGCTAGAACGTCGATTCGCTCAAATGGCGCTCTTCGCTGAAACGTCATTCGCCTGTGTTATACTGCTCCTCGGGCTCCTCGCGCACGTCGCGCACCGTCTCAAAAGCAGAAAACATACGGACAAAATATTAAAAACTTTAAAAATACTTAAACTATATTCTATATATAACAATAAAAATAAAGAAAAACAAAACCCTGTGAATTGGGCGGTTAGATATTGGTTAGATGCGTCATCCCTAGGGTGGTTTACGTGTTTCAGCGCCACTCAGCGCTCAAAATGAGAGAGGAAACGCGTGCCTGTATGCATTGGCAAGAAAAGTTGTCGCAGGGCAAGCCGTCAAACTTTCCAATCACACCTTGTTCTTTTCGTGCTCTTGTTGCTGTGGTCACGGTGGTCACGTCACGGCCGGTCTGGAGCGGAGAGGCGCGCACCCGTGCTTTGGTAAAATTTGTGGACTACATTTTAGCACGGACTGTAGTGCCCGCCCGCGTCAGATTACCTTGCGCGGGAATTTCGAACAACCCACAACGCTCACATGAAACGTTACGTCACGCGTGGAATGAAAGTGATGCATGTCTCAAATTATTTCACATTACAAAAATTTTAAGCGGGATTCGAACCCACGACCCTTCCGGTTGCGAGCCGGGCACGCTGGCCCTTGCTCACAAAAGTGTGAATAGAACACGACAGGCACGCGCAACAAAAGCACTGCGGAAGCGAGCGAGCTGGCGCTGAAGGCGGAACTGGCGGAACCGCGGAACCAGCGGATCACGGATACGTTGGATGCGTGGAGTGGCGTGGAGTTCGCAAGGCACGCTTTTCTGCTTTTGTTTTGCCCGTTTTGCCTGCAGAGTTTGCGGATTGATACAGCGGCGCGGACAACGGTGACAGACACGGGCTACACACAGATACCGTTGGAGGTGTGTTTTAGCAAAGGAAGATCAACCGGAGTGTGAGACGGAAAGTGGTGTCGTTCGTTTCTCGAGTTGAGCTGCTTTTCAGGTTTACAAAGAGTCTCCTGACGCGGAGTGCCTAGGTGAGTAAACTGCTCAAGGTAAGTCCCTGCCAATTGTTCAGTCACACAGGTGAGTGCCTCACATACTTCCGAACACGAGCGGAGCGGTCTGGCCGAGATTACCATAAATCACAACTCGCTCACCTAAATAACGTGCGTTTTTATTTATTATTATCGTGTGTGTGTGTGTGGGGGGGGGGGGGGGGGGGGGGGGGGGGTACGCGTTTATGAGCCTTCACGAAAACGTCAGTTTTTTTTCTTTTTTTTTTTTATTATTTGGGTTCTGCCCGTGCACCGGCCATAGTGTTTTATCTCAGTGTATGCACAGTCGGCAGCAAAAGTTTACGGGGCGCGGGAGCGCCAGCCGAAATGACTGGTAGCGCTTTTTGACGGCGCTCAGACTCACGCTTCGGGAATGTGCTTCCTTTCGTGCTCGCAGTCACGTCTTCTTTACTCGCTTCCGTCCGACGCGCACGAGATAATTGAGACCGCTGCCGCTTTGGCAACCGTCATACCGCACGTCTAACTTAGCCACCGTGCTGGGTGAAGAGGCCTGTCCAAAGAGGACACTACAAAAATCGTCACGACTCCAACAAATCGTTCGGCGCTCCGCTTCCGGCTGTTTTTTCTTTGCCGGGGGGAAACTTCTTCCCTGTCAAGTCTCGCCCGTGCCCTCCACGGCGGCTTTGATCTGCTCATCGCGTGGGTCCGGAGAGCCACTCACACGCTCTGTTGGCTGTCGGTCGATCGCTGAACGCCTCCGCCTCTTTTCAAGTCCCAATTGGCAGGTGGCGTGTAACGTCAAATCTGACGAGCACCGACGTCAAAAAAAAGTGGAGGCGAGAAAAGTCATGATGTTGGCTTGGCCACAACAATCGTCCGGCGACACGACTCCTGCAAAAATTGTCCAAATTGAAGCACCTGCTGCAATTTTTGACGATTTTTTCAGGAGTCGTGTTGCCTGACGATTTTTGTAGTGTCCTGTTTGGACAGGTCTTAACGAAGCTCGCATAATACATATACCGATAACATTTCGTGGCACCATGCGCCAGTCCCTGTTATCTCGTGCCCGTCGGACGTAAACACCGGAAGTGAGCAAAACAACATGACTGCGTACACAAAAGGAATCGCATGCGCGAAGCTTGAGTCTTGAGAGCGGCAATGCGCCGTCAGAAAGAGCAGCCTGTCATTTTGGCTGGCGCTCCCTTGCCCCACAAACTTTTGCTGCTGACTGTACCCTAGAAGTCCAACGGGCGATAGTGTGCGGTTTCAAATTTAAGGACTGTCAGCCGGCAGCCAGTCTGAAATTGTCTTCTGGGAAAGCATTTTTATGGAAAAAAAGAGAGCGCATTTTCTCCCTGCACTCAATTATAATGGTGTATTCGCACGAGAGATATTTATCCCCGGAGAAAGCCGAGTACATCATAGAACTGAGAGAAGGAAACGGCACGAGAATGAGGAGGAAGTGGAGAAAATCCAAGCGAGCATTCGCACCACGGAGTCTCGTAGTTGGGTCGCCAGAGTCTTTCTTTTCGCAAACCTGTTGGTGACTTTCGGGGGCTCATTGAACAAAAATCAGGGAAAGAATAATAAGCAAAAGACACCCCACACTTCAAGCCTGCTGGCGACTTTCGGAAGCTCATCGAACAAAAAGGAAAGCAAAAAATAAAGAAAGGCACCCCACACTTCAAAGCTGTTTGTCATTACCCCTCCCCAAAAGCAGGGGGACAAAAGAGGGGGCCCGACCGCTTCGACGGATACCGATGGAACGGCGGAGATTCTCTAGGCCTGTCACAGATTCTCCTCGGGACCCCGCGAGCACGCCGCGAGCTTGGGGGATCAGCGAACATTCGTGACGCGGAGCACGTGACCTCAAAACTCAATGACGTTTATCTTTCTCCTCGGGAAGAAACTCCGTCGTGCGAATACACCATAAAGCAAATATCACGAATAATTCGTATGCACTAAATAGCCTAGAACATTTCTCAGTTACATAGTGAAAAATATTGGTCAGTTACGGAGGCGTTTATTCAGATTCATGGCATTAAAAACGGTGCTATAATGGCTTCACGTATCATGTAAGTGATGGAAAGAGCTAAGGAAGCTAGAGGAGTGTGGTCTCGAGCTACGCGCATGAATCATGCTGGCAGCAAGAGGAAGCACAGGAACAGTGAGCCCTTGTGCAAGATTAGCAGCTATTATTGTCTGGCTATCCGGCCTTGCTACGTCCGATAGCGCGGTCCTGTTTCATATCAAACATAGCGAGGTCAGATAGCCATTAATCTCGCAACCGACCTAGCAGCCCAGCTCGCATGTAGCTCGAGACCGCACGCCCCTGTGGCTTCGTTGGCTCTTTCCACCACTGTATCTTCTCGGAGACGTCCGTTTCTTCATCTGGGTTCTGGCAATGTGAGCTGCACGGCTGGCGTGGCTTCTGGAGGGAATAAACTGGGCTGTACTTTATTTCACTTTATGTGCGAGCGAGGCCGAAGCACGAGCACAACCTGTTGTAAAATCCCGAGAGACGCCCCAGCGCCGAAAGATAACCCGCCCCCTATTTTTGGCACGATTCACTATTTTTTTTTAAGAAACACCAAAGTATAGTCCACGTTTACTAATTGCAGGGCCCTGGTCAATGGCAACCTCAGCGGATGTGCAGTTACTTAGCCGGGGCTGGAGATAAGCAAATATTGCTGACTGCGAAGGACAGAGGTCTTTGGTTCATCGCCCCTCCCTGCAGTCGCAAGTTTCGCAGGTCACAAAATCTAAAACTAGCACCTTCTTCAAATTTTTTGGATCGCACACCAAAAGTTGGCCCACTCCTTTTTTTCACTCTATTTGTTTTCGATTTTAAGTGGGCTAGCTTAGTATATTAGAGTACTGTAATCTTGACCTGTTTGCAGAATGGCTCCCTATGGAAGGGGCTCTCGCTGACGAAGTGCGTCGCTTTGCCGTCAGGGGTGCTCGGTGAAGGCTTTTCTGTGACCCAACCGCGGTTCACAGCCTGTCTGGCGCACGGTCCACACGGCGTGCGGCCGCCAGCAATATCCGATTACTATTCCATGGGAACACCTGCCGTACACGCTAAAAATTTTCGCGCTAGCATGACTCTTGCAACTTTTTTACACGCTTGCTCTAAGCGGGGTAATTTTCCACGCTTAGGATTTACTCTTCCCAAGCATGAGCCACGCTTCGGCTTGATGCTTGGCAGGCGTGAAGAGGATCCAGTGTTCGCACGCTTATTATAACGTGCGTTTTCATCACGGTTAGATTGTGACACACCCCTGGTGTCAGAAATGCGTGTCACATTGAAACCAATGCCAGTGGGCGTCGGGCTTCCTCACATTACCCACGCTGCCAAGCGGATTGAGTAATTGTATTATAAGACCGCACTGGCCAACTAGTTTGCAGTGTGTAGCTAGATGAGGTGCCGTGACCTACAGGTCGGTCGGTGCGCCGGAACATCGCTGGATGCGTGAGCTCTGGCTCACCGGGCTGCCGTGTGGCTTCCGGGAAACGGCCGGTCATTTCGAAGCGGCGATTCCTCTGACGACATCAGATCCCGCAGGAAGAAGCCAACAGACACGTTCGCTCGGGTCGTGATCAGAGCGTGTCCTCGAACTATCGGCCGGATCGCTTGCCTTTTGTTGATTTTATAACAATGGCAGCTGCTACCCAATCAGTGGTCTCGCGTGATGTGCTGTGACCTATTTTTTTTCTTTTACACATCACTACACTAATGCAAGAAATTTCAGCCCACTTGTCCTGCTTTATGCATAAATACGCACACGCACAAACGCTGTGGATCACAAGACACTGTCCCGACAGCGAACCATTCATCAGGCTGAACATGCATTCTCTAAGCGGCGCATATGGCCTGTTCACACTCTGTATTTCCTTGTCGGGTAAGGGGAGGGGTGGGGACGGAGGGAGGGTGTGATGTCCAGCGCGGCGCCACTCGCGCATAAAGGACGAAGATCGGCATTGCCCTGTGCGCGCGATCCCTGAGCGCGTACTCTGGAACTGCGAGCTACCGATGGCGCAAGCTAGGCACTGAGGCTCTTCTGAGTCATATTAAACTCATAAGTATTCGGGCTGTAGTTGTCATCACCACACGGACACGACACTGGCGACGAGTAATCAAGGACCTACGACGCCTGGAACCTCAGACCTCGAGCCATGTCTAAGTCAGGCAAAATGGAAGCCTTCTCAGGCAAGTCATGGGCATCCTGGATTGAGCGCCTCGGATTCTACTTCGTGGCGAATAACATCAGCGCCGTGGACAGGAAGCGAGCTGTCCTACTTACGCTGTGCGGTCCAGAAACATATGACATCGTACGAGCGTTGGTAGCACCCAGAGGACCCGGGGATGTCGAGTTCGAAGAACTCGTGACGATCCTCGGCGCGCACTTCGATCCAAAACCTTTGGAGCTCTATAGCCGGTACAACTTCCAGAGGCGAGACCAACTACCGGACGAGTCCATAAACAGCTACGTTGCGGCACTCAAAATGCTGGCTGGAGACTGCAATTTCGGCATCTTAGCTTCCGCAACTACGCTTGTGGCATCGACAACGGCACGGCAACCGGCGTCGCAGCAACCGGCGTCACAAGCAGCACCCGATGCAGTGGCTACGGCTGCACAACCGGCAACTCCACAATGGGACACTAAACTGCCACTGGACGTGATGCTGCGCGACAGGTTTGTCTGCGGCATCCGTGACGAACTTCTGCAACAACGTCTGTTCGCAGAAAAGAACTTAACGTTCGCAAGCACCTTAGACATCGCCGTCCGTGCTGAGAGTGCCTCGAAACAACAACAGAGTATAAAAAACAAGGAGGATCTCCAGGTCAACAAGACAACGGATGCATGCAACAAGTCCGCTTCATACAAGGGACGTCCGTGTTATCGTTGCACAGGTCAACACGACCCACAGGCCTGCCGATTCAAGACTACCGAGTGTCACTACTGCAAAAAGGAAGGACACATTGAAAAGGCATGCATTGCAAAGAAAAAACAACAAGGTAAAACAGGCTACAAGAAAGCTAACTACAACGTTGAAGCAGCGACTGAAGTGGTGAGCCAGCCAGCGTGTTCTTCTAGATGTACATGTCATGAGCTGAACCAGCTGACCACGCGAAGGTGCTTCCCGAAATTTTATGTTTCCCTTCGGATTGAAGGTAAACCACTTCAGTTCGAGGTCGATTCTGGAGCCGCTTGTTCGTTGATAAGCGAAGACACATTTCGCTCAACCTGGCCCAAGAACCCACCAAAGCTCACGAAGAACGACTTGGAGCTCTACACTTGGAGTGGCGAAGGCCTGAAACTTCTGGGATCGCTTCAAGTTCGAGTACGCTTCAAGTCCAAGGATTACCTACTGCCGCTTCTGGTAATGAAAGGGGCCGGCTGCAGCCTTTTGGGTAGAGATTGGTTCGACGCGCTCAACATCAGAGTTCAAGGAATCAATCAGATGCAGCAGCAGACCACGCCACCGGAGGTGGAGGCAGTGCTACAACGACATTCCAAGGTATTCCAAGACGACATCGCTGGATACACGGGACCTCCAGTGCACTTGGAGCTGGAGGAAGGAGCCCTGCCAAAGTTTTGCAAGGCTCGCCCTGTTCCTCTCGCGCTACAATCAGCGGTGACAGACGAGCTTCAACAGCTGCAGAACCAAGGGATAATTGAGCCAGTTCAACACTCTGAGTGGGCTACGCCGCTTGTACTTGTTCGCAAGAAGAGCGGAGCTATCCGACTCTGTGGCGACTACAGGAGTACGGTAAACGCCGCATCGAAAAAGGCCAGTTATCCGCTACCAACAACAGGAGAAGTGCTCTTGAACCTCAGAGGCGGAACTACTTTCTCCACGCTAGACTTGTGCCAAGCATACCAGCAACTAAAGGTAACTGAAGAGACGGCAGCTGTACTTACAATCAATACGATGAAAGGATTGTACCGAGTGACACGACTTCCGTTCGGAATTTCAGCAGCACCAGCGATCTTCCAGCGAATGATGGAAACAACACTCGCCGGCATAGACGGAATAAGTGTCTATTTAGATGACATCATCATCAGTGGAGCGAGCAAGAAAGAACATGCTGAGCGTTTGGAACAAGTACCGTCCAGATTAGACAGCACCGGTCTGAGACTAAAAAAAGAAAAATGCAAGTTTGCAGTCAGCGAAGCTACCTTCCTGGGACACAAAATTGATGCTTCAGAAGTTCACACAACCGCTGACAAAGTGCAAGCGATTCTAGACGCTCCAGAGCCAACCGGGAAACCTGAGCTGCAAGCCTTTCTGGGGTTGTTGGCATTTTATGACCGCTTCCTCAAGAACAGAGCTACAGTCGCAACAGACCTGTACAAGCTTCTCCAGAAAAATGTTCCTTGGCTCTGGAAGGACAGTCACAAGGAAGCGTTCCGAAAGCTCAAGCAACTAGTCAAGGAATCCACGGTCCTTGCCCACTATGACGAAAACAAGCCCCTGCTTCTTTCCTGCGACGCGTCCCCTTACGGCGTAGGAGCAGTGCTTGCTCAGAGAGACGCCTTGGGACGTGAGGCTCCGATTGCTTTTGCGTCGAGGACGCTAGGAGCAGCAGAGAAAAACTATTCCCAGCTGGATAAAGAAGGGTTGGCCATTGTCTTTGCAGTATGTCACTTCCATGAATACATCGCTGGACGACAGGTAACCATCTACACGGACCACCAACCACTTCTGGGAATACTTGGAGGCTCGAAAACAATACCTCAAGTGCTATCCCCGCGTATGACACGATGGTGCATCAAACTAGGTGCATACGACTACGAGTTGAAGTACAGACGGGGACGATTACATCAAAACGCAGACGCTCTGAGCAGACTACCGCTACCTGCTTGTGTCGACGAGCCCTGCCAACCTGGAGATGTACTGATGTTGGCCGGCTCGCCTATTCCTCAACTTTGCCCAGAACGCATTGCAGCGCTCACAGCGCAAGACAAAACTTTGGCACTCGTCTACAAGGCCATACATCACGGCAATCTGGGAGAGTTGAGCAAGGACGAGTGCGGGCTGTACAAAATTATCGCCACTGAACTGTCGACACTTAACGGTTGCTTGACGCGAGGCACGAGGGTAGTCATTCCCAGTGCAGCCAGAGCTCACGTCCTCGAGCTACTCCACGCAGGTCATCGAGGCATGGTGGCCATGAAGGCAGCTGCACGAGGTTACGTTTGGTGGCCTGGTGTAGACAGAGACATCGAAGCCAAGGCAAGAACGTGCAGCAATTGCCAACAGCATCAACGGGCACCGCCCAAAGCACCTTCTCCGGAATGGCAACGACCGACGACGCCATGGGATACATTACATATCGACTTCGCCGGACCCGTTGAAGGCAAGATGTTGCTGATAATAGTTGACGCCTTCAGCAAATGGCTGGAAGTTCGTCAAATGAACACCATCACTTCCAGCTCACTCATCCAGGAACTCCGTAATGTATTCGCAACATTCGGAGTACCACGCAAGATCGTCAGCGACAACGGTACGTCACTGGTATCAGCCGAAACCGAACAGTTCTTTAAGAATAACGGTATTCGACACGTCACGAGTGCACCGTACCATCCGGCGACCAACGGACAAGCTGAAAGGATGGTTTACGAGACCAAACAAGCGGTGTCGAAGGATAAGATGGGGTGCTTATCGTGCCGAATCGCTCGGTTTCTTTTTAAGCAACACACCACCATCAGTTGCGCGACGAGACAGACTCCAGCCATGCTGATGTTGGGTCGCGAGTTGTCAACGGCGATCACTCGCCTCCAACCGCAAGCAAGGGGAAGAGATGAGGATACACCAGGAACAACCAAGTCTCCCAGAAATCTTTCTGTTAACCGAGAGGTGTTCGTTAAGAACTTTACAGGCAAACCGTCGTGGATCCAAGGAACAATCATAAGAAGACTTGGATCTCGTTCTTGGATCATCAGAACAGACCAAGGCACAGTACGACGACACGAAGATCACATAAGGAACCCGGTAACAGACCACCCGAGACATTTTGTCACAGAAGCATCTTCGACAGCGAAGACCAGTAATGGCCCACAAGGTTTACCAGCGCAGTGGACCATTCCGACGACTGGGGAACCGTCACCAGCAGAACAGCAATGTGCCCCAGAGGCTCAAGCAGAAGTGCAGCCCAATGCCGACTTGGTTCCATCAAACAGTTCCGCTAGACCTCAACGTCAAAGGCGACCTCCTCAAAGATATGGCGACGGCATCTAGAGGGGGAAGGAGTGTGATGTCCAGCGCGGCGCCACTCGCGCATAAAGGACGAAGATCGGCATTGCCCTGTGCGCGCGATCCCTGAGCGCGTACTCTGGAACTGCGAGCTACCGATGGCGCAAGCTAGGCACTGAGGCTCTTCTGGGTCATATTAAACTCATAAGTATTCGGGCTGTAGTTGTCATCACCACACGGACACGACAGAGGGGTAGCACGCCTTGCGCGAATCAGCTGCAGTGCGTTCATAAATCTGCAAGTGGTTCGCACATTTTACGAAGTTCAAGCTGGCAATCAGAAACTCGCTGAACAAGTTCTCATTAGGCTCTGGTTATTACTAGTGATTCTGTTATTACTAGTGATGGGCCAAACTTTTCAAAAGATTTGGCAAAGATTCTGCAAAAATACAATGTTACCAGACTTAACATTGATATTTAGTTTTTTCCGGCGAAAAAAGGTTTGATGTTTTTTTTTAAACTTTAATGCAACATGTAATGCATATTGATGCAGTTGTTCCTAAATGAGCTGAAATTCTACAAGATAATTGTATCGGTGTTTTTTTTTGTTTGTTTACTGGTAATTTTTGCGACTGCTTGCAGAAGTGGCGTGACGACGAGGTTGGGCAGTAGTGGACGCAGTCACGAATCACGCTACGAGAGTTTCGGTTTTGAGGCGTCATCAGTGCAAGCCACTGATGACGCCACTGACGACTGCAAGTGTATGTACATTTTTAAAATTAAGAAAACAACACTGCATTCTTGCTTTCTTTGGGAGTCACCGTTTGGTGCGCAAAAACGAATGCAACGGTTGCTGAGCTTTCACCAGAAGGGATAGCAATATTATTGTAAATTTGCATGTTTTTCGATTTGAGTCACTTGACGTCAGCTTTGCATGAAAGTGTGCGTCCCATATTCGCAACGTCTCGTTTTTAAGCTTTAAAATGCCGGTTTCTGGTGTTACGATCGACATACAGGGACGTTTAGGAAAATGGGAAGAGTCAGGAATGTCGGACGTGCAACGTCGAGCATGATATGTCTGTTTTTAGTTTTATGCAGATACATGAAAATCGCAAAATAACGCTAACTTTTGTCCGGAGCAATAAATGAAACGAAATACTTTAAATCTATCAGACTCAAATGCAGTCCAACTGTACGTAAGGTAGCAGTAGCACAATACTACCAAACCACAACCTGTCTTTCAATTTAAACCGTGTTTCATTCCTCTTTTTGGGGAAGTGCTCGTGTGACCGGGGGGGAAGGAGTGAGTGTGTGTGTGTGTGTGTGCGTACGGGTGCGTGTGTGTGTGTGTGTGTGTGTGTGGGTGTGGGTGTGGGTGTGGGTGTGGGTGGGTGGGTGAGTGAGTGAGTGAGTGAGTGAGTGAGTGAGTGAGTGGGTGAGTGAGTGAGTGAGTGAGTGGGTGGGTGGGTGGGGGGGGGGAGGAGGAGGAGGAGGTTTATTAGGGAGTTGCGAGCCGCACTTCAACAGGCAAAGGGCCGCACGCGGCTCGGAAGCTGCAGCTTGGCCACCCTTGCACTAGCCCTTAGTTTGTGGGTAAGCTAGGGATCCAAAGCGATAGCGATCAATAAATGACTACAAATTGTTGATCAAGTGCGTTGTGTCATTTTTCAAGATAGGTAGCAACAAGGGAAATTCCACAAGTTTTGTCCATTTATTAAATCATTATCATAATTAACTTATACCTTCCCCACTGAAGAACCCAGTATAACTTTTTGCTATCTAAATTTTGGAAGTGGAAATCTAACTGTAATTGTTTCTGGAAACCTAAAATCCAGATTGCAGACAGAAATAGCTTCCGAAAACCTGAAATCCAAATAGATTTCCAGTTCGAAAGTCCAGAAAGCGAAAACTTAAAGGGTGGTTTTTCGGTACTGTTACGTTTGGCGGAGATGCCTACGACTCGGCAGTTCAGGGTTGTTCAGGAAGCATTTATTGTCCGGCAGCCAGACGGAGAGATCCACTTACTCGTGTGCAGCCGATTATATCTAGGGTTCTGCGTTTTCGGTGTTTTTTCTTTTCTCGAAGTTGTGGGTATTTTTTTTTTTTCGGGGTTTAATTTTTTCCTACAGATTCGGTGTTTTTTTGTATAAATTAGTTATGACTTAACCATATTACGCAAGGAACACCGAATCTTTAAGAGAAAATTAAATCCCGAAAAAAAAAATACCCCCAATTTCGATAAAAAAAATAAACTCCGAAAACGCAGAACCCTAACTATATCTGCTCCAGACGAGCGCTTACGCCCCCCCCTCACGTGGCAGAATTCAGCCTGCGCGTATCGTATATTGCTACAGCGTGCCATCAAAGAAGCAACATTACAACTCCCCCTTTTAGGGCGAAACCGCACAACAAATAAAAGTTTCCGCCTCCCGTTACATGTTTGAGCAGGTCTTGAAAGATCGGGATTTGCAAGGGCGTACTGAGTCCGTCTTTCAAGACTCAAGACCATAGCTCACGGAGAACACTAGGCACGTGGACCACAAGTCTGGAGCGAGCACAACCTCTGCTTGCGTGGATACAGTGGACAGGATGTCTGTTGTAGCAGAGGCACAGCAACGTCGCAGCAACCTTCCCAGCGTTCTCGACTGGCCTGACGACGAGTGACCATGCTGCCCAAGGTGTGGAGGGTGATGTGATGATGGCGTCCCTTGAATCCGTTCGCCAGGGTCACGGGGAAGAACCTGGACGAGCGGCAGATCGTGCTGCATTCGCCGTCGGTGCAAAGAGTCTGCCTGACCACTGCGCCGATGGTTTATCTCTGGGCAAATGGGGAGGCCAACAACAACCAGAGGACTACAGAGACAGTCGAAGTGCCCAGACTCACCGAGAGCATTTTTCTAACTCTGATATTTTTTAACTACCCAACTATGCAACCAGACTTCGAAATATTATACCCGGTGTGGCAGAAATATTTGTGAAGATAATGCAGATGATGAGAATATTTACAAATGTGCAAATGAGCTGAGAGAAAGAGAATCGAACTGGGCAGTCATCTATGCGCCCTGCTCAAGAAATTGGCGTTAGTGTGAAATTTTTCTTTTTTATGCCTGACTAAAAAAGAATTCTCCTGGAGCGTCAAGCTCCATCGCAACAAGCGACCATTTTTCTGGGACAGCTGGTGTAACCATGTGAGTGGTCGATGGTCAGTAATCAAAATTAATTCTCAACCAAATGGGTAATAACTCACTAACCCGATGAAAGACATCAGCTCTTCTTCTTCTTTTTTTTTTTTGTTCTGGATGTGTTTATTGTCCGGCAGCCAGATGGAGAGAGCCGTTTGCTCGTCGGTGCAGCCGATCATATCTGCTCCAGACAAGCGCTTATGCTTCCCTGACTGGGCAGAATTCAGCCTGTGCCTATCGCATATTGCGACAGCGTGCCATCAAGAGAGCAATATAACAGTACGGATTTCCCTCCCCTCACCACTAACGGCGTCCTCCATCATCTCCGCCGATCCACAAGAGGTCCGGGAAATATCAATGTTTGAGAAACAGTCATAGCGTGATGGAGCACTGTGGCCACTTCCTGTGTGTTGGCACTCTTCCGTGGGGTCAGGATTACAGTAGGTTGTGAGCATGAGCATGTTGCTTTCAACATTGTTTTCACTGCTCGAGTGTGCGTGTTTGGCGGGGACGTTGATACGCCGGAGCTCACTCTTGTAGCTTCTGCTACGCTTGTGCTTCAAATGATACGGCATATAATAGAGCGTTCGCTAACTGTTTTGTGACTTCTATAACTGCATACAGATGCTTGGAAGTAGAAATTGTAAACAGCATGTCCCCCCAAAAAAGATCTCAGCAATTCTTTTTTAATTGCGAGAGTGAACAATGCATTGCCGAGTGCTTGGTCTCTACCCATATGTGTCTCTAGCTACACTTGGATGGAAACTAAGCGGAGACGGCTAATTTGACTTTAACAGCGTTCATTCACCTAGATATTCAAGAAATTTCTTCTTATTGGTCAAAGTAGCATATTAGTAGGGTTCCGTGTTTTCAATTTTTATTTTTTTTTTTCTCGAAGTTGGGGGTATATTTTTTTTTCATGGTTTAATTTTTCCCACAGATTCTGTGTTTTTATGGAAATTGGTTTAAGTCATAATCAATTTACACAAAAAATACTGGATCTGTAGGAAAGAATGAACCCATAAAAAAAAACACCCCCGGATTCGAAAACAAACAAACAAAATACTTTGAAAACACAGATGCCTACCATATGGGACTGAAACATTCATATCCTGCCTTCGCTGTTGGGACTACCTTGCACGAAAACTTGGGCATTCTGTGATGCATGATTCAATCAAGTGCCGCACAATAGTACTCCTGAATGTTTTCTCAGACAGGCATGGTAGTAGGGAGTACACGTGATACAGCAGGACAAAGTTTGATAGTATTTAACAATCACTGAAAAATGCCTAGAGTGCCACCAAGTTGCCTCGATGCTGGCATTGCAAGGTAGCCTCGCCTCAGTAACCTATATGGTCCTGATGCTGTCAGGAAACGCCATGCTCCCAAGCCGGTAGAAGCCTTGCAACCGTCTTCCCATGTGCTTGCCACTGTCTCCGAGAATGATGACAAGCACAAGAGGCATTTATTGTTTTGTCACCGTTTTTGATGCACGTTGATATTCGTAAATATTTTGATTTGACTGTGTGGCCCTTACGAGGCTTGAATGTAAGGCTGGGTTGTGGTACGACATCCTGAAAACGGGAAAGTTTTAGATTCTGGAAGTTGTGCTATAAGTTATTGTAAAAAAAAAAGCAGGGGAAGATCTGGAGAATGCTCTTTCAGTGGGCTCATTCTGTGGTTGTTTATGTTGTGACCCGTCTGTATGTCTTGCAGGGCTTCTCGTCTGAAGAGGAGGATTGGCTCGTGTGGTTCCGTTTTTGATTGGGGGTGACCTCGTGCAGATATAGCGCAGCTCTAGACTGGCTTTCAGTTTCGTGCTTTATTGTGACATTTTAATAAATGACAGAGCAATATCGCTATCTTTTTTTTAGATAATTTTTCACAAAATTGTATTGAGTAGAAAGACATGAAACTTAAATGGACATGCGCTAATGTCAACTTGTCTGCAAGACCAGAATAATGTGCACGTCAAACCAACAATCTACCCCGTGCACAAATTTGTCAAAATGTGAAGTGAAAGAGTGAAGTTTTTCAAAGAAAGATCCACTGGAATGGGGCCTTAATTAAAGTGTGATGCTTATTCATTCCAAGAATAGTAAATTGTACAATCCAATGTGGGGGAGCTGCACATTTGGAATTCTCAGTGTCTATGAGTAACTGCAAGGTTGGGATGAAACAAACTAGAATGCTGTGATGAGGTTGCGAAGAGGTAGACTTGAGTGGTTGAGAGCTTGACATATTGGTCTCTAGCTTTGTAAGTAGGGCAGAGTGTTTAATTTGAAATTTATTAACTTTTCTATTTACATTATGAGTGAAAAAAGCCTGGAAAACTACTTTAGTGTCAAGGGCTGTGTTCATACACTGTTTTCTTTCAGAACCAAGGGCCGATGCTCGAGGACCACGAAGTTGAGATAATGGCAGTCTGCGGAAGTTACTACACGACGGGTTCGGTGCCTGTGTCAAGATTGTGCATTTGAAATTTCTAACTGCACTGGTGTCTGGACAGTGTCATTCCATTTGGGCAGAAAACACGAGAAAGGACAGCCCTTACCCCTTGCCAAGTTTTGGGCTTCTAATCATACACACATACTTGTTTTATTGAATTTAGAAAGTGTGGTGGCAGTGCTTGGATTTTCTGGTTGCCATGCTCACCACATAGTTTGTGCCATGTTCACGGACTGCTATACTTTTTGAGCGTGTTGTATGCTATGGATATCTGGAGTTGTTAGAAACATAGAAAGTGTGTACAGAGTGGTTCAGTCTTAAAGGGAACACCAGAATGCATGGCTGGTGCTCCGTATAGTGCCGGCTGCAGGCACCTGCGGATGTTTAGTGCAGTCGCAGCGAGCACCATGGGCGGTGTGTACTGCGCATCGACAGCTGCTGCACCACACCACATCTGCGCTGTAGCTTGCAGTTGCAGACGACGCAGTGAGCACCACCTCTGGTGCTCACTGCATCTGCGCCGAGCTTCCACGAGCACTTGGAGCCGGAGCTGCACGGAGCACCAGCCACACGTTCCAGTGTTCCCTTTTATGGTGTACCATTCTGTATGTGCGCATCCTTAATCCTTTTAATTTTTAAAACAGACAAACAAATGACTGTGTGCACACTCATGGTGTTTTGTTTTCTGCAAGACACTTGAACACTGTTCAACATCCTCATCATTGTGTCTTAATATTTCCCCCTTCAGTGGTGCGGTTAGACATGTGTACACATCGTTTACTACTTTTTGTGCTTTTGATCAGCGCGCTCAGTTGACTGCATCGAGGCTTAGTTGGCAATATTCTTCAAATTAACAATTCAGAAATGAGGCTGTCGAGTGTCAGCATGTCTCGCGTCTACATTTCTGATATGGCTAATCTAGAGTGTTGATTGTTAACCAGTTGCATTGTAGAGTTTATGTGATTATAAGTACTTGTAGAGGATCTCTAGCAAAATTTCAATAGTCACCGATTTGCCTCGAGATTGGTTCAGCACATCAATAGACACATCTGGATTAGTAACCCAAGCAACAATTGATTTTTTTTTTACAAATTGCTATTGAAGTTTTATATTTGGTCCAAAAGGTTGAGGGGCTCTACAGGCAACACTGAAAATGTGATGTCAGATGTAACAATTTGTTTCTGATGGTTCACAAGAAGCTTGAAGCTGCGAAATGACTGCTGGTTAGGCTCGCTCCCTCAAAACGAAAAAAAAAGCATGCACAAAATGCCGCTTTTGTTCAGACTGCCTGCTCAACTTGCAAGTTATATGACACGTGACGTCACCCCACTGAAGAGAGTAGGAATATTTGAACGTTGGTTTTGGGATCACCTTTATTTGTCATTTTCTTAATGCCTATTCTGAATTCAGAGGGAATAAATTGCGTGCCGGGAAGAAAAAAGCCTGGGTATTTCGAAAATGTGTTAAGTTTGGGTAGCTCAAAAAACTGCCGGAGTTCCCCTTTTGGCACATTTGAGCATGATGTACCTTGAACAGTTGTATAATTAAATGGCACTTAACTGAATGTCACTACTGCAAACTAGATACCCATTTTGCGAAAAAAAAAAAGCTACAACTAAAAAGAAAAAGACAAACAAAAAAACTTTGGGGAACGCATAAAGGGGTACTCCGGCGATTTCTTCATGGTCCCCGATTTGTTTGAAATTTTGCTAAACTCACCAAACAACATCGCTAAAATAGTATCCCAAATATTAGGTTAAAATAAATTTTTTTTTTTCACAAAGTTATTGAATTTACAGTTTTGGTCCTCACCGTGTTTTTCAAACTGAAAGTCTCTACTGGCAACAGCGAAAACGTGACGTAAGTGGAAGTGCAGGGGTTCACTCTTTGGACTGTAGAATTTGTTCCCAACTGATTCGAAGCAGTTTTATGGTGTCAAATGAATGCTTTGGAAGCTCACTCCAGCATGGAACAAATGATTGGCATATTCTATTTTTTAGACTGTTCGCTCGACTGGCAAGCCTGCCCGCCACTGACGTCACGGCACTGAAAAGTGCGGGTATATTTGAATGTTAATTTTTGCATCATTTTCTTTCGCCGATTTCGCAATAACTATTATGAATTTCGTGATACTAGATAGCATACCGGAAAGGGTAAAGGCCGGGGAGTCAGAAAATATAGTTAGTTGAGGTAGATTAAAAAGTCGCTGGAGTACCCCTTTAAGCTTTGCCTTTAAAAGCTTAAAAGCTTCTCATTAAACCCTCGCTTGTTCACAAACCGCGAGCACTTGTGCGTGGTCTAGTCGATAGGTTGAATGTCACATGATGTCACATGTTTCCATTTGAATTTTGCCGCAAAATTTTGTGGGAAAATTTTCCGCTAAATTTGGCTCGAAAATTTTCTTCTAAATTTAGCGGAAAAGTTTTCTGCCAAATTTAGCGGTTTGATAGGATCATGACGTCACAGCCACGTGTGACGTCACACGTGGCTGTGCACGTCTCATTATAGAATTTTTTGGTCCCGCTAACGCCGAATTTTTTGCGACACTACGCTATCGTGGTAAAAAAAAACTGTTCCTTTTCTATAGCCAAGATCAAGTTCAGGCCCCGGTCCAAAGCCAAGCCAATCCGATGCACCTCCTGCAGCTTTACCGCCCGCACAATCACCGAGATGAGCATTCACACAAAGACCCACGGCTCCTCCGGCCAGTTCTTCCAAGGCAACCACTTCACTGCCAAGGTCGACTTTCTGCGCCACATGTTCACCCGCACGGAGGTCACGACGCACAGGTGTTGCCTCTGTCCGACGGAGTTTGCGTCCAGACAGGCTCTCTTGAAGCACCTCAACACTCACGCAAGTGGCGAGACCGGGAAAACATTCAGGTGTCCTCAGTGCCACGCTGAGGTGCGGTCTCACAACCTTGTGTCGCACGTGCGCTGCCACATGGGCGAAGCACCTTTCGAGTGCGCCTACTGCCGGCGGACATTCTTTCGTTCGTGCAATCTTTCGTATCACCGCCGCATTTGCCACCGGGCTGCCAGGCCCTAGGCTCACTGTCTGCGGAATGCATGGGGGGGGATATCGGGCATTTGTCGAAAGTGACGCACCAAACATGGTTTCGAAGCGAAAAATTGTGTGTGTAGTCGGCGACGAGAACAAACTTGTGCCGCTGCCAATGTCTGTTCATGGTGCCACGTGTGGTATTATCGTTATGGAGCATTCCGATTCATTCGCCGAGACCACATCGCTGCTTTTTTGGGCATCCGAGCTGAAAGGGGGAAAGAAGAGGATGTCTGGTACTTCGTGGTTTCTCAAAACTTGGGTCCTAGGAACCCGAGGATTGGTCGGAGTAGCACCTCCAGGGATTTCTTGGGCACCTACCCCCTAGATGAAGTGGTGTCCCAGTTCGAGCGTTGCCGAGCTAATCCCGACTCGTGATTACGGACCAAACGGACCTTTCTTTCTGCTTTGTCTCGGTTCAAGCATTGCTGAGCTAATCTTTGATGTGTGGTGCCTGACCAAACATTCCTTCCTTTCTACTTTGTTTCAGTTCAAGCATTGTTAAGCTGTTCATTGGTGCATGGGTACTGGCCAAGCGTTCCTTTCTTTAGGCTTTGCGTGCGAGATTTAGCCAGGCGGCTTGTAGGCTTTCCATATTCGTAGGAGCTGGTAAGCTCGTTAACCAAAGAGCTGTGTCAATGTAGATTACTTTGTGCCTCGAGTGAGGGGCCCGTCGATTTATTTCGACTCGTGTCATAATTTTGTCTTTCAGTAGGAGACGTTTTGCATTCGTTGTGTGCTCACCGACTTTGATGGACTCTGTATGACGAATGCATGCCAACAGTCATTGGTGCGCACGACCTTGTGGGCCGACGAGCCTACTGCAGCAAATGCATTTAAGTTTTAACTCTGTGCTTGAGTCATTGAGTAACAGTTCACAGTCCCATATGAGTACTATATGGTGACTCTGAGTTCAATACAGCGAGGTTGCTATAGCATCTCTCTGAAATTCTGATTTTTATGTTCCTTAATTTTATCCACTGTTAATTTTAGCTTATGTAAGAAAAAACAAAAACCACTGCTTTACAATTTTTTTGTTTGGTTTAGATGTTCTTGGTGTGAAGACGTTGCGAGAATCTTTTGTCGAGCTGCAGAATTTTCTCCATTAATACATTATGTTTGTGCATACTGTTTGTGATTGCCGTTTCATTAATTTATTCATTTGTTTATTTTCCGTGCTCATGAACAGCTTCACTGACACCTTTGAAATGCTCTCAGTACTTCGAAATTGTTTCAATCTACATTGTTTTAAGTTTATCGAGAAGGGTGCATCTCGACTCTGGAATCGGCATTTTTGCAGTGTGTTTAATGAAACCATTATGTGAAATGTGCACCTGTACTTGATACGAAGAAGAGAACCCAGCATTTAAACCCCTCGGGCTGAGGCTGACCTCTTGGAGCGTGCGTTTTGAAACTGGGGTCTTCAGAGTATCCTCAGGGGTTCTCAATTTCCAAATATACGCAGCCATCTTTGCCCCTAAGTAAAGTGTTTTTCCAGCGTAAGCACTATTGTAGAAAATCCGAGCCATCTACTGATGCGTAGCTACGTTTCAAACACTTCTTGGTTTGTGGCAGACATGTACACATTACCCCAAAAAAGTAACTAAATACCGTTACCCTCAAAAAGTAACTACCGTAAATACGGTTACTCGTTCAAGAAGTAACTGAACACATTACTCACTCAAAACAAATGCATTACAGTAAAATGGATAGGTGGGCTAGTTGGTACATGTTTAACTTGTGAAGCGCCTAAAAACTAGGACACGAGGAACGAGGACGTTGCGGAGTACATTGAATGCGCAACGTCAGTTGTTTACGAAATACCTATGACTTGTGGAAAAGCATAGTATATAGGGCAAACGGGGAGGTGCATCAACGATGGGGCACGCAAGCATGCCTTATCTGTTAGAAGTTCCCCATCAGGTAATCTAGCAATTCACTATGATAGGTGTCCGTGCGCGCCTAATCTTGACAAAGCAAAAAATAGTTGGAAAACTAAAAAACAAAACTGAGAGAGAATTGTTTGAGGCCTACTGCATTAGAGTAAAGGGCGAGGATAGCTGCGTGCACTTAGCTGAGAAAGAGTTTTCCTTTTTGTGTCAGGAGACTGAATTTTTGTACAAATAGTAAGTGTAGCAAGTTACTTTGCTCGTTACTTTGACGACCAAATACACAATTGCTCTTTTTTTCACGGTTTATACAGGTTCCTTTTTAGTAGTCGTTGCGTTTAAGCAGTAGCTGCTGCTCAAAGTTTTCATCAGTAATGTTTCCCCGCTGCGTCTCGGGCGACGCTGAAGAGTCGTTTTGCTGACGCACTCGAAGGAACGGCAGTGTTGTGCTTCAGAAAGAGCTGGTGTATCTGGGATTCCCTTCTCTCTTTTCTCTCTGTTTCTTCCTAGTTGACAGTGAGCTATATGCATTCCCGTGTTGGCAACCTACGGGTTTACATATAGTCTGTACACGATTCTAGAAGGTTCAACCAACGAACCTTATTGTGTTCTGTAGGTGAATGACATTCATTCCCAGCTGTAGAGTTTGACTGACATGCTCAGCGATAAACGTTGCTATACTGTCATTCTGTTTAGTTGTTTTTCGGGTTGCCCATCTGCCTTTGTCACTGTAGACGTGTACTAAGGTTCGGATGAAAACGAGGCTGTTCAAACGTTGTACATCTTACTCCTCAAAAGTAACAAAATACCGCTACTCGTGGTTTCGCCTTAACAATAACTATGTTACTGTTTTTTTTGTAAAAAAGTAACTAAACACGTTACTCGTTACCGCAAACAGTAACTAGGTATAAGTAACTAGTGCATTACATACATGTCTGGTATGTGAATTATTGTTTACGAGGTCTGTTAGCTCTTGCACCGCTTTACTGCACCAATGCCAAGACCGGGAAGGGTCCTTTGACTTGGAAGATCCTCCTTATGTGGGTCGGGGCAATTCATGGTGTGCCGTCTTATGCAAAACAAAAATTATTTTGTACGCACTGGTACTTCGTTATAATTGCGTGCATATTTGTTTCGGGTGAGCCTTGCACAATACCTCTTTACTTCTTAGTGCCTCTAAACACTGTTTTTGGGAAACTTGGCAAGCTGCCGAAGCTGTGTTTCCAGTGAGCCCATCAGAGCGTGACATGTAACTTCACATCTTTGGAGAGCAGTCGTACGCTTTGCTCCGCCACTCTAGTTGGCTCACTGGGCCATAGCTTTTACTCTTCGCTAAGCTACGTCAAAACAAAGTATAGCAGCCGTGGTTTTCGAGGACGTGTTTACTGGTTTATGCCACAACAGACCCTTCTTGAAAAATGTGCTCCGTCTGGTAGTTGCTGTTTTATTTATCTAAGTCGGCCATTGTTTGGGCACATACTTTGCGCATGTATTGGGCACGAGGGCTTTGTCAGCGTTTGGCGAGGACTCGGATCCAATCGCACGCTTCGTGCCCAAGAAATGGCGACTGGCAGTGCGTCTTTACAAGGTTTCGAAAAGGGTCTAAGCTGGCGTCCTTGATTTCGTCTTTACCCTCTAACAAACACATTTTTGCCTTTCCCCGGTGCAGCCGACGCCGGATCAAAACGGCAGATGGCTCGAGCCAAGCCGAAGCCTCTCCTGAAACTTTTCCAGTGCAAGATCTGCACCTACATGACTCGCAAGCTGGCCAACATGCGGCGCCACTTGCAGTCGCACTCTGGCGAGCGTCCCTTTGGCTGCCCCCAGTGCTCTGCGCGGCTCGTGTCCAAGTCGGCGCTCCAGGCCCACCTGCGCACCCACACGGGAGAGAAACCCTTCGAGTGCGACGTCTGCTTGAAGCACTTCACCCAGAAGAGCAGCCTGACCAAGCACCGGCTCATCCACACCGGGGAGCGGCCCCACAAGTGCCACATGTGCTCGATCGCTTTCTCGCAGAAGCAGCACCTCAAGGTGCACATCCGCTCCCACACGGGCGAGAGGCCGTTTGCGTGCGGGCACTGTCCCAAGTCGTTTGCGCAGAACGACGACCTGGTGAGGCACACCCGGATCCACACGGGGGAGAGGCCGTTCAAGTGCCCGGAGTGTCCCCGCACGTTCACGCAGTCCACGGGCCTCAAGAGCCACGTGAAGACGCACTGCAGGGAGGCCGTGCACAAGTGCGACCGGTGTTCGCTGGGGTTCAGGACGAAGAACGGGCTGGGAAGGCACAGGGCGATACATGACCAGTGATTTTTCCCACGATGCTTTCTTTCCGCATTGTCGTACGGTGTACGGGACCGGTCGGAATTGAAGTTTATTTGCCGAGCATTTTAGATGTCGAGCTGTAAGGCCCTACAGTCCGTTGCAACTCCAGAACGAAGGGCGAAGGTAAGACGGGCCGGGGAGGAGGAAGCAGACGGAACGCTGAAGAAGAGAGGGGGAACCTACTTCTCTCTTTAGTGTTCCGTCTGCTTCCTCCTTTCCGGCCCGTCTCATCCTCGCCCTTCGTTCTTGAGTTCCAACTGACTGTAGGTACACGCTTTATGGAAATGAGCTTTCCTTATTTGCAGGTTTTGTGGGACAGAAGTTTTATCTTGGGGATACATAGTATGAGAATGTTTCTTACTCTTGCAACAAGCATTTTTGATTGTCAAGCTGTATGGTTCTTTATTCAAGTTATCTACTATTATTTTTTTGCGAGTTTTGTGGGATGAGAACATCATCCTGGGGGATATAGTATGAGTTTGGTTTTCCTTGCTGGTGGTTTGACTGGGGTCATCTTGTGATTCGATAGATTGTTATAAGTAATGTCGGTGCCTTCGATGATCTCGAAGATTTATGGGACCACGAAGTTGCGATTGCTAATCCAGAGCTCGGGTCGCGGAGTTCCTGTGAGTTTGAACTTACGGATGTGGTTTAGGTTAGAAGTGAGGGGGCTTCTCTTTTTTAGAAGCCTGTTGCATCAACTTCCGTGGATCTATTCCACCACAAATGCCGAGGACATTTTTCGTAGAATTTAGTTAATCTGGGCTTTCTTTGCCGGTACATAATGAATAGAATATTTTTGTGCTTAATGTTTTTTATTGCAGCTATCTGCTAGGTTGCCCAGTTTCATATTTTGCATTTTCTTTATACTGTATAACATCATTGATCGTGTTGCATTTTGAAATCTCTACCCAAAAAGGCTGTTACGTTGAAGAATAAGTGAGCTTCAGTATGACGTTCACGCTTGTTGAGGCCCATTCACAGAGTAGTGTTTGACTACGTTGTGAGGACTTGCGCAAAGTTATGACCGAGTCTCCAGGACATCCGTGTTTTGGGCGCTGCCTGGTAATCAGTTCAGAGAGTAGTTTTGCACGTGACATGGGAAGCATAGATGTCTCAATGGATTGTGATCGCGTCTTTCCGTAACATAATCGGGTGCAGGTGTGTGAATTGCCTTTAGTGTTGTCTGCATTAGCTGTGTTAAGCATCCTGCCTGTGTGCTTTACAACATCTTGTAGGCGCCATAATATATGCAATAAATATGTCGAACAGAAAAGTATTGGGGTTTGCCCAAATGATTTTTCATAGAACTTGCTGATAGAGTTAACTCTAAAACTAAAGGAGAGGCAGATTGCCTTTTTGTTGAGCTTTTGGTTTACACTGGTGTGCCTGATATAAATGTCCTGTTCCCGTCCTCGTCCTCTCTGTTTTATACTTTCAAGTTTTGTATCTGATATAAATGTTGCCACATTTTAGCATATTTCTTCCTGTATGAACTCAACACAATTCAGTCTGCTCATATCTGATTATTTGAAGCAGCTGTCATAAAATGTCTCGATCTGTGTCAATCTTATCTAAAGTTGGAATATTAAGTTTCTCTTTTGCATTCAACTTTTCTGGATTACTGCATGGGCCTGTTGCTTTTCATGAGGCCCAGCTTACTGCATAAGCAAATACAGCCTTAAGATTTTGTGCTCGGTTTTGTGATTTAATAGATGTCCTTAATACTTCCAACTTGAAACCCACAAAGTTGTTTACCATTTGCGTAATACTGAGTTGCTGCATGAGATGACACACAAAATAGTTGTGATTTAAACATTGCTACTGTTTATTTTTTAAAACTGTTTAAAAATAAATACTGCTAATAATGATGAGGCTGGTAGCCTGAATGGCTGTAGTACTTATGAGTAGAGGGGTTGTTTTTATATATTTGAATGAGCAATCTGGAAGCTAAATTTACACCAGTGTAAAAAATATAAAAATCTGCACATTCATAAATTAAGGGATTAAAAAAAAAAAAACATTGCCAGTTGCTAAGATGTGCTTTTGACATGTGAAAGTCTCCTTTCTTTGTGTCTTGTCACAATTCTGCCACTTGTCAAATTATTAAGAACCATATTTTTGGTACTCCCTGTTCTTAGCACTTTTATGAGGGCTGTAATGTGCAATCCTAGCTTCATACGTATCTTTAGCTGCTGGGTCTGCTTCATGCTTTCACTGCCAGGCCGCGCCTGGCTTGGTGACACTCTCCAATAGCTGTTACCTGCCCCACCGGAGTGTTGGAGATGGTCACAAAAGGAAGTGGAGATGTGCACTTCTTAGATCCGAGGGCAAAAAAGCAGAAGAGGCTCGGTCCTCGTTCGTTCTGGCAGTATGGTATAGGAGCAATGCAGGGGTCTGTCCGAACCCCTCAATTTTAGAGCGGCTGTGCTGCTCTTTTCAAACCCTTCTCGTGCAGGTAATGTCATACAAGCTTTACCGCTTTGCACAAGCGTAAGCACGTAATGCTCTGTGTTTTACAGTAAGCAGACCTGCTATGCTTGTAACTTGTGTGCCTTGGCTTAACTTTTCTAATACAGAGTCAGAAGTGGGGGTGGGCACTTATTGGAGCAGGGGCACACATTCTATCTGTAGGGTTCCACGTTTTCAGAGTTTATTTTTCACTGGGAATTTGGGGTTTATCGGAGTTTATTTTTATTATATTCCAAGTTATTCGAAATTCGGAGTTTACTTTTATTGTGTCCCAGTATTTCAAAATTCATTATAGAAATGAACGTTCGGATAAAAACATACCTTAAATTTAGGAAAACACTCCGGTATCGAAAGATATTTCTGCAGCTGCATTCGGCATTGGCACCCTTGCGATTGACAGTACTAACTGCATCACGACAAATCTTGCTAACGAGTGTTACTTTAATAAACGTCGGTACTTTGAAATAGCTAATCTCCTGGACATAGTCGTTGGGAAGCATAAATGCCTCAGCTGCTCTACCCTTCTTGTGAAGTCTACTGGTTTCATATCTTTCCCTCTTATAAAAACACAGCTCCTCCTCTATCTAAGGAACTCATTAGTATTGCCCAAACTGGTAATCGGACAGTGCTTTTGTCCTTGTTCAGTAGTTTGGTGACCCGTTGTAATTATAAGTTGTACTGAACGAACCCTGATGAGATAAATAGGAAACTCCCTTTTTTTTTAATAATCCTAGATTAAAAGAGGAACAAGAAAACAACTGATGTGGCAACTCCTTAG
Organism: Ixodes scapularis; assembly: GCF_016920785.2. Classification (NCBI taxonomy): domain Eukaryota; kingdom Metazoa; phylum Arthropoda; class Arachnida; order Ixodida; family Ixodidae; genus Ixodes; species Ixodes scapularis. Next base: position 7,932,353 of record NW_024609836.1, on the reverse strand, counting down.
GAACAACTAACCCTGTGCCCTGAAGAGCTTACATCATAAAATACCGTCTTTTATTTTAATTTTGCCATCATGACCTCGATATTGTTTTTTGGATAAATACAAATTGACGAAAATTTGACCGGAGAGTGTTTTTCGGAGTTTTCCGGGTTTATCAGAAAACACGGAATTCTATTTGTTATACAGTAAGCAGACATGCTAGCCTTCTAACTTGTGTGCCTTGGCAAACTTTTCTGAGACAGTCACAAGTAGCGGTGGGCACTTATTGTAGCATGCGCTCATGCTCTAAGTGTTATATGGTAAGCGGACGTGCTATCCTTTTAACTTGTGTGCCTTGGCTCAGTTTTCTTTCTTTCTGCGACAGTCAAGAGAAGGGAGTGGGCACTTTTTACAACAGAGGTGCATGCTCGCTGCTTTACCGTAAGCAGGCATACCATTTTTGTAACTCGTGTGCTTAATTCAACTGCACTTTTCTTCCGGGACAGCGGGCGACTGGGTCCGTTCGTTGTCTTCCGAGGGCCCCGCAGAAGTCACGGCGGGCGGCATGCTCCGGTGCCGGCTGTGCAAGTACTCCACCCCCTTCAGGCACAGCCTTGACAGGCACCTGACCACGCACACCAGCCATCGTCCGTTTGTGTGCAACCTCTGTCCGTCCGACTTTGCGCGCAAAAGCAGCCTGACAGACCACATGATTAGCTGCCACACGCGTGAGAAACCTTACCGGTGCCAGGTGTGCGGCAGGGGCTTCATCCGCAAGCAGAAGCTCTCTGACCACATGCGTATCCATACCGGGGAGAAGCCGTTCCAGTGCAACATGTGCTCGCTCTCCTTTGCCCGCAAGCATCACCTGTTGGACCACTCTCGGACTCACACGGACGAGCGTCCGTACAGGTGTGACCACTGCGTCCGTGCGTTCATCTCCAAGTCGGCGATGGTGCAGCACATCAAGGCAAAGCACGCTAGGTAGCCGACGTTTGGGGCTCTCGTCTGCCTGGTGCTTGGGTCATTACAAATCCTTTTCGAAATCCAGTCTAGCCACTAACTATCATCTAACTGTACATCATCTGTACATTCTAATGGCGGCCTTTAGTGGCTAGTGAAAGAAGTTAAAGATGTGCGCCGATGCAAAACTTGGACATTCCAGACATTAGGTAGTTTGCTCTATTGTGGTTCAATGCCACCGTGACGAGACCTATAGAAGCTTCTAGCTGCTACACATTTCGGGGTTCTGTGTGAATCCTCAGAATGCCTGGCTTCGGCACGCCGCAGACGGCTCGTGACAATGAGATGCGAATTTCATGAGGATGTTTAGTACTGAACTAAGTGCCTTGTACAGAGTGGTAGTCTTTTGACACCATCGGGGGGGGAAGGGGGGGGGAACTGAAAGAAATAAAGAGGTAACTGTACAGCGAAGAACACCATAACTCTCGTACGTCTGCTCAGTGCCATAGCTAGACCATCCGGCACGCGGGGCCCTTAGGTTATATGTTCATCCTACACAAACGTTTGCCGAGGGGTTATAATTTATAGATCATTCGAGCAAACATGTTACCTTTTTGTAATTTCTTCAAATTAGTTTCTTTGTTGGAACTAGTACATTGCAGTTGGCACCACCCATCTGCAATATCCGTTTCAAACATTAGATGACGCTGAAATATGATCTCTCTTTTAAAACATTTGTCACTTATTTGATTCATACTGAGTTCTCTGGTTACTTGTTCTACGTTTCCTGCATATTTATCTGACTAATATGTTTTGTGCAAATGACCAAATACTTTATGTAGGCTCTTTCGGAAACCATGTTTTGCTTTCGCACTACAATTTTGTTGTGTAGTGTCTCCAGATGTCACTATTTGTACATATGCCGTACACATTTTATTTATCCATTCACTCTTTCACTATGTGGGCTGCTTTACTTCGTTAATTATCAAACTATTGCTAACCAATCAACAGGGTACATGATGTAGGCTTAAAAGAATTTTTGTTCCATCACGGTTTATCTTGCACTTTGTCCAGCTCTCGCACACAACTGAGCAAGGCATTTCCCATATGATGAAGCTGCAAGGTGCTCAAACAAGCCTGGGCCCAAAGCCAAGGTGATTCCATGCTGCTGCTACTGTGTGTCTCTGTCACGTTAGAACTACAGCTGTGTATGTAGAACTTGCTTGTAGCTCAATGGAGGTCATAATGTTCGATATGTTCTGCTTGCTTTTATTACAGCCGTTTTGCTGCTGAGTATCAACTGCATGACGTCAAAATGTCCTGTACTGTGCTCAGAATACAGTGTGTGAAAGTGTTCCGTTCTCGTCTAACATTGTTATTGTCACAGGTTGCATCTATGGCAAAGACAGTAAAGGTCATTGCAGACAGTTCCAATAAACATTTTGCAATACATACACCTCCGCGACGGCAGGGGATTTTGGGAACCCTTGGTATTGATCACGCACTTTCTCGTTCCATCTCCGCGACTGTGCATGAGTTGCAGCAGCTACCACCAGCAGCAGCCGGCGCAGCCATCCGCCATCCTGGCCATCTGCCGAAACATTGTTGGCAGTGTGCCGTATTTGTGCTCCTTGTGGTACCTAGGTTGACTCTTGTCTGAGTTGTGCCATTGGGCAGACTTTGACAGACCTTCACGTCTCGCAGTGTCACCGAATCTACTTATTTTGCACCGCAGCCGTGGCAGGATTTGACTAGGTTTGACAAAACATTGGTCTAGCAGACGACGGAGCTGGTGCAAAGGAGAGGATGAGAAAGGGGCAGCCTCACAGTCTGGCCAATGCGACACCCTCTCCCTCATTTCTGTGCGATTGTTGCTCGTCTGGCGGTTCGACTCCGTCGCTTCAGCGTTGTTGCCTTTGTAACCTGCGCCTGATCGCGTGTGTCGCGTGGTAGCAGGAGAAAAGACGATGGGTGGGGCGTACCGAGGACTCCGAAAATTGCTCACGCAGCACGCACGGCCTTTTTAGGACTTATGCAAAGGGTCTATTCCTCCTCTTTGGGCAGAACAAGATTTCGGCGAAACCTACTGCAATTAATGAAGTTGGTATTGATCACTTATTTCAGTGACAATTTGCTGGATCGCAGATCCCCACTTGGTCGCTGCAGAGCAAGTGCTGCCACCGGACGGCCATGTTGCATGTACCGAAGTCAACCTTTTGGAGCTTTGCAGAGGCTGGGCGGCAGCATGCTCAAGACATGTTTTTTGCTCGTTTACCATCATTCGATGAAGTTTTTCAAAACCTTGTGTAAATGGTTGTAGTTGCCTTTGAGAACACATTGAAATTTTTACGAAAATGCAGCAATGCAGAAAAAAGGTACAACTTGTCGAATGCAAGTCGGTCTCGTGGCATGATCAAAGCTGCTTTAGCAAGCAGAAGTGCTGCATCTCTGTGCCTCCGTACACATGAATACCTATTAAGAATCGCAAAGTTTTGAAGGTGTATCACATGTAGATGTCTTTGCATGATATTTCGGTCAGGGAGTTCTGTATCGTCCAGCTGTTCCGGCGAGTTGCTATCAATAAAGGAAAAGTGCATGGTTGCTATTATGCACTATTAATCATGGTTACATTCTAAATCTACTCGAATGAATTACATGGCAGCAGAAATAGTGCAATGCTTTGGAGCAAGATAGGTTTTAGAGCGCACAAATGAGAAACGGCGTGATAGAATTTGTTTTCAACGCGTCCCATATGATTGTTTGCAGTCTGTCGCTGCCGCCGTACCCCAGCTCCCCCTCTTCCGTCGCCACTGGATCAAGCTCGTTTCTGGATCGCGAGTGCCGCAAATTACAAATAAAGTCGACAGAGTAAAGTAAAACTGTTCAGAGGCGCTTGCGTCATCAAGCACGTTGCACTTGCGAAACACATCCACATGGTGTCGATTCTTGATTGGTATCCAATTGTGCTAACGCACTAAGACAGCACTTTGGCATGCCAAGGAAGCTTTCATCATGCTGCGAGTCCGACAAGACATGCGTTCAACGAGTTGCGCTTTTTCTTCTGCAGTGCTGCATGTTAGTAAAAATTTTCATGTGTTCTCAAAGGCAATTCTCATCATTTACGTGGGGTTTTAACGAACTTCTTCGGCGAATGACGACGAACGAGCAGAAAATGTGTCTTCAGCACACTGCTACACAGCCTCTGCAACACTCCAAAAGGGTAGATTTTTTTTGTCCCAAGGTGGCCGCATTTGTGCTGCAGCATCCAAGTGGGGATGTGCGATTCATAGAGATCAGTGAGCTGAACCGGCTCTTAGCTGGACCAGAGTTCTACACACACTTACTGCTCTAACTATACTCCGTTCCACAATAACTTGGCGAACTGTGGAGGCTGCGGCCCCCGCGACCGAATAAAGGCATCGGAGCAAGGCACGTGATAACACTTTATGATCGAGGCCAATTGGGCCTTGTTACCACCACAGCAACAAAGCCCTCTGCGACAAAAAGTAGTTCTAAGCTTGTTTTTCTTTTAATGGCAATTGAATTCGCATGATTCGATGAATAACGAAAAGATTAGAAGTTAAAAGAATAAATAATCAAATCTATTTTGAATAATATTTAAACCAAACAAGCAACACCACATCCGTATCCGCTCGGTTTTTAATGCGAAAGCATTGGCTGGTCCCATAAAGCGAGCTGACGTCATCCGCTTTGAAACTACGCCTAACGGCACCTTAAATCCTGTCTCCAAGGGAAGCCAGTTCCCAGCTATGAAACCATGCGAAACGCCTAGCCAAATGGCACCTAGTTTCCCCGATCCCAAAGGAGCGGAGTAAAACTGATGGATTTCGGCTTCGGCCCCATTGGCTGGTGCGCGTTGACGGGGTTCCCATTATTCGTTCCACGTCAGTTTCAACGACCTCCGCCCCATGGTGCTGCGTGTCCGCGAGGCAGCGGCTCCACCGCTCCCCGCCCAAGGTCAGCTTGCCGAGGACAGCACATGCACTCGATTGTCGCTGCAGACGAAAGAAGAGAGCGGAAGAGCGACGTGCATGCTTTCGCATTCACAACCCATAAGAAGTGCTTAGGTGTACCTCGAGCCTTTTTTCGCCTTGTTGCGCCATGGCCGTTGGCGATCGCAGCTGTGGAAGAGGCCGTTTCTGTTCAAAACATCACACTGTGCCCTGGCATTAGCACCCGTCACAGATTCGCGCCTAAATTGAGCATATGGTTGTCTCATAAACTGTTCCCGAAGTGCTCGCTACTCTAGCAGTCGGATATGTTGCTGCGGTAGACGTTCATCCAAAGTGTGTTGGTTTTGGAGCAGACGACTCTTGGATAGCAGACAACAGCCGCTTCCTTTGGGCCTTGCGCCTCACATTTGGCATGGCGACACAAATCGAGTCACGTGCTCCGCTCCAGCCCTCTTATTGGGTCGTGGGGCCCTAACCTCCACAGTTAGCCAACTAAATAACAACATTAAAAAAAAAAAAAAATCACTTGGCTTAAGGAATTGCAAAGAAAAAAAAAATGGGCAAAATTAGCAAGGCCAAAGCAATTTTTTTTATTTTTTTTTATTGTGATTTGATTGGAAAGGGGATATTTCGGATTTAGACATTTTTGCATGAGTCAGAATTCGTTAGTTTGTTCCTTTGCATGTCTTTTCAAGATGCTTTATGATAATGATTTGCTTGATTTTTTTATTCACTCGCACATTATGCTACAGTGTACTAGAATACGGGGTAGTGTTGAGACTATACTCCGCGACAACTTTCCTTGGCAATGCAGTGGAAGGTACAGGCCCGCGTCCCCTCTCCCATTTTGAGTGTACACAGGCTCCGGGGAGAGGAGGAGAGCCTGTACACTCAAAATGGGAGAGGGGACGCGGGCCTGTACCTTCCACTGCATTGCCAAGAAAAGTTGTCGCGGAGTATAGAGCGGCTCGCATGAAGCATGAAGCATGTGGCGTAGATTGCGATTTGGGAGGAGGACGGACCGTGACGCCCCAAGCGGTTAACTTTACAACGACACGGATGGGGACAACAAATACAATGACTCAGCGCTCGGCCGACATAACCGAACGCGGCGTCAGCGTTCGTGTTCTCCGGTGAGGGGGAGGAGGGGCTCTTTTGTTTCCACTACGGCCTGCATGAACAATGCAGCATGCACGGTCCCAGCTCAGCACAAAAGCCGAAGTGGGTCAAGCTTGCATTTTCTGAGGATAGATCCTGCATTTAACGTCACTTCGTCGATTTTTAGTAATATTTTTACATTAAACTGCCCCGCGCTCTATTGTAGAAGATGACATGGACATGCCCATAAGGCCTGTCGGCATGTGCACATCTTGTCTTGAGTAAACACCGAGTGTGGGGAAATGGATGGATGGATGAATACGGCTGAGCCCTTTGGATCGGGCGGTAGCTTACGCCACCTAGCCATTTTGTTTTACCATTTAAGCTTAGATTATTTAAATGTGAAATCTATATTCACTCCGCAGTGCAAAGAAAGTGAGGCTATGAAACCCCCTTGCCATCAGTGAATAAGAAAATACCTAGTTTTCTCTCGATTTCTGCCACCATTCACTTAATCTTTGCTTGGTAATCTCTACAGTCTTGAAATCCACTCTCCCTTCGCTGTCTCTAAAACCCAATGACTTTACAAAACAAACAGGTCAGAGCGCCCCCTATAGTTCGATCTCCTGCCCAATAGGTGCCGACACCGGCGCATCGAAATTCGAAATCGCGTGCGCGCGCACGTATGAAAGCCCCTCCTATGCAGAGCCCTTTATAAAGGGCTCTGCCCCTATGTCGACTGCAGCGCCGCGATTGTTGTCTACACGAGCGCGCCCTCGCCGTGGCTCCGGTCCAAACACTACCCCGTATTCTAGTACACTGTAGTTATGCGCCGCTTACGTTCAGCGTTTAGATCCTTTTTTTTTTTTGTTCAGAGGGTTGAAAACGAGATTAATCTAGCAGTCGTGGGGCCATCAAATTGACCTTGGGGACATTAGAGCACTATATAGCTCCTACGGAGCAGAGTAGCGCAATCCTTTGAACCCCGTGTTTTGCCGACAACATGGCCGACAGAGCGGCTCGGCGCGAGTCACGTGGTACTCAGGGTTCCAGGAGGCGGCCCGCCCTATGGGAGAATACATGGAGATCGACAGAACACGGCTGACTAAAAAACTAGTGGCGAGTTCACATTTTTCAAAACTAGCCTGTCGTGAAGTTAGTAAAGCGCTAAACACTTTATCAAAGTTTTAATAATATCGGATGCGTGTGCAAATTTTGAGAAGGCAATTTCCAAGGCAATGGCGTTTGAAGCAGACGATTTTTGCTCGCAGCGGAGATGGGCTTTTCGGGTTGGCCGGAGCGGGTCACGTGAATGGTGTGACGTCGCCGTGTCGTCTGCTGCATGATGCCGCTCAGGCAATTTTTTAAAAAAAGTTACGTCCTTGTATGGCACAAAACTTATCGCATATTATTCTAAAATGTTTCATTATTATGTCAAAAATGATTTCCATTCCGCACATCCCCACAAAACTGAAGAAACAACGATTTTCTCACGTTCTCCATGCATTTCTGACCGCAGTTGGAACCTCCGGGCGTTCGCCGCTAGTCGCCGAGAGACGGCGTTCTAGATTGCGCTACTCTGCTCCGAAGACAAGCGTTTCGGGGCAGTAAAACTGGAAACGCCGATTGGCTGAAAAAAAATGACGTCACTTCCGGTTTTGTTATTTTGTTGATTTTTAGATAACGTTTTAAAGTGAAAATATATAAAAAGGTACTTTTCTTGTTTTTGTTTGTTTTTACTTTTTTTTTTTTTTATTTTCCTTGCTTGATTTTTTAATTTTGGCTGGTACGGTTCCGTTCTGTTCCGCCTTGGCGCCCTCGGCCGCGGGGGCAATGTTTTTGTTTTCGTTCTACGTTCAGGTGTTGGGTGGCGACGTATTAACCGTCGATAACCAGCTGAAGCAGCTCAAGTTCTCGAGTGGAACGAGGTTGACCGTGCGCAGTGGCAGCCGTTGACAACAAAAACAATGTATGCACTCAGCTTCGCCGGATGAGTGCCGGCGTCGATCGCGAACCGCCAGAGCCGCCAAATACCTCTCGTACATCTCCAAGAACACCAAGAACAGGAGGTATTCATAAAGGTGAGTGTTCACCGCACTTTAGTGCTTCAGTTCCGTTTGGAGTCGTTTGACATAATTTAGTCCGGTGCGTCCGGGAACAAAGGCGCTACCAGAAATGGCGGGAATGGTCGGTCGGTGCTGAATGCTGATGCCATCCAAGCGGATTTGAATTGGGTTTCGTGCGCTCAACGTGTCGACTTGTTTCTTGAGCTGCCTTTACCAACCGCTCGCCCGAAATCGTTCGGTAGAACATGCGGACGTGACGGCTAGCAGAGCCCTCCGCAAAGGCTTAGGAGCGCGCTCACAATTTTGGAAGCTTCCGTATGACCGCAAGTGCTCAATAAGTCGCTATAGCAATGATTGCATGCCATCGACACAGACTTCGATCCAGTTTTTCAACGAGACAGGAAGGCCCAACGAAGTAAGCGTAGAATCTGATGCTTCGCCTGTCACTGTCTGCGCGGGAACACGCCGAGAGGCGCTTAAACGAGCTGCCAGGGCGTAATTAAAAAAAAAAAAAAATCTAACGCAGGTCTGAACCACGCGAGGATCGTCTCGAAGCATGGTAGCCTCAACAGACGCTTGCCGCCACACGCGAGGAGAAAGCAGGAGGCCCGAAGTTTGAATGTGAAGGTAAAACGTGCTTTAATAATAATGATCTTTATCTGCACGTTCCTTTGTATGACTAAGGTGATCGTGCTGAGACACAATATAGCAGCGATTGCTCTCGAACAAAGGACAGGACAGCAGAAAGGCAATGAGAGGCAGGGAGATAACTGACCTCTCTGTTGTAAAACAGTTTTCAGAGGAGGTGCGAAGAGCTGGCCCTCACTTTTTCAAGGCAGCCGCAGAACACTACGAGCCCCGAATCACTGCCGCGGCTGACTCACGCGGATGCTGTGCTGCACCCTGCACTGCACATGGTTCGAAGCACACTTCAGGGGACCAGTGCATGCCCCTGATGCATCGTCGCGGTATGTTTTGTACTGCTTTTCCTAGCGGTGCACTAAGCAGTCCAATCTTGAAGGGAGCACGCGAGTGCGTAGCCAGTGCTCCATGCAGCGAGGACCGCAAGCACCCGCGGAAGCTTGGAGCACACGCAGTGACGCCAGCAGCCGTGCACGCTGGCGTCGTCTGCTACTGTACCGTCCTTTCGTTCGGTGCGCAGAAAAAAAAAGGAGTGACCGCTCTGTTAAAAGTCTGATGGTGAAGGCATCCTTTACAGAAGCACTGTATGGCTCTCTGCACGCTAGAATGGGGGCTGTCGTTGATGCTCGCAGAGGCGTCGCCCACAACTAAGCAGACGACCAAAGTCCTGAGCAGGTGACTAATCGTTTCATTGTTCTTTGGTAGGGAAAGGTAGATAATGTGCTTCTACTCCCAGCTTTGTTTTTTTTTTTTTTTATCACCATTTAGTATGTTACCATCAAAACAGCATCCTGGTGTTCACATAAATATGTGTTAACAATACCTATCGTCAAATATGTGACTCAAAGAGCCAACTGCGGCCGAGGATATCTTTTAAGTGTTCTTTTTCTCACAAAGATCCCTGGCATCTGGCATTGACTTTTTAGCCACGTACCTTGAGTCCACAAAAACAATGTACTTCAGCTAAATGGTATTCACACAAAATACATCCTGAGAAGCTGCTTTCACTCTCGAGCCTCGAAGAAATTTTGCAGTTTGATTTGAACTATGTTGTAGGTTAAGGAGGTAGGGTCAGGGAAAAGAAGGTGGGAGAGGAGGAAGCGGGCACAATGCTGGTCAAACCCTCTCCCTTCGCCGGCGCTGCATCCATCTCGTCCTCTCCCACCTTCCTTTTTCTTCCCCTACCTTCTTGAGTTGTCACCGACCATATAAAAGGCATGCATTGATATCACTTGTTCGTTTTGTGGCCATGGCGCCAGCAAGGTTTGAGAAACGTATCCTGCTTCACAGGAATTCAGCACTCAACATGGAGAAACTATTGGCAGTGCTGCTGTAATGTCTTTGTCCTCGTCTTTTGCAGCCATCTAAAAAAGAGAAATATAATACTAGGAACACAGAGCAACGTCACGCGCCAGTACATAGTGTACTACGAAGGGCAGGTAAATTGACTGCGGAACACGATTTTCTCAATGTCCTCACGGTTCTTTCGGCCAAGTACATACAGATAAGACGATTACCATTAGAAATGTTGAACGCCAATCCGAAATGTTTTTTGGCGGTGTGCCGAGCAAAAGGACATTGCTGCAACAGAAAACATGTGCCATCCTCTGCCTTTGGTGCTTCTGTGTCTGCGCCGAGCTTCCGCAGCCACCAACAGTCAACGCTGCATGGACTGCCCGCCATGCTTTCATGCGTTCCATGTATGATTGGCACGGCATGTGGATGTGTCATGCAAGTGACATCAGCGCTGTTGGCAGTGCCATGCTGGTTGAGCTTTGCTAGGCTCTGACCATTGACAAGCTGTTTTATGCAATAATCGCTCTTGGAAGTCCCCAAACTGTTTTTAGCAATTCAAGTGTCAGATTTTTTTTAGCTATGGTTATACAGGTTTTCTTTTTTAACATTTACAGATTTCAAAGAAAAAGTGAAAGTTATGACAGTTATAAGTTATACGGCCAGGCGGACATTAGATTCATGGAAGAATGCAGCTAAAAGTCCGTGTAGATCATGTGTATCATGCTTCTCTACAGCGCAGCTACATACTTGCGTAGGACAACCCCCATGAAGTGGGGTGGGGGGGCTGCATGCGTGTGTTGGGAGCCCCTCTTGGTTTTACAACTCTACCCTGATGTAAAATTTTAGATTTTAATGCGAACAAGTTGATAACAAAAAAGAACTTGGTCAACATTGATCTTACAACTAGAGATGTAAAAGGAACAAAAATAGAGAACAGCAAAATGTGGAAGAAGACATCTCGCTTCTTTCATTTTCATTTGACTAAGTGACATTGGTCGGCGACTGTAAGACTTTTAATCATAATAGTTATACACCACAGGTCCCGGGGATCATGGCATCGATGAGCTCGCTTTCGCCTTGTCCAAGGTAGCAGCGGAACACTACGGGCAGGCCCGGAGTCACCGCACCGGCTGGCTCACGGGCGTCGTCCTGTACTCTGCACGGCACTGCGTGTGGCTTAATCGGCCAAGCAGAGGGTCACTGCATGACCTTTATGAGGCGTCGCTAGCCATTGTAAGTATATTTTGGACGCTCGTGTCAGGGGATGTACTTTTGTGTTCTACAACAGAACATGTTTGGTGGCAGTTCAGTCTTGCCTATTCAGCCATTTCGAAACATAATTTTGTGGCGACTTGGCTTAGGTTTTCTGGCTCGGCCGTCTTTTGCACCAGTGTCTAGGCTCGGCGTAAGCCTCTTTGTTCTTTATTGTCAAGGCTAGTGTAATTTCTGCTACGCCGTCGAAGCAACTTCTGCATGCGAACAAGATGCAAGACGAAGCTACATGCTCGTGCTCAGTGCATGACCACATGTGAAAACTAATAGCGAGTTTGTTTCGCTGCACTCGTGCCCATGCGCAGCCACTCGCAACATGAAGTGAGTTTGTTTCGCCGCCGGCACTCCACACGTGCATGCACTCGCTGCACCCTGAGAATTAAGTGTGTACCTGAATGCACTCCCGTCATGCATCACTTAGGCAGGGAACAAGAGCAGATGACTGGTTTGTCCACCATGCGGGACAGTAGAACTGCAGAAAAAGTGAATTTCTGCTAAAAAAATGACGTCCCACGAGCAACAAAATCGGACACGAGCTTGAATTGTGTGTCTGCTATTCTATAAAGCAAGCAATCCACAACCTGTGCTTAATTTGCAAGTTTTCAGTCATTTTGTTGCCGTACAGACGTCCAAATACACCGGTGGATAAAGAAAGGTTCAGAACGAACATCAGCCACTGCGAGATATCTCTCACCATGTGTGCGGGGCTAAAGAGTTGGGACGTTAGTTGACAAAGCTTGCCCGGCAGAAACCTGCGACGCGTCCAATCGGGAGCCGAGAAAGCTAAACTGTTTTTACCCGAGGCTTGGATAAAATCACAGTGTTTAATAAGGAGCCATGGAATTTATTTTGGGTGGGATAAATTAATTTAGATTCGTATTTTGCTAATACAGTTGAACCTTTCAAAAACGAAATTCTCGCGGCAACGAAGAAATCTGGCGGCCCCAGCGAACGTCCATAGGGTTCAATGCATTTGCACCCTCTCAACAGCAAAGAGTTTTTAAAAAGCAGTCCCGCATTAACGAAAGTTTGAGGTAGTGATCTGCCATAGAGTTATTCAATGTGTCTACCAAGTTGGCATTTTCAAATTCCCTGAGTTTTTCAGGTTTCCCCTGAGTACTTTTGTGAAATTCCCTGAGTGACACAGAACTTTGTTTTAGGTCAAGATGGGCGGACACCATGTCGCTAGATGCTGTCACTCTCTAAAAAGCATGTCATAAAATAAAATAACAACACAATACAGTTTTGATGATAGCGAGTAACTTTTATTAGATTTAAAAAGAAAACAGAACGAAGTGGTTAGTAAAATTGATAGCGAATAAAGTATAAAAAAAGGTAAACTGAGGTTTACGTGACCCCCCCAGGTCTGGTCATGTGACCTCGGGGGGGGGGGTGTTGAGACCTGACGGTGACGCCGCTCAAGCCGGAAACGGGAGCAATAACGGGGAAAGGAAAGGGTAAACAAACATAAGGCGTTCAAAGTGTGATTGCTCAACCCTTGTTGTCAAAACACTCCACCTGACAAAATCTTTTTTTTTTTTTTTGGGGGGGTAAGGAGTCACACAGTGACAGCGGTGTTTGGGAAAATGAGCGCACGCGACCGTTCCAACAGCGGGCACTCCCTGCCCTCCCCACGCGCGCAGGTGCCCTTCCCCTTGCTTTTGCCATCCTCCACTTCTTTTGTTTTTATTGGTTGCTTTTTTTAATTTTTATACAATTGCTTTTTCGCTGCGCATCCCCGCGTGCGCATTCCCGGGTGCGCGTATGCTGGCTTGGCGGTCTGCCAGCCCCGCAACCCGAGCTATGTGCTCCCGGCCGGCGCAATCCGACCTATAGGGAGAAGCGAAGAACCGCCTTCGTCTTTGTTCCCTACATCGAGTGTCCCCTCCATGGGAGTTATGGGCATTCGATACAGAAAAACAATGCAATTTTCTAGGGGATGTTTGGACTGTTTCATATAAACAATAATTCGAAATACGGGTGTGATATAACCGGGTTCGACAGTATGTTTGGCCGTCTCCCTTAATTTCCAGATACCTTCGTTCGTTTGGCACATATATCAGCGATGCTAGAAAGCGCCGACGTCGTGTTCGCGCTGAGAGTGTCCGACAGTGCACATAAATACACGTGCGAAGCCGTTTTTGCACCATTTTTTTTTTTTACCCATAGAAATGCATTACCGGAAGTCAATTTTCGACTGGTTGCTGTCTGCTTCAACTTGCGTCGGCACACTAGCGCCACTTGAACCTCTAGCGTACATTATAATAACCCTATGTGATCTGCAACATTTTTTCGTCACATGAGCCAGTTTGGAACCCAGAATTACGAAAAGTGGAGCAGTACACTCGTCCGGCAAGTTGGGCACATGCGTTTCCAACAAGCATCAGCGCGGCCATTGCTGTTTACATTCGGTCAAAAAATAATAACAATAGCAACTAGATTCTTTTTTTTTTTTGGTTGGTGAAAACAGCGTTTTGCAAGCCCATCTGTTGGCAACTACCAAGGTATGTGACGTTTCACGTGACGACACCGCCCGCTGCTATTTCGCCGACACCGCAGTTGCTGACGAGCTAATGCTCTTCAGCAACTGACGGATTAGCTCCTCCCGCATCGAATACGCGGCAAAGAAGTTTGTCACATCGCGGCAATTTCAGGCGATCGATTAATTAGTTCTATCCAATTTTTACTAAGAATTGTTTACAAATGTAAAATTGCTCGCTGAAAAGCGCATCACACATTATGCGCAATTGGGACCGAAAAATTAAACATACAAACGGTAGGAATTCATAGCAGGTGTATACCTAATTTTTTGGGATGCTAATTGTCACCGACTTACTAAATTTAAGGCTTCGGTCGCGAGGGGGTCTCGCATGCTTCACATCGATCGAGTGAACAAGCAGGGATTTCATTGAGACGACTCTGGAAGCCAGCCACCGTCAATGCCAGTTGTTTTGAGGAAATGTTTGTTTACTGGTTTAAAAAGACCAAAAATGAATCAACTTGGGACTAATAAGAAATCAGCACTTACAAAACACATCGGAACCACCAAGATACACGGAGTCGCTTTCACTGAAGTGTTTACTACACAGGTTAGAGATTCCCGAATTTCGCTTTCCTATTTTCAATTTAATGAGACATTTCTTTCTCAGCTTTATTTTGTCTGAATAATAATAAAATAAATACACCCTATTCGCCATGCTAGCTAGATGTTGTAGTGGGGTAAAGCGCTGGATATTCTATTTTAATCGTCCATCTTTTTGTACTGGGGTGGAGAACAGTACATCACCATCCCAGCATTTCGACACCTTAGTGCCAAAAGTGTTTGTTAGCATGACTACGCGTGGCACGGTTTCAAGTATAACTTCACCAAATAAAAACAATGCGCGAAATGGGCTTTGCTGCGCGATACAGCGCATAACGCTGACTGTCGAGCCGAAGGTTCCAAGATCTGTGCAGTCTGTCCCAGTGTGCCCTACCCGTGACGTCAAAAACGACGATGATGATAGCTAGTTAGCGCATGCCGCCAAAGAGTTGTAAACTGCGGACGTTCCGTCCGGAGTTGTCTGTCTTGGATCCTGCTCATTCCGTATCATGTAGGGGAGAGTATGCCATCCTGCTGGCCTACTGTCGCACACTGCCAGTGTTAAACTTTCAGAACTCTATGAGCCGAGAAATTGATGGAGAGGGGGAGACGAGAGTGCAGGGACATCAGAACGCAGAGGCACCTAAACCTAGGTGTTTTTGTCTTCACTGCACTTGTCAAAGACGTTCGAGTGCGAGAGCCAAACGCCGGGGGCGGCCTTTGGCATTTGCATCCCAATACGTTCGACGAGTGCAGTGGAGACAAAGGCAGCCTTTGTTTCTGCTGCACTTGTCGAACACATTCGAATGCAGAACGCCGGTATCCAGCTTTGGGCTCTCGCATTCGAACGTCTTTGACGAGTGCAGTAAAGACAAAGGCACCTAGCTTTAGGTGTACCCACTAATCATTCGAACCAGAGCTCGGGTGTCCTGACATCCACACCTGCTCTCGTCCTCACTTTTCCCTCAGTTTCTTGGCAGATTTTAGGGGAAACTGTGTGGGGGGGGGGAAGGGGGGGGGGGGACGGCCCCCCCCTGAAGCCTTCGAGGTTAACTTTTTTTAGAAAAAAATGGACTTATGCCGGCTTTTGTTAGGAAGAAATTAAGTTTTTGACAACGTGACTAGTACACCCGGTTGGAAAACTGCTATAGGAGCCTCCTTTGAAAAAGTGGCTTCAATCCATATGAGAGAATCAAACTAAATGCAATCGCAATGCCACTGTTTCTCCCGCGGTGGCCACTCCGTGAACTACACTGCTGCACTGACTGGTTCCGTAGATTCTCGGAAGGGCCACTGGTGTCATCTCGCAGGGCCATCTTGGAGTAGCTATGCAAGGCAACTTTCATGTTTTGACTTGTTGCTAAAGAGTGGCACTGTTATCATATTTAGTTTGGTCTCGGTGGACGCCAGCAGTCCAGGTTCCAAGGTTGAGTTTCCTAGCTGAGTGTTTTAGTAACGTTGGTTTTTGGTGGCATAACAAATATTAGGTAAACAAAACAGATCTTGCCCTGCATGTTAGGGTCAGATATTAGTTACTGTTCACCTGATCGACCCCTTTGTTCTCTGCATTCATCATAGGTTTCAAATCGTCCTGATTCATGGGCCAAGCCTTTCAAGACTGCACTCTTAGGCCCAGTCCTTTTTGGTGGATCGGATCTTGCCATCTTCCCCTCTCGTGGCTTCCTGTTGTACTTAAATAAATTGTCATATTTTTTTCTTATGGTGGTGCATACGTTTTGCCACACTTCACAAAAACAGTGTGGTGAATCCATGCCGCAGATTACTGTGAAACGTGCAGGAAGGGTAAACTCCGAAAAGGTTTATGGAAAGAAGATAGACATCCCCCATTAATTTTTTCTGGACACTCTAAGCGTGCTATCTACGCAGTATTTCTGCCTATTATGGCATCGGCTTTTGACCATTCACGCTTGCAAGGAAAGGCTATCAGCAAGAAGGGTTACGAAGTCTGTGTTCTGTTTGCATTTAATTACTGAAACAAGATTTATAGACTTTACCAAGTGTATTTTAACATAACTAAATGTTTAAACTTTAGATCTTTATTTTAAACTTTACCATTATTTTAAGAAGTTTTTGCTAGGGTAAATGTTTTCCATAAGTTTTTTTTTTTTTTTTTCTTTTATATATCGGATAAAGGGATTACATTTGTTCTCTGAGTTTTTATAGAAGCCCCATCGCTATCACCATCACTATTTTGATTTTTCCAAGATGGCCGTTTTTGTTTCGCGAACGTTCTGCGAGGAGAGTTCGGCGACTTGCGTGACTTACGAACAGAACTGCCTAATTGGTATGTTAATTTTGGTGGCTACTTATCGCGGAATATCGTGGGTATCTTGTATTTGTACAAGAACTAGTATATAAGGTTCAGATTGTTCGTACAGAACGTTAGCTCGGCGGGTCTAGTCTCTTCTAAATTGCTTGGTTGCCTTTTGTCCACGTTTATTTCCCTCCCAAACCCATCACACACTGGTTCATTTTCTGTTTCCAGTACCTACAATTGAGTAAATTGTTTTAGAGGAGGGGATGCCCAGTTTCAGCAGCTTCAATGTGCGAGGAACACTCCAGCCCCCTCAACAAAGCTGGAGGTGCGGATAGAGTTGAGATTTTAACTGACTAATGAATGCTGCATCGGATGTTATGCAGTAGTAAGTCATGACATTTTTGTATTTATGTCGTGCATCGGCCGTAAAGCGAAACTTACGTTGCGTAGGTTACATAGGACGTAACTAACTTTTATTTTGGGTTCTGTTTGTCATAGCTTTAATTTTCATATTAGGTTACGTCGGACCAAACTTTATTTTTCATATTGGGTACCTTAGATGTAACTCGAAATCTTGGGGTAAGGTTACGCTAGACACTGCGTTGAAAGATGCACTTTTATTTTTTTGAAAAGTATTCTTCAACTTACGGCAGTGGCGAATAGCACTTGTGTTGATGAGATGTTTTGATTCCGCATGTCCGGAAAGTTGCCGGGGCAGCTGTCGACTATCTATATAGGACGGTAATGTTGCAGGTACAAAAGTGAATAATACACCGTGTTGAATATTTATTTATTGGTCTTTTTCGGCAGTGCCGCTTGTGCCTGGACAATGGAAGATGATGCCAAGGCCAAAAGAAAGCTACTCTGCATCTGCACTCTGAATAATGTGATGTCTCGGTAGCTACACATGCTTTGTTAAAGTGAAGTTTATTTCGCCACTTGCTAGGCATCATTGAGGTGATTTGGCTGTGTGCCTTTATTTTATGCTAATAGAATGTACTGCACTTACAACTGCTTGTTGTAGGTGCAGCCTACAACAATCGGTTGCAAAGGAGCACCGTTTAGTGAATCCATTCGATTAACATAAGCAAGTCTGGAAGATGCTAAAGACTAGAGCATGATGCACTGAGGCATATTGACCTATGCTTGAGCACCCACTCTCCTCTCTTGGGCTGTAAACCAGGCAAAATGTAAAATTATTCTTGCGAAAACAGCAGGGATGTGGCATGCATAAAAACTTGTCGATCATGCTCTGAATATGCTGGCCGCCCAAGCGAGCGACTCACTGACTGACTGGCTCGGCTTTGCCATCAGCCAAGGCAGGACAAGCAAATGCTAGAGCAAGCAGTCAAGTTCGGTGAATTTTGTTTTTCTAAAAACAAATTTGCTAAAAGGAGATTCGTTGCCATTTCCTCTAAACGGAGTGTCTTCTTGAAAGAATTCAATAAAAAAGGGGGTTTCAAAACTTGTGCTTGGAAAAATAGATGCCTCTGCTCGGGCCGTACACATCAACTTTCTTAGATCTGTCGGTTGACAAGCTCCATAAAAGAGCAGCAGTAAAAAAAAAAAAAAAAAATTGAGACGTTTACAATTCTTTGTAACATGAAATTAGAGCGCAGCGCTTGAGTAGGAGGAGGGGAGGTTATGCCTCTCCTATCCCTCCATACCCTCTCCTCCCCCTCCCATTTAGCAGGCAATTTTCGCTAAATTTCCTGCTAAATTTAGCAAGAATTTCCCCGCTAAATTTAGCGGTTTAAGTTTCCTCTCTAAATCTTGTGGGGAAATTGATGTCACACAACCTCAACACCAATTCAGTTTCCCCGCTATATTTAGCGGGGAAACTGAATTGGTGTTGAGGAAACAACCCTGCTAAATGGCACATGACTTCATGCCACGTCACTCACAAACAAATTCAGTTCCTCAGCTAGATTTAGCAGAAAAATTGACATTGCGTGACCTCAACACAAATTCAATTTCTCACTAAATTCAGCAAGGTGATCATGCAGACGGCGACGCAATGAAGCGTGGAAATGGGCACCTAAGAGCTGCACTCTAAACCAGTTTTTCTCTGTTGCCGGTGCACAAGCAGGTAAGGGCGGATAGCATTCCTAGTGCCAATTCCTTTGCGGTCAACGAAAAACGCTTTTTGAACAACGCTCTTTCTGTTTTAAGTATTGTGCAGGCCTTAAGTTTACTATAAGAACAACAACAACAAAAAAAAAATCACTTTCCACTGCAGGTAATGTGCATCCAACATTCCACTGGATCTGTCCAAAGGGCAGGCTGATACTGCGGCAGACGCCACTGAGCGGACACACTGCAAATAGGCGTCGGGCGTTTTCCGAAGTTTGTCAACTGACCTAGATCTGAGAACGTTGGTACATGTATTGCTACCGTTGCCAAGCAGGACTGGAGATTGTTAGAGTGTGAACAATGTTCACACTTTGGTCAATGCAAGCACATCTTTTTATTTTAGTAATATTGACTAACAAGATTGCAGCAATCAAACAAGTTAACACCGAAATGTTAAAAGCAATAAAGAAATTAAAGCCCGGCTGTTCTGCGAGTGCAGATTTTATATCTTGCTTTATTTTAAGGGCTGCACTGATTTGTTTGCCCCTTCATTAAAGGGGCCCTGCAACCATATTTAAGCGTCTACCTTTTTTGCGGTTTGCACGTCTCTTGGCGTTCAGGCAAGCCAGCGGGCACGGAGAAAGTAACTAAATGTCAGTGCGTCATATTTTAACCGGCCGACGCAGAAACCTCCTTTACCTACGGGGGCGACCCGCATTGCTGAAAGCGCGCGAAATGCGACGTCTTTGGTCCTGGGCTTACTAGTGGTCGGAGCCGCTAAAAGCTAAAAGAACCGTTTCAATTATTTGTGAAAGTAGTTTTTGTTCAGTATTTTAGACCAGAAAAGAAACAAATGCAGTTTATAAAGTACGGAAACAAGAAACGACCCTTTGACATACCCGCCACCCAAGCGGTGGAAAAGGCGGCGCATACTAGAAAGGTGTAGTGGGATCAGGCAATGACGAGGGCAAGCGTAGAAAGATCTCGGGTGTATGCGGCGGCGCTGCAGTCGAAAATCCGACCGGTTCCGAGCATTTCAAAGGCCTTCGGCGAGCAGCTTTGGCTTGCGGTTTGGCCCTTTGGCGGTATGGCAGTGCGAAGTGGCTCCCGTTCTGAACTGATCTTTACCCCGTGTTTGCTGTCGTTTGTGACCAATGAAGTGTCATGCCGAATTAGTGTTTAATCGTGCAGCAAATGCAATGCGAGCCCCCCTGGCTGCCCGCTTCATACAGCCTTTCCAGAACATGCTATATGGCGCCCTCTCGAGCTGTTGACACGGAGCGCTCGCTGAGCTCACTTAGCTCTCTTCTAGTTCATGGCCACTCGAGCGACCAAGGACGTCATGAAAAAGGTTATGTTTTGCTTGTTCTTGTAATTTTAATTTGCCTATAACTTTTAAAATAAAGCGAAATTCGAGAAAAGAAAAGTTTAATTAAGTTGCACTGACTACGTTCAGTGCGCTCAGGTTCGGTGCAAATGAAAAACCAGTCAAAAAGCCCTTGCAGGGCCCCTTTAAAGCTTGCATTTCATCTCCGAGAAGTTGTGATTTTTCATTGTTGTGGAAGAGGTCTCATAGCACCAGTGAAGGACGATGGTGATATATCTAGGGTAGACAGTCACTGCCTGGGTCTTTAATATAAGCTTTGAAAGAGTCTATAGTCAGTTGCAACCTAAGAACGAAGGGCGAGGGTAAGACGGGTTGGGGAGGAGGAAGCAGGCGGAACACTAAAGAGAGAAGGAGGTTTCCCCCTCTCTTCTCCAGCGTTCCGTCTGCTTCCTCCTCCCCGGCCCATCTTACCCTCGCCCTTAGGTTGCAACGGACTATAGATAGTTGTACACAGACATGGGTCTCTTTACTCCAGTTAAAAACAGCACCATTCAATGGAATTTTTTTAGGTTGTCAGTAGAAATGTTTTTGTAAACTTGAATACAAGGCACCATCCGTTTTTCTCACTGAAGCAAGTTGATATTTTTTCTTTCTATTTATAACTAGCTTTTGACAAGATCAATTACAAATTGCTTTTGTAAAAACCTTTATTGTATGGTGTAGCACTGCCACTTTTAAAATGGTTTAATGACTAAGTCCCTCACAAGATGAGAATGGCTATGAGAAGCCTCAGTTGCCCTGCCTCCAGCAAGAGAGCTTCCTACCTTCGGCAACGCGTAGAGGCGGGACATTTGTAAGACACACCCAGCCATTCGCATTCCATTCAGCAATGCTTAGGCATCTTGCAAACCTCAAGAATGCACGCACAGCCAAAGCATGAGGAAAGGCGATGAGTGCTCGCTGGAGGCTGAGCTATAAGACATGCCCTGCATTTCTCATCTTCCCTGCGATTATTAACACCGAGATGTTCGGGTGATATCCTATTTCGCTCGCAACATCACGGGCGGTTTGATACTTCAACCCTATGTTCCAGGTGAGAAAAAAAAAAGTGCCTTTCATGGAAGGCTTGTCAAAATAATAGGCGCCAGAGAGTAACGGCTATCTGCGTTCAGTCCTTATTTAGAACCCTATGTTCTTGTTCTGTGGCCGCATTGAAAAGTACTGCAAGAGAGCCCAAGTGTGCTCCTGATCTCGCCCCACCAGTCTCCTCCTGCACAATAAATTGACTGCTACGGTCACCAAATGTCAATAGATGCACATTCGAACGCAGCAACTGAAGCCAGCTACAAACACAGTATCTTTCAAAGTATCTTTGAAAGATATCTTTGTATCAAAGCTACAGACACAGTATCTTTCCAAACAGACTGCAGGTCACCCCTCACTTGGGCGAGGGGGGTGACTCGTGTGGTCTGCTTCTGCGGTCTCCAAAAATATTTTCGTAAACAACTCCCACATCTACCTACAGTAAAATAAGCAATATTCAAAACTTAAAAAAAAAAAAAAAAAAAAAAGCCGTTTACGACTCCCTGTAACGCCGGATTAGAGCGCAGCTCTTGAGGAGGAGGATGAAAGGATACGGAGGGATGGGTGACGCCCTGAGGGCCCCCTCGCTTTCGCGCTGCGGGACAGTCCCAGACACGAAGCTTTGAGGTTCTCCGGCGCGGGCTGCGGCACCCCAACACATGTGTGCTGGGCTGTACATGTCTGTTTTTTCGTTCTTTTTTTTTTCCTCGGGCGCTTAAAAGCCGAAGTCCAAAGTCTACTCGTCGAACAGCGTTCACCCACACCTTCTCCAGTTTTTGGTCCGTTGGAAACTAGTGAAAAAGCACCTCCGTGTTGCACAGCGGGTTGTTTGAGCAGCCCACAGCGCTACAAGTTGTACTCGGCATCTTTTGAGGAACAGCTGGGCAGTCTTGGGCGCACCAAGTTGCTCGCTAAAACGAGTCTTGGAGTCCTCACAAGCAGATAAACAAAAGGCTATAGCGAAGCTACATGGGCTACAGATAAAATCAACGGCTAAACACGCCAATCACAAGCCGAAGTACCGGTGGTAGCGGCTCGAAGAAACGCACTCCGCGCAACGCCCGGGCCGGAGGAAAAGAGAACGATACTGACGTCACGGCGCAATGTTGCTTTAGCGATCGCCAACCCGCTGGCCGCCCGCTAAGAAGCAGCGGCTTGCGGCAGGTCACATTTTTATTATCGGCATTAGTTGAGAATGCGGCGTCCCACGGACGTAATATTTTGGCTGAGGTCGTATTTTGTGTCTACAACGATACCAGTAATTTATTTCATTTTGAGTTTTGACCGGAGTTGCCCTTTAAGTTGGTCAGAGTATCTGACTGCAAAGGGTTAATAATCCATTTTTAATCGACATAGAGGCGAACTAACTAGCCACTCGGCGCTTTGACGTAGCGCGTCGTCTGCTCGATCCTACCAGCACCGCTACAGGAAGGCGTCCGCGAGATGAAACCACCAAAACATCTCGTCGCCAATGGTGACACAGTGGTCGAGTCTAACATGTGAGCTAGGGCCGGCTCACGTGCTTTGGGTACCACGGATGTGTCGCACTGAAAATGCGGAAAGCTTTTGAGGGAAAGGAAGTACAAAATAGTCCGTCATGTTTTCGAATTTTCGTACCGAAAAGCAGACTTTTGACTCTCGGCCCACTGAACAATATGTTACAGTTGAACCCCGTTGTCACAGGGTTCTTTGTGGTTAATAATTGACAAAATACAATGTCCTTCGTTTTTCATGAAAACTTGTATTTACAAAAAAAAATCAAAGGGTTCATATGCTTATACAAAAAAAAGAAAACTTAGTTAAAGAAAGGAAAACGCATCAGTCACCATGTCTTTGAGTCCCTGTGCAGCAGTGTGTCTTGTGCTGTCGTTGTCGGCCCACGGTTGTGGCTGGAAGTCAGGAGCGGGAGCGGTTGGCTTCCGTCGGCGGCCCCAGAGTTACCGCACCAAGCGCTCCCGCTGTAGGAAGCCGGGGGCAGCGTAGGTTTCTATTCGCTGCCCTCGCTGGAACAGGCTGCTGGTCAGACAGTAGGAGGCCGCCGATTGCCCTGGCCGATCGTGTCGTTCCGCTCTCTGCACAATCTCCCGGCCAGTCCTTTTCACGCCCTCTGAGCACGCACTCCAAAATCTCTCTTCTTCGTTTCTCCCTCCAGGCCGATCCATGGGTTGACTTGCACTTCTTTTCCACATTAAGTCACATCATCACACCCGTAATAACCAAACCGCGGGGGAAGGAAACGTTTTTCGTTCTCGCAAGAATTTCGCTGCTGCAGAAATGGACAACTAAGCACACCTATTACTTTTCATGATGCTGTCCTTGGATTTCAGAATCGTAGAAAGCGAGAAGCAAAGGATACTGAACTCCTCTGTAATATCAGACTTCTTTCTGGCTTTGGCAGTGATCGCAGAGTTCTCCTGAAGTGCAAAAAACTTAAACTTTTTAATGGGAGGCGGCATCTTTCCGACAGGCCAAACGAAAGGTAGTAAACAAGGCGCGAGCGATCTCGGCGTGCACGCGGCGGACGGCGAAATAGCAGCAGGCGGTGTCGTCACGTACCTAGGTAGTTGCCAACAGATGGGCTAGCAAAACGCTGTTTTCACCAACCCCCAAAAAAAAGCATCTAGTTGCCATTGTCATCATTATTTGACCGAATGTAAACAGCAATGGCCGCGCCGATGCTTGTCGGAAACGTATGTGCCCAACTTGTCGGACGAGTGTACTGCTCCATTTTTCACAATTCTCGGTTCCAAACTGGCTCATTTGACGAAAAAATGTTGCAGATCGCGTAGGGTTATTGTAATGTACGCTAGAGGTTCAAGTGGTGCTAGTGTGCCGACGCAAGTTGAAGCAGACAGCAACCAGTCGAAAATTGACTTCCGGTAATGCATTTCTATGGGGAAAAAAAAACGGTGCAAAAACGGCTTCGCACGTGTATTTATGTGCACTGTCGGACACTCTCAGCGCGAACACAACGTCGGCGCTTTCTAGCATCGGGGATATACGTGCCAAACGAACGAAGGTATCTGGAAATTAAGGGAGACGGCCAAACATACTGTCGAACCCGGTTATATCACACCCGTATTTCGAATTATTGTTTATATGAAACAGTCCAAACATCCCCTAGAAAATTGCATTGTTTTTCTGTATCGAATGTCCATAACTCCCATGGAGGGGACACTCGATGTAGCGAACGAAGGCCGTTCTTCGCTTCTCCCTATAGGTTGGATTGCGCCGGCAGGGAGCACACAGCTCGGGTTGCAAGGCTGGCAGACCGCCAACCCAGCATACGCGCACGCGGGGATGCGCAGCGAAAAAGCAATTGTATAAAAAATAAAAAAAGCAACCAATAAAAACAAAAGAAGGGGAGGATGGCAAAAGCAAGGGGAAGGGCACCTGCGCGCGTGGGGAGGGCAGGGAGTGCCCGCTGTTGGAACGGTCGCGTGCAAACACCGCTGTCACTGTGCGACTCCTTAGCCCCAAAATAAAAAAAAAAAAGAAAAAAAAAAAAAAGATTTTGTTAGGTGGAGTGTTTTGACAACAAGGGTTGAGCAATCGCACTTTGAACGCCTTATGTTTGTTTACCCTTTCCTTTCCCCGTTATTGCTCCCGTTTCCGGCATGAGCGGCGTCGCCGTCAGGTCTCGACACCCCCCCCCGAGGTCACATGACCAGACCTGGGGGGGTCACGTAAACCTCAGTTTACCTTTTTTTATACTTTATTCGCTATCAATTTTACTAACCACTTCGTTCTGTTTTCTTTTTAAATCTAATAAAAGTTACTCGCTATCATCAAAACTGTATTGTGTTGTTATTTTATTTTATGACATGCTTTTTAGAGAGTGACAGCATGTGGCGACATGGTGTCCGCCCATCTTGACCTAAAACAAAGTTCTGTGTCACTCAGGGAATTTCACAAAAGTACTCAGAGGAAACCTGAAAAACTCAGGGAATTTGAAAATGCCAACTTGGTAGACACATTGAATAACTCTATGGCAGATCACTACCTCAAACTTTCGTTAATGCGGGACTGCTTTTTAAAACTCTTTGCTGTTGAGAGGGTGCAAATGCATTGAACCCTATGGACGTTCGCTGGGGCCGCCAGATTTCTTCGTTGCCGCGAGAATTTCGTTCTTGAAAGGTTCAACTGTATTAGCAAAATACGAATCTAAATTAATTTATCCCACCCAAAATAAATTCCATGGCTCCTTTTTAAACACTGTGATTTTATCCAAGCCTCGGGTAAAAACAGTTTAGCTTTCTCGGCTCCCGACTGGACGCGTCGCAGGTTTCTGCCGGGCAAGCTTTGTCAACTAACGTCCCAACTCTTTAGCCCCGCACGGATGGTGAGAGATATCTCGCGGTGGCTGATGTTCGTTCTGAACCTTTCTTTATCCACCGGTGTATATGGACGTCTGTACAGCAACAAAATGACTGAAAACTTGCAAGTTAAGTACAGGTTGTGGATTGCTTGCTTTATAGAATAGCAGACACACAATTCAAGCTCGTGTCCGATTTTGTTGCTCGTGGGACGTCATTTTTTTAGCAGAAAGTTCACTTTTTCTGCAGTTCTACTGTCCCGCATGGTGGACAAACCAGTCATCTGCTCTTGTTCCCTGCCTAAGTGATGCATGACGGGAGTGCATTCAGGTACACACTTAATTCTCAGGGCGCAGCGAGCGCATGCACGTGTGGAGTGCCGGCGGCGAAACAAACTCACTTCATGTTGCAAGTGGGTGCGCATGGGCACGATTCCAGCGAAACAAACTCTCTATTAGTTTTCACATGTGGTCATGCACTGTGCACGAGCATGTAGCTTCGTCTTGCATCTTGTTCGCATGCAGAAGTTGCTTCGACGGCGTAGCAGAAATTACACTAGCCTTGACAATAAAGAACTAAGAGGCTTACGCCGAGCCTAGACACTGGTGCAAAAGACGGCCGAGCCAGAAAACCTAAGCCAAGTCGCCACAAAATTATGTTTCGAAATGGCTGAATTGGCAAGACTGAACCGCCACCAAACATGTTCTGTTGTAGAACACAAAAGTACATCCCCTGACACGAGCGTCCAAAATATACTTACAATGGCTAGCGACGCCTCATAAAGGTCATGCAGTGACCCTCTGCTTGGCTGGTTAAGCCACACGCAGTGCCGTGCAGAGTACAGGACGACGCCCGTGAGCCAGCCGGTGCGGTGACTCCGGGCCTGCCCGTAGTGTTCCGCTGCTACCTTGGACAAGGCGAAAGCGAGCTCATCGATGCCATGATCCCCGGGACCTGTGGTGTATAACTATTGTGATTAAAAGTCTTACAGTCGCCGACCAATGTCACTTAGTGAAATGAAAATGAAAGAAGCGAGATGTCTTCTTCCACATTTTGCTGTTCTCTATTTTTGTTCCTTTTACATCTCGAGTTGTAAGATCAATGTTGACCAAGTTCTTTTTTGTTATCAACTTGTTCGCATTAAAATCTAAAATTTTACAACAGGGTAGAGTTGTAAAACCAAGAGGGGCTACCCAACACACGCATGCAGCCCCCCCACCCCACTTCATGGGGGTGGTCCTACGCAAGTATGTAGCTGCGCTGCAGAGAAGCATGATACACATGATCTACACGGACTTTTAGCTGCATTCTTCCATGAATCTAATGTCCGCCTGGCCGTATAACTTATAACTGTCATAACTTTCACTTTTTCTTTGAAATCTGTAAATGTTAAAAAAGAAAACCTGTATAACCATAGCTAAAAAAAATCTGACACTTGAATTGCTAAAAACAGTTTGGGGACTTCCAAGAGCGATTATTGCATAAAACAGCTTGTCAATGGTCAGAGCCTAGCAAAGCTCAACCAGCATGGCACTGCCAACAGCGCTGATGTCACTTGCATGACACATCCACATGCCGTGCCAATCATACATGGAACGCATGAAAGCATGGCGGGCAGTCCATGCAGCGTTGACTGTTGGTGGCTGCGGAAGCTCGGCGCAGACACAGAAGCACCAAAGGCGGAGGATGGCACATGTTTTCTGTTGCAGCAATGTCCTTTTGCTCGGCACACCACCAAAAAACATTTCGGATTGGCGTTCAACATTTCTAATGGTAATCGTCTTATCTGTATGTACTTGGCCGAAAGAACCGTGAGGACATTGAGAAAATCGTGTTCCGCAGTCAATTTACCTGCCCTTCGTAGTACACTATGTACTGGCGCGTGACGTTGCTCTGTGTTCCTAGTATTATATTTCTCTTTTTTAGATGGCTGCAAAAGACGAGGACAAAGACATTACAGCAGCACTGCCAATAGTTTCTCCATGTTGAGTGCTGAATTCCTGTGAAGCAGGATACGTTTCTCAAACCTTGCTGGCGCCATGGCCACAAAACGAACAAGTGATATCAATGCATGCCTTTTATATGGTCGGTGACAACTCAAGAAGGTAGGGGAAGAAAAAGGAAGGTGGGAGAGGAGGAGATGGATGCAACGCCGGCGAAGGGAGAGGGTTTGACCAGCATTGTGCCCACTTCCTCCTCTCCCACCTTCTTTTCCCTGACCCTACCTCCTTAACCTGCAACATAGTTCAAATCAAACTGCAAAATTTCTTCGAGGCTCGAGAGTGAAAGCAGCTTGTCAGGATGTATTTTGTGTGAATACCATTTAGCTGAAGCACATTGTTTTTGTGGACTCAAGGTATGTGGCTAAAAAGTCAATGCCAGGGATCTTTGTGAGAAAAAGAACACTTAAAAGATATCCTCGGCCGCAGTTGGCTCTTTAGGTCACATATTTGACGATAGGTATTGTTAACACATATTTATGTGAACACCAGGATGCTGTTTTAATAATAACATACTAAATGGTGATAAAAAAAAAAAAAAAAAAAAACAAAGCTGGGAGTAGAAGCACATTATCTACCTTTCCCTACCAAAGAACAATGAAACGATTAGTCACCTGCTCAGGACTTTGGTCGTCTGCTTAGTTGTGGGCGACGCCTCTGCGAGCATCAACGACAGCCCCCATTCTAGCGTGCAGAGAGCCATACAGTGCTTCTGTAAAGGATGCCTTCACCATCAGACTTTTAACAGAGCGGTCACTCCTTTTTTTTTCTGCGCACCGAACGAAAGGACGGTACAGTAGCAGACGACGCCAGCGTGCACGGCTGCTGGCGTCACTGCGTGTGCTCCAAGCTTCCGCGGGTGCTTGCGGTCCTCGCTGCATGGAGCACTGGCTACGCACTCGCGTGCTCCCTTCAAGATTGGACTGCTCAGTGCACCGCTAGGAAAAGCAGTACAAAACATACCGCGACGATGCATCAGGGGCATGCACTGGTCCCCTGAAGTGTGCTTCGAACCATGTGCAGTGCAGGGTGCAGCACAGCATCCGCGTGAGTCAGCCGCGGCAGTGATTCGGGGCTCGTAGTGTTCTGCGGCTGCCTTGAAAAAGTGAGGGCCAGCTCTTCGCACCTCCTCTGAAAACTGTTTTACAACAGAGAGGTCAGTTATCTCCCTGCCTCTCATTGCCTTTCTGCTGTCCTGTCCTTTGTTCGAGAGCAATCGCTGCTATATTGTGTCTCAGCACGATCACCTTAGTCATACAAAGGAACGTGCAGATAAAGATCATTATTATTAAAGCACGTTTTACCTTCACATTCAAACTTCGGGCCTCCTGCTTTCTCCTCGCGTGTGGCGGCAAGCGTCTGTTGAGGCTACCATGCTTCGAGACGATCCTCGCGTGGTTCAGACCTGCGTTAGATTTTTTTAGAGCGCAGCTCTTAGGGGCCCGTTTCCAGCCTGAGCGGCGTCGCCGTTGGCGTCGGCGTCGCCGTCGGCGTCGGCGTAACCGCGCCCCTCCCTCTCCTCCTCCCTCCCTCTCCTTCTCCCCCTCCTCCTCCTCTCCTCCTCCTCCCCTCCTCCTCCCCCCTCTTCCTCCTCCCCCTCCTCCTCCTCCCCCTCCTTCTCCTCCTCCTCCCCTCATTGTCCGGCTTGAGCGGCAAGGAGGAAAGCAGTACGAAGGTGGAGGAGGGGGGGAGGAGAGACGAGGAGGCGGAGGCGAGGGGAGGGGAGGAGCTTGAAGGACGAGGAGGTGGTAAAGGAGAGGGAGGGGGAGCAGGAGGGGAGGAGGACTAGCAGGCATGATCACGAGGGAGGAGGAGGAATATACCCTCCACTCCTCCTCCTCAAGAGCTGCGCTCCAATTCGGCGTTACAGGAAGTTGTAAACGGCTTTCACTTTTTTTTTTTTTAATTACGCCCTGGCAGCTCGTTTAAGCGCCTCTCGGCGTGTTCCCGCGCAGACAGTGACAGGCGAAGCATCAGATTCTACGCTTGCTTCGTTGGGCCTTCCTGTCTCGTTGAAAAACTGGATCGAAGTCTGTGTCGATGGCATGCAATCATTGCTATAGCGACTTATTGAGCACTTGCGGTCATACGGAAGCTTCCAAAATTGTGAGCGCGCTCCTAAGCCTTTGCGGAGGGCTCTGCTAGCCGTCACGTCCGCATGTTCTACCGAACGATTTCGGGCGAGCGGTTGGTAAAGGCAGCTCAAGAAACAAGTCGACACGTTGAGCGCACGAAACCCAATTCAAATCCGCTTGGATGGCATCAGCATTCAGCACCGACCGACCATTCCCGCCATTTCTGGTAGCGCCTTTGTTCCCGGACGCACCGGACTAAATTATGTCAAACGACTCCAAACGGAACTGAAGCACTAAAGTGCGGTGAACACTCACCTTTATGAATACCTCCTGTTCTTGGTGTTCTTGGAGATGTACGAGAGGTATTTGGCGGCTCTGGCGGTTCGCGATCGACGCCGGCACTCATCCGGCGAAGCTGAGTGCATACATTGTTTTTGTTGTCAACGGCTGCCACTGCGCACGGTCAACCTCGTTCCACTCGAGAACTTGAGCTTGAGCTGCTTCGGCTGGTTATCGACGGTTAATACGTCGCCACCCAACACCTGAACGTAGAACGAAAACAAAAACATTGCCCCCGCGGCCAAGGGCGCCAAGGCGGAACAGAACGGAACCGTACCAGCCAAAATTAAAGAATCAAGCAAGGAAAATAATAAAAAAAAAAAGTAAAAACAAACAAAAACAAGAAAAGTACCTTTTAATATATTTTTACTTTAAAACGTTATCTAAAAATCAACAAAATAACAAAACCGGAAGTGACGTCATTTTTTTTCAGCCAATCGGCGTTTCCAGTTTTACTGCCCCGAAACGCTTGTGTGCTCACGCGTGCCCACTCGCAGCGTGGAACGGGTTCGTTTCGGCCGGCGCTCCACGAGTGGTTGCACTCTCCGAGTTCGTTTCAGCGCTGACACCCCACGTGTGCATGCACTCGCTGCACCGAGAAAATCGGGAGTGCGCTAAATGCAATCCCGTCATGCCTCGCTCCGGCGGGGCCGGCGAGGAGCGGGAGCAGACGACGAGAGTTCGTCTGCTACGATGTGTCGCGGAACCGAACGGGAAAAAAAGTAGATTTTTTGATAGAAATCGCGTCCCGCGGGAAACGAAATCAAACGCGAGCTTGAATTGTGAGCGCCTGCTATTTCACGGAGGAAGCAATTGACAACCCGTGATTTATTTGCAGGTTTTAAATCGGTCTGTTGCCGTACAAACGCTGTAATATACCAGTGTGTAAGGAAATGCTCAGAACAAACGCAACAGCGGCCCCCGAGATGTCGATCACCATCCGTGCGCGGGTGAAAAATTTACATTTATCGATAAAACTCCCCCAGCAGAAACCTCTGACTGCCCAATAAGCATCAGAGAAAACTAAAGATGGTTACTTTACCTGAGGATTGGGCAACATCATCATGTTTAACATTTACCTACGCAGCTAACTTGCCCCGTCGTATTTTGTTCGAGAAAGCTCTCGTTCTCGACGCCCTCACCAAGGCTAATATCTAATCCACCTATAATGACGATCCAAATCGAAAGTCCCAGTTTCCAACAGGCTAGTTTTAAGCCGTACCCTTTCAGTGGTTCACGCATAATACCATGCTCAAACGGATCAAGCTTTTGCTCGGACAGCATCATCAGTTTTCTTCAATGTAAACGGTTATAATGATTGAAAGATCGCAACCAGCTGCTTTGTAGACAGCTGGTTGCGGAAATTTACGCCGTCTGTAACTATCTCTACGGCAGCCGAGCTGCTTGAAGACATCGCAACTATAAACTACAGGTTGCAGTTGCCAATATTTGTAAATAAACGTTGGTAGCGACTGCATTCTCGCATTCCCACGCATCTCAGAACAGAAAGGCGCTAGTTTCGGTTGGAAGTCGGTACCTTTTCTACAACATAGATGGCGGCAGCATCAGTCTTCTGCACTCGGTGCATTTGGCGAGTTCGTTTGAGTCCAGTTTTCCGTGCAACACTCTGTGAGTGCGATGCATTCTGGGAGAGAACTCGAACGGTGCCAGTGCGTGTGAAACGAACTCGCTATAACACAACGAGCGCGAAAGGTCGTGGTCATCTGTTGGTTCCGAAAGAGTGGGACGTTCATATAGGCCAATGAAGGCCGCGAATGAATACCACGTCTGCCGATTTCTACACATTAAATATTTACGCCTGCTGGTCTGTTAAGAAGTGTTGCTTTCTCTTTTGAACTCCTCCAATGTAGCTTGCCGCCCATAATGAAATTTAAATGGTCAATAAATATAACAAAGTTGAACTACTATATTTCATTTTTATGTGAAAGCGAAAAAAAAAAAGGCAAACAAATATTTCAAAGTTTGTGAGGACGTGCAATTCGCCAAGTCCGTTTCGAGCCGTAAAAACACCTGTTCGTGCGCGATTGATGCTTAAATATAGAACATACAAACACAATACACACTTTCTCGACTTCCTTTTCGAGTAGGCAACTATCATATCTACATTTTAACGAAAAATAAAAAAAATTTAAAAAATGTTTTTTTTTTTTTTTTTTTTTTTTTTAGAAAATCGATTTCAAAATTGGTACTTTTTGGTTTTCGCATAGCATCAACGTTCGGGTACCGCCAATGAAATTTTATACAGCTCAGTGATCTTAGAATATATATAAAGTGCGCGTTTTGGGCTCTCTAGAGACACAAAAAGTTTCGACGTAACCAAAGTAGATCGCCAGTATTTAATTGTCAAAGTTCGTCAACAATTAACCGAGGTGGCGTTTTTGCCATTTTTACAGAAAAAAAAGAAACACGCCTAAAATTATTTTATGGTATTAGAGCCTTTTTGCCTTTGCTCACAGAGTGGTTGAAAAAAGTTATTGTAATGTGGACATAAAATCCACGATGGGAGATCGAGCGAAACATCCGACCCACGACGGACGTGA
Organism: Ixodes scapularis; assembly: GCF_016920785.2. Taxonomy (NCBI): domain Eukaryota; kingdom Metazoa; phylum Arthropoda; class Arachnida; order Ixodida; family Ixodidae; genus Ixodes; species Ixodes scapularis. The sequence continues at coordinate 7,899,932 of NW_024609836.1, read as the reverse complement.
AAAACACTGCTTTCTGCCGCGGCTTCTTTTAAAATTCGTGGGTCGAGAACAAAAAATCCGACGAGCTTGCGGTTTGTGGCTACTGCGTTTTTAGAGACGACGCCATAGCATTTTTTTTTTTTTCAGCGAAATTAAAAATTCGATCCTTTTTGCCTGCACGATTTGAGATTGAATCGCCGATATATATAAGAACCTTATGAGTTCAGCTGTAACAGCTCTTAGTCGGAGAAAAATATTATTAATAAAACTGCGGCTATTATTTATGCTAGACTTCACTATTCTGAAGATATATTTTTTGAACTTCAAGATTTAGCAAGGGTACTCGCAGAATATTCATATGAACTGTTCTATAGGTTAATTTTTTTATTTTAACTCTCTCGTTTAGTCGTCACTTTTATATAGGATTTATCCAACTAAATTAGGTGATGAAGTAGCTTGGGAATAACCATAACGACTTTGATTAGATCGTTTTATGAACGCATACTTATAGTTCACATGCCGACCTTTGTTATCATGAAGTTCTACATACAAAATGTCATTGATGTTCATAATTCAATTACAAAATACATTTTTTTTAAAATCCGAATTAAAATTTTGTTTCTTTTATTACAACCGTTAAAATATGAATGAAACTTCGCTTTGTGTGTTCAAGATTTTTCTAACATTATTTCAGTAGTATATACCAGGGCCGTACCCAGAAAAAAATTTCGGGGGGGGGGGGGGGGGGGGGGGGGGAAGGGGGTTTCGGGGACAACGGCGGCCATTTTGAAAGTGTCTATTGTCTTATTTTCGCCTATGAATCATGTGCATCGAGTTGCAGCAAACCGGAGAACCGGTCCCGGTTTGGTATCCGGTAGCCGACCGGCGCCAATGCGCGTGCGCAGAGGTGGAGATTAAAATCGGCTGGCTGCAAGTGCACCGACCAGGGCCGTACCCAGAAAAAAAAAATTTTCGGGGGGGGGGGGGGGGGGGGTTAGAATCCCCTAACCCCCCCCCCCCCCCCCCCCCCCTGGTTACGGCCCTGGTATATACTATGTAATTAAAATGCTATTTCTTTCCTAAAATGACCATTGAGAGCATTCCAAACTGTCCTCGATGATCAGCGTCTTCTTGCCATACCTAGTGCTTCTATGTGCAACTAAACAGCTGATTCGGTGTTTGAGGGATTCAAGCCTGCCGTTGCACAGAAGTGTGCAAAGTAGACATTTTGTTCAGTTGGATGGGCCACAACACACGAGTGTGCTTGTGCTCCGAAGTACTTTTGCTGCTCTATACACGTTTGCAAGTCCGGTCTCAGGGCGCCGCCATCTTCCTCAGTGGGGTGCGCTCTTGGGCGCGGACATAATCCGACTACGGCGCCTTAGCAAGGGTCCGTAATCGGATAATGACTTGTCCAAGCGCACCCCAGCCAAGCAAGATGGCAGCGCCCTGAAGCCGGACTTGCAAACGTGTATACACGTTTGCAAGTCCGGTCTCAGGGCGCCGCCATCTTCCTCAGTGGGGTGCGCTCTTGAACGCGGCCATAATCCGATTACGAGGCCTTAGCAAGGCTTCGTAATCGGGTTATGGCTCGACCAAGCGCACCCCAGCCAAGCAAGATGGCAGCGCCTTGAAGCCGGACTTGCAAACGTGTATAATGGAGCTTTAGAAGCTCCAAATGGTGCTACAAAATGACTCGGGCCAATCACACCACTAAATTAAATAACGCAATTTCTTATTTTTGGTACCTGATCGGGGATAAAAGTGGATTCTACGAATCATAAGAATCTATAAAGATCGTTGTTTCACGGTTGAAATAGTGCCTATTGCCAAAAAAACGCTGAAAATATATTCTCTATTTTGCGGTTCAAACCGGTTAGAACCGTTATTTTTGCTCCGCACAACTGAACCGGAACGGGACCGAAAAAAGGGACACACAGTGGGCCCGCCTTGGCCCCCTGGAAGGCGCTCGTCCCACGCGAATCGCGCTTGACTTTTAGCCGTTTGCTGGCGCCACCTACCTGTGAGGCAGAAGACTGAAAAAAGGGTAAACGAAAAAGATTACCTTTTGGTGTTAGAGCTCCTGGCTAGGTGGCGCAAGTAGCCGCCTAATTTAAGGGGTTCATGATTCATCGATTTATCTAGCAGAGCTAAGCGAAAGAAACGGACCAAATATGGACCAAATGCGGCAAGTCGCGGGCGTCCGCATGCGTGCGCACTCTCGACGTATCGCCGGTCAGATTCAATGGTGTTTTCGCTATTGACGTGAAGTTAAAACTCGACGCTCATGTTGTGGTACTTTGTGACTGTATGGTTGTGCTGACATTCAGTTTATGATACTCCGACATGGGTGGAGACAGTGAAACAGTTGATCGACCTGTTGCGTCGGAAACCCAGACAGCTTCACCGCGGAAAGGGTGAGTGTTTGAAACTTACGTTCGCAAACTCGCCGAGTTTCCACTGAACGGTTTCTGCAGCGTGAGGCGATATAACGACTTGAAAAACAAAACAAAAGCAGCATCTAGAGCAAGGCTGCGCAACTGAAAAATAGCGCGAACCAGAGTGACCATAGTCATTGGCAGGATGAGAACAGCAGGGAGGTGCTTCAGGTGCACGCACATCTAAAGTACGACGGAAGGCAGCGATCACATGCTGGAGGTCAAGCATTCGAAAATGACACCCTGCCCATCTCTTCCTATCAATGACCAATACTTAGAACGGAACAGGCCATTATTAAATCGTCTGCTGTTACCTGACGCCGCGGCTCTGCCCGCCGCTACCGAGGTTCTTTTCGAATTTTCTTTTTTAGCGCCTTCAACCACATCGGTATTTTATTTGGACATCGCCGCGCTCGCCTTGAGGCGACTAAACGCGCGGATAAAACTGCTTTAAAGCAGCGGCGCGTGAATCGAGGTCACATTGTTGTGAGGTTGATTTCGCACGGAGCACACTTTCCGGATGGTCTGACGCTACGAGCAGGATGAAACAGCGCAAAAAGACAAAGGGACAATGGGAGGAAAGTTTTTTTCCTCGCAACATGTTCCGCCTCGCCCAGCTGCAAAAACTGTCTACAGTTTTCATGCCGTAACTGGTGCAACTCTGGTTCCCCACATCGCTGTTGCATTCACACTGCCACTGCAACAACGATGCGGTACGTTTTGTCATCATCGCGAAAAATTCCACCCCCTCAGCAGATTGTGCACGTATTTTCTTAGTCACGACTTTTACATCTGTAATTACGTAATTGCAATGTAATTATTAATTATGGAAAAGTTTGCCTTCAGAACTATGACCTCTTTCTGTGAGAAGTATTCTTTACTGTGTTGTTCCCAGTATCGCTTTTGCCAAAACACACACACATAATCTTTACTGAAAGACCTGTCTCATCACACCCCCGAAAATATTGGTCATAACAATTTTTGTGCCAACTCTTTTCCAACACCTCAAAAAGGCATTTGATACAATTGTCCACGGGTTGCTTGTAACATAAATTGGAGCACATGGATTTTAGAGGCCCGCTTTAGACCGCAGCTCTTAGGTGCCCGTTTCCGGGTTGAGCGGCGTTGCCGTTGGCGTTGGCGTCAGCATAACCGCACACTTTGCATCAATGGACGTCACATTTTCCCCGCTAAATTTAGAGGGGAAACTGAATTGGTGTTGAGGTCACGTGACGTCAATATTCCCGCTAAATTTAGTGGGTTAAGTTTCTCTGTTAAATTTAGCGGGGAAATTGATGTCGCGTAACGTCAACACCAATTCAGTTTTCCTGTTAAATTTAGTGGGGAAAATGACGTCACATGACTTCGTTCACATAACCCATGAATACATTCAACGAAAGGAGGGGAGGAGGAGGAGGAGGGAAGAGGATGGTAGGACGAGGACCAGAGGAGGGGGGAGGGGCATACCCTCCTTTCCGTACCCTTCTCTCCTACTTCTCAAGAGCTGCGCTTTAGTTTCGCATTACAGAAATTTGTAAACTTCTTTAATTTTTTTAGTTCCTGAGTGACTACCTTTCAGAGTGTCAACAGCTAGTAAAGATTGGTGATGTTAAGAGTAAATTAGTTAAACTTATGCACGCTGTTCCCCAAGGATTTATTTCGGGACCTCTCTTTTTAAACATCCACATTAAAGCGGGGGTGCGACGATTTCCGGACTTCGGTCAAAAATTCATGGAAGTTGCCCTCTGACACTTCTGAAGTAAAGAACAGAAAACCGATTTCGCCTGCATGTCCTACACTCCGGTTCACCTTATGTTGTACCGCAGCGAAGGCTCGAAGCACGAGCTCATAGTGTTGGCAGCTGCCCTTGGTGCACGAGAGCTTGTGCCACCGAGATGTGCCCTAGAGCAAGGAGCTCGCGCTTATAGCCTTCCCTGCGGTACAACACAACGTGAAACAGAGCATAGTTGTTGCGTAAAAAATATATAAATATTCACATTTTTGGCACCCCTCAACTCACTCTCGGTCTTCAGGGTCACACCTCGTCCCCCTCCAAGTCACGTAATTCGGGGTGCCGTGTAGCTTCCCGTCTGCTCTCTCGGAGGACGCTTCCTCTCCCTCTCTGTGCTGAGATTAGCGGGCGTTATGCTGCACCTTAGAGCCGAGCGAGGTCGCATAATCTTCTCGCCATAGTTCCTTTGGCTGCCACTTGCGGCTGCAGGTGGGGGAAAAAGCTAGAGTTTTGCTTTGCGATTGTGCAGTGGAATCGTGACACTTTTTAATGAAGGAAATGTTTTCTCTATCCTCCGGGACACGATAAACAACGTAAAAATGATGAAATGCCAATTCTTTTAATCTGAAAATCTTTGCAGGGCCCCTTAATAAAATCGGGAGGCTTCACTTTTCCTCGCCGGTATTTCAGTACGCCGACGATACCGGTTTGGTTTTACCTAGCAATGATGAATTCGAAGCTCCATCATGTTTTCAAAATGACATATTCCACTTAATGGAGTTGTTCACTAGCAACCAAATTTTTGTAAACATCAATAAAACAAAACTAACGGGCTTTCATACCGCACACAAAATTATAATGGTTTTCGGCCCCCTTAGTCCTTCACTTATCCACTTGTCAAAACTTCAGGTGCGCACCACTAGAATACAAGCCATCTACAAGGTATCTGGGCATGCTTTTCGATGAACAACTCATGGGGAGCGCATATTGACTACCTGGCAAGACGCCTACGAACAATATCTGCTTATATACACCGCCTTTGTTTTCTGACCGATGCGCATATTAGATATAGCTCACATCAGGAAGGGGGGGGAGTCTGTACTACGATACGGTATAACGGTTTATGGTTCCTGCTGGTATTAGAAAAAAAGAAAATGGGATAGTATTCTGCGAAACATTGCGTATGGAACTAAATTTGCTGAACTCGAAACTGACCTAAAGGTGTGGTTTCTACGGATCTTGCCAGTTGACAAATTGCATATCTTTATCATATTAGTACATAATTACTACAAATGCAAGTTTAAACAACTGCTAAAAAAGCAAAGGGTCCTGAGGAAAATATAATGTTTCATTCTGCCAAGGGTTTCCACAAACTGCGGTAAAAGGGTACGGCTTTCTTTGTTTGTTCCACATTATTATAACATGTTGCCAGATGAACTTTTGAGTTTGCAGTCACTTAATATTGCTAAGACAGAGCTGAGACAATGGTGCATTAACCTTAATGCATAGCCAAATTTGTAACCTTTTTTTTAACTTGGATGTAAGTTGGTACGTCATTCTGTGTAAGTGTTTTCATCTTATGGTTTTCAAAGTTTTAAATTTGTAGAGTTCATAACATGTAACTTGGATTTTGTCTGTAACGTTTCAAAGTTTAAAACTAGCCTTTTCTTCTTTAGGTCAGAATCATGTTGCTACGTTGATTGCATAACAGTAATAACACTATTCCTACCCGTTACAACAGTGCCCCACCCACAAGCACACATATGTGCTTTTGCAGGCCTAGGTAATCAATGTGCTTGTTTATTGTGCAATAAACATGTAAGCATCAATGTACTGGGTGCTTTAGCTACAGCTGCTTCATGCAGGCACGTAGCCAGGATTCTGATTCGTGGGGGGGGGGGGGGGGGGCTGTTAATGACAAAATGCTGTATAAGGGGGAGGGGGGGAGAAGGGGCCCCAGCAAAACGAAAGATTTCAAGGGGGGGGGGGGGGTTCTGTGGGCACCCCCTCCCCTTGCTACGTGCCTGGCTCCTGTTACAAGTGTAAACCGACCTCGCAACCAACCGGCCAACGTGCGTCGGCGGCAAGAAGCGGAAGCATGACAGACGCAGTTCGGTTCCAACACAACACTAACTGAGGGAGCCGTGTGGCCCCCTGTTTAATATAGAGCCGCACTTCCAGACATCAGGCCACCAGGAGACCTTGTGGCGCTACATGCGAGCCAGGAATATAACAGTCCTCCCCTCTAAGGTACAAAGACAAGCAACAGCTAAGGGGAGTACCGCTGCACGGCCCTCCTAGTCCTTGTGCTACGGCGCAGCTGGGGTGGACTGATGCTTGTAGGATGAGGAGTTACCCCAGTGCTTGCAACACTGTCGCTTGCACCCACGCTTGTTTCGCCTGGCTCGAACAGAGTGCCGGGAGCACCAGCAGATTCACTCGTATTTAATCCTTGCGGTTCCAACTGCACTGCAGCACCAACAGGAGGACACGTCTCTGCCTCGGTCGTAGCTGCTGTAGGGGCGTCGGTCGGTCTGGAACGCAGGTGATCACCGTGCCGATGCCACAGTGTGCCATCTTCAAGGCAGACTTGCGCTGAAGATTGACTTGTGGCGCCGACGACTCGAGCACGCACCCAGGGCATACCCTGGCGGAAGTTCCTGGCGAACACGTTCTCCTCAGGGTTGAGCGGCGGTCCCTGTCGTCAGCCTTTATCAGTATACAGTTTCTGTTTTAGCTGCTTGAGCAGCACTGATGATTGGAGGCTGGGACGCAGGACATCCAACGGCGTCTTGAACATCCTTCCCGTCAACAACTCGCATGGTGCTCTGCCCGTGACCTCGTGCGGAGTAGTCCTGTAATGAAACAAGAATCTGGAAATCCGAGTCTGGAAATCCCCAGAGCCACTTTTCTTGAGTTTGTTCTTCACGGTTTGTACAACACGCTCCGCTGCCCCGTTTGACGCTGGATGATATGGCGGCACGAGCATGCGGCGTATCCCGTTGCATGTTAGAAAGTACAAGTACTGCTCACTTGCAAATGCAGGCCCATTGTCTGACACAATCAGATCTGGTAGACCGTGCTGAGCGAAGGCCATTCGCAGGGTTGTTATGGTAGCCTCTGCAGAAGTTGACGAGACAGGAAACACTTCGACCCATTTTGAAAAAGCATCCACAATGACCAAAAAAGTATGCCCCATAAATGGCCCTCCAAAATCAATGTGAAGCCTGGACCAAGGCTTCCGGGGGAACGGCCAGGGCGTCTGTTGAACTGGTTGTGGAGCCCGCTGATGAGCTTGGCAAATCGAGCAGCTCTTCACATGGTGGGTTATGTCGTTATCGATACCCGGCCACCAGACGTGACTTCTGGCGATCATTTTGCTCTTCTCGATGCCTGGGTGACTGGAATGAAGCAGACCCAGGACTTTTGGAATCACCACGCGTGCTCCCCAGAGCAAACAACCCTCATGCAGGCTAAGCTCTGAACTCCTTGCACAAAAAGGGCTCGTTTCTGATGCTAGTGCAAGGTTCTCTCCTCTGAGAACAGCGAGAACGACATGTCCCAGAACAGGGTCATTCTTTGTGGCTTGAGCCACAACGGAGGGTGAAAGAAGATTCGGATATGCGTGCTGTAGCATGAAGACGTCGGCCGGCACGTTCTCTTCAACGTTGCTCCCAGGTAATGGAAGTCTACTGAGTGCGTCAGCATGACCTAAATTCCTTCCTGGTTTGTAGGTCAGCTGGTACTTGTACGCTGAAAGCTTGAGAGCCCACCTGACAAGCCGAGGTGACGCGTGGACAGGAACTGGCTTGTCAGCACTCAGCAATCCCAGCAGCGGCTTGTGGTCTGTGAAAGCTTGAAAAGGGGTCCCCCACAAGTACTGGTGGAACCGTTCCACCCCGTAGACCAAGCCTAATGCCTCTTTGTCAAGTTGACTGTAGTTTTGTTCTGCTCGGGACAAACTCCTTGATGCAAAAGCAATGGGTCGCTCTTGGCCATCGGCTTCACGGTGCGCCAGAACTGCACCGATCCCGTATGGTGATGCATCACAAGTTAGACACACCGGCTTCTCTGGATTGAAATGAGCTAGAACCGGAGCGGACGTCATCAAGTGCTTGCTTGTGGTAAAAGCCTCTTCTTGGTCTTTTCCCCACTCCCACTTCTTCCCGTCAGTAAGAAGCAAGTGCAGTGGCCGCAGGCGTTCAGACAGGTTAGGAAGGAAGCGTCTGTAGAAATTAATCAATCCTAGGAAGCTCTGAAGCTGCTTGACGTCGCGAGGAGCAGGAGCATGAAGTATGGCCGTGACTTTGCCCAGGCCTGGAGACAACCCTTCCTGGTTGATAATGTGCCCAAGGTATTCAACCTGCGGCACAAAAAAATGACACTTGTCGAACTTCAACTTCAGTCCGACATCAAAAAGGCGCTTGAGAACGGAACGTAGGTTGTGCAGATGATCCGAGTCAGTCGCGCCGGTGACCAGGATGTCATCAAAATACACAGCGACGTGCGGCAGCCCTCGGAACAAGTTTTCCATCTCCCGTTGGAAGATAGCCGGAGCGGACGACACTCCGAAAGGAAGGCGGGTGTACTGGAACAACCCCATATGTGTGGAAATGGTGACATACTTTCTAGAGTCCTGCTCAAGAATCACTTGCTGGTAAGCATCCCTCAGATCCAACTTGGTGAACTTCTTACCCCCAGACAGCGTGGCCCACAGATCTTCGATTCTGGGAATCGGGTACTTTTCCAGGGTGGCCACCGGATTCACGGTTACCTTGAAATCGCCACAAATCCTCACACGTCCATCCTTCTTCGCAACAGGAACAATGGGTGCAGCCCAGGCGGACGTCTTGACTGGTACAATAATGCCCTCCCTTTCTAGACGTTGAAGCTCCTGTGCAACTCCATCTTTGAGTGCGAAAGGTAGTGGACGCGGCTTAAAAAACTTCGGTGGAGCGTTTTCCGGAACATGAATACTGGCTTTGAGCCCCTTGAAAGCACCCAGCCGTTCCTCGAACACAGCAGAAAACTCTTGAACAAGACTTCTGACGTCAGAAAGAGAATGAACAGTTACCTCCACATCAGAGAAGTTGAGGCCCAGCTCCCGAATCCAGTTGCGTCCAAGTAGTGTAGGCGACCCATCTCCGGTGACGAACAATGGCAGCACGGCCTTCTTGTCATGGAACTGCACGCTGACGTCCACCCTGCCTTGAACTTGGGTCAGTTCACCGGAATAGCTTCGCAGCAACACGCCGGATGGCATGACTCGTATCGCAGGCACTAGCGCCTGCAGACGCTGTGATATTAGTAACTCAGCTCCGTTGATGTGAATAGCAGGATTGCGTCAAGGTCCGTGGTCAACAGCGGCAGAGCCCTTCAATATGCTACTGGTCACAAAGCTTGTACCAACCTTTGGCCGAAGTTTTGTGATCACTAGCGTATTGAAAGGTGCGGACAGCGGTTTGTGTTAATTTTGAACTCTGAAAAAAAACTGTTTGTAAGGTTGAACCTTGAAAGCAATCCTTCATGTGGCCCTCCCTTAAATTTCTCAATATTCACAGTTTGTCACTCAGTTCAAACTGGACATCAAGCGTGTTTTTTGAAAGAGCATTGTCCGACGAATCTCCCCGTTCTACCTTCCGCACACCAGATGTCTAATTCCTTGACTCCATCTTTGCGGCCCCCACTTCGCTAGCTCCTGGCAGGAATAACTTCTTTTCCGTGTCTTCATAACACTATGGTATCTTTTCTTGCAGGCAGAGTCCTCTCGTGGCAAAGCTCTTGGTTTTGGACCAAGTCTTCCATTGGCTCGTGTGGATTGGGGGTGTACTCTATGCACTGGGATGCTTTGCAACAAGTTCCACGAGTAAGTATAACGCGGCATTTATTAGGCCCAGTGCATTTTTTCTTCTTTTTCCGGGACCCTACTTATCTTAAGCTTTTTTTTTTTTTTTTTTACAGTTCCCAGGCAGATCATGTAAATAAAGAAATAAAAATCTCTGGAAAAAATTAATGAAGTTAATGCAAGGGTGCAGGCAGGCTGGTTAAGTAAGGAAATTTTTTACCGCAATATATAGGTTGCGAGACTCATTTTTAGTATTGTGGTAATCTTCTATTTTATAATTGCGTTTCGTGCTTCCGTTTCTCAACGACGTGCCGACGTAGAAGCTTATTTCACAGTCACTTCTCCCTTGAAATGATTCTCACGATGGAAGTACTCCTCTAAAGTTTCTTTTTTCGGGTAAAATATTTTTGCATGACATACATGTGTTATCCAGGCACTTAATTGACAAAACAGATTTTTCTGGAGCTCAGTCCACCTTTAAGTGGTATAAACATGTACTTACCGTAGAATACCACGCATCCGCCCATTCTAGCGCCCATTACCAAATTTGTAAGATCTGAGAAAATACGCAGAATACATTTACTGTATATGTAAAATTCAGAGCCGGACAAGCGCCTATCCCCCATTTTTTTTCCATTATTTCCAGAGATTGAGTGGGCGCTTGCCCGGTATTTTACGGTAGTTCAGACGTTAATGGCTGCTGCTTTTTATTTTCAGATGTCACTCTGCCTCAGGTTGTGCCCAGGGACTTTGTTGACGGATCCTACGGTATCTGGAGAGATAAGGCATGTATCTATGCACCAAAGCTCGGCAAAAAAAAAAAAAAAAAAATCTCTATAAATGGTGATTGTGTGGTTGGGAATTTATGTAAATTAACTACGCAATGTTCGCTGAAGGGACCCTGCAGCAAGCTTGCTATTTTCTGCCCTCTTTTTTTTTTTTTGTAATTTGTTTTTTTATGGCAGACGACAGTAGAAAAAAAAGAAGAATTTGAACGAAGCCAGGCAAGGTGTCAAAAGCTTGCCCGGGCTTCGCAACCATTTGGCAGTTGTATGCCCTGTGGTGTCGGATTGGGGTCTTCATGCAAGCTTAGTTGTATGCCCCGTGGTCTTGAACACGTGTGCGGATGGGGACGGCTCCTAGATTGTCTCTTGCCGGTCCCTTGCGAGCTGCACCATGTTGTGACTTTTATCAGAAATGCGAGAAAATCTTCGCTACACTTTGTTTGTGGCAAGGTGCCGCCGCGGAAGATAATCGTGCACTGTATTTTCTTTGCCGAGCATCCAGCCTGCTATCTTACATGCTTGCTGTGCAGTGGCAAGTGTGTAACTGGCGACGAAAACAAGGAGCGGAAGACGTAACTAAAACAATGAGCAGGTACAATGACCGGTGCAACTTATTGGGTGCTACCTGGAAACGGCCCACTTTTATTGCAGCGTGCTACCGGGTTCAATCGAGAATATTAAACCTGGTTTTTTGGTATGGACCTTAATTGTGGAAGTGAACGTTTTCGACAAAGGAGGAGCGGCAGAGCACCTGCCAATGGCCTGCTCTTCCGGCAATCTGAAGACGGTTCGAAGCATGGTTGCAAATGTTCGTGGATGAAGTTTTGCTGCGCACCATCCTTCACAGTGCTTCATAACTATGAGTGACTTATGCAATTGTGTAACTTAAGTGCCAACGTTTTCATGAAAACAGCCACTTATAGGTGTTTCGGCTTATGCAATAGTGTAACTTATAAACTGGAAAATACTGTAGATTTATTTAGTATCGCACCTTGCGTTCAAGGTGGGATACTAAATATAGCATTATTAGCGTTTCTAACTTATTATTCAGCGTCTTTCAAGCTGTATGAAAATGATAATAATGTAAGAGCTGACATTGACGAGAAATTTTAACAGGTCCTTGGGCTCTATACGACGCTTAGTCAGGGTGACTCCGAATTACACTCCAAACTGCATAATCATGGAATTGGTCGAAATTACCGATCACTAGGGAGCTGAAGGAACACCGTTTCCATGATTCCTTGAATGCGGGCAGGGGCGCTTTGGGTATTTAGCAAATATTCTATTAGCCCCCTATACTATGTCCCCCTGGCCATATAACTTTCGTACATAGACCATATTAGTGTAGCCTTCGATGCTTGTTTAAAAACAAATTTGTAAGGACCAAAAAAAAAGTGAAAGCCGTTTACAACTTCCTGTAACACCGAATTAGAGCGCAGCTCTTGAGGAGGAAGAGGGAAGGGAACTGCGAGGGGTCAAGTGACCTGGGGGGGCGGGTCACGTGACGATGCCGATGATGCCATCAGTGACGTCACTGATGACGTCATCATTGACCACGACGATGCGGATTCCGATGACGTGTGACGTACTGATGACGTCATCAGCGATGATGACGATGCAGATATTAGTGACGTCACTTATAGTGTCATCAGTGATGATGACGATGCGGATGCCGGGGACGTCATCAGTGACGTCACTGGTGACGTCATCAGTGATGATGACCATGCGGATGCCAATGACGTCATCGGTGATGATGATGATGATGCGGATGCCAGTGACGTCATCAGTGACGATGACGTCATCGGGGAGGTCATGTGACCCTGGGGGTCACGTGACCTCGAAGGAGGGGGGTCACGTGACTTTGGGGGGGGGGGGTCACGTGACCTTGGGGTGACCTTGGGGGGTCACATGACCTTGGGGTGACCTTGGTTACGCCGACGCCGCTCAAGCCGGGAACGGGCCCCTAAGAGCTGCGCTCTAAAATAAAGCACCCTGTATATTTCCTTTAACACTTTTGATGCTCTAGCTCAGTGGTTCTCAACCATCAATGTTTCGCGGACCCCTTGTGGATCAGCGGAGATGATGGAGGACCCCGTTTGTGGTGAGAGGAGAGGAAAGGTAGAGGATAAATATAATAATGATTTAATGAATGGATATAACTAAGGGCTAGTGTGAAGTAGACCTCTCTTATTGACACACACAAGAAAACTGGCCCGAAAACTGAAACGTTTCATCTTAACCAGAAAAACGACAATGTTTATTGCTAAGTTTGACTGATGAGGCAGGACCCTGCGGACTCCTACAATGCCTTCGCGGACCCCAAAGGGTCCGTAGACCCCCATTTGAGAATCACTGCTCGAGCTCCTGCTTTTATGGACTGATATTTTTTGCACTTGGCAGAGTAGTGTAATAAAAAGTTATGCAATCTTCCCTTTCGTGTTGGTTATTGGCTGTTCTCTTTGCGTCCACATATTTGCAGGACACTGCAGATGAGGAATGGTATCGCTACAGCACCGCCATTCGCCGGTTTTGGCACTGGGTCCTCTTGCAGCCGTTGATTAGCCAGCTCCTGTTCAAGAAAATTCCGGAGGTAAGCTATTGCTCTATGCCTCAGATCCCTAGGTGGCATTGACATTGCAGATCTAATGCACATGGTCACTATCACATTCACAGCGCACACTTCCCTTTGGATTTGGTGCTTGTGTAGTTGCTTCGGCTTGACAGTCGCTTCGGCTTGGACAGCGGCTTGTGTAGTGTCTTCGGCTTGGACAGTGGCGGTGTGCTGTTGGACTGCTCAAATTGCGAAATATTCCCCCCGCGGTCATACTCTTCATTGGTACTCGGTCTGCTCAACCTCAGGTTGTGTGCGGATTACTGAACAGCGCCCGAAGGTGAATCGAAATGGAGAAACGATAAAGAAATAATCCAGAAGGAGTCGTTTCTCTATTTCAGTTACCTGCCTCTTCATCTCAGAATGTGTTATAGCCCTGTCCTCAGTAGCAGCTTGTGCGACGCTCCTCGATATAACGCTCCTCAGTAACACACGAGGAGTGCGTAGGTGTCGTCTCGCCATCTTGTCAAACACGTGCATCTTGTGAAACATCCTTGCACCTGGGGTCAAACGGGGGCCATTCTTATCGAGGAACAGGTGCGATAACCACTGCGTCATCGACGCTCTTAGTCTACACTCGTAACTTAACTGCCTAAGCCCTATACGGTTACCGAAGCACTTGCCGCTTCTCTTGACAAATGTCGTAGTAGAGGTTGCGCTGTAAACAGTGTGCTTGGATGCCACAGTATTGCCGGCACATGATGTCACCGTTTTTCTAAAAGTCACTGGACATTGACAGTGTGCAAGAAAATACAACTTCACACTCGGTGACAGTATAGTGTGTTGACTTTTCAGGGTTTCAAGAAATGTGTGCACGAATACCCACTCTGAAAGCACAGAAAGTGTCTGGCGATGAGGAGGCCCAAGACTGCGGTCGCAGTGACGATTGAACCGCATTTTCAAAGCAGTTACGAATGCAGTTTCTTTTAGATTCGGTTCAGTTTTATGTGCATTTGATATTTAATGGTAACTACGAGGGAATCCGCCTTGCAAAAGCGATAAAGATGCCCGTGAAAATACAACTCAAGACCAGAGTCCTGTGTGTACCTCTCTGAAATAGCGGAAGCACGAAATACGCAAGAACGATGCAATTCACTTTCTTTAAAATTATGTTTGCTACCCAGGGTTTGATGTTAGAGAGTTGACTTTTGTTTCACATATACTTAGAGGCCAAATACAGAGTGCCTAAAGGGGCACTGACACCCCAAGGGTCCTATTTTTTTTTATTGTCTATAACGATGCAGGTTGTAGTCATAGACACGCAAACAAAAATGCATCGCAAAAAAAAAGCTTTTTACTTGCACGCGCGCCTTTTTATTTTTGACGTTTTCCTCTCCCGCTTTTTTCCTTCTCGCTTCTTTTGATTTGTGACGCCAAAAATCATGAAATTAGAGGCTTTTTAGGCGACATTGATATAACAATAAATAACGGCAATCGTTACTTGCGAACGCACTACGGCCCTTCTTTTTGAAATACCAAAAATCGGAGTCCGGTGTGATGTCGCTTTCTGGAATTGTATCCTCCCTCGGAAAACATACCTCCTGGGCAGGCTTCACCGCTCACACGGAATAAAGCTAGTTTTTCTCGGTCCTCCGGTGCCCTATCTCTCCCGCTCCTTTCCTCCTCGCTTTGGGTCGTGGTGGAAGCAGCACGGAGTCGTGAAAGAAAGTCGACTCTCAGGACTTCGCAATATTAGACGTCCACGCACTGGTGCGGATCGCGCGAGAACTTAGAATTCGGCATTTGGAAATTGCTTTTTTACTTCACAAATACTGGATTCTCAAGCTTCGAATTTTGAGGGGAATGTCCCGGCATTGTTTTCAGTTGTTTCGGATAATAAAATAAAATATGATTTTGATGTGTCAGGGCCCCTTTAAAACATACTTTGAGTACTGGTTTAAGTGCAGAGTACCTACTTGAAGTTTTTATTAACACTGTTTCTAGGACATTAAACTTGATAATTGAAACAAGCTTTTTTATACCGCAAGTGTTTTCCTCTCTGACCCTGTACAGAAATGTAAGATGCAGTTTTACAGGGTCGTGCAGGCATGCTACTGATTACACTCATTTCTTGTAATGGTAAAATTGAGAAGCACACTTTATCCACAGAACCTCGGGGTCACTTTCTTTCAGTTGTTGCTGCGTTGGCTCTCTTGCAGTTCTTGCCGCACTTTTACTTCGTCTACTCGGCCATCTTCATGCTGTACAACCTGACATGGACGACAGTGCTAGTCTTCCTTGCGTCTTACGCCGCTTTCTTTGCCGCTGCGACGGTCGGGAGTATTGTGGCCTGCTACGTCCTGGCTCTGGTCATTGTTCTACATTCCAGTTTTCCTGTTTTGGGCTTCTTGAAGGTGAGTTCACCAGCGATGCCTTATATAGACTTGAGCTCTTTATCTGAAGGGGTGCACTTTGATCGAGGGCCGCTAAACACCTTCCTCGGGCTGTTAAGAACTCGCGCGCGCTAACACGCAGACAGCCCGGGAATAACCGCAGCCAAAAAGCAGTTATTTTTACTCTTGGATTCTTATTTTTATAAATAAAAGCAGCGGATGAACATGGAACTGAAAATGAATGTTTAATGAGTTTAACTTACGCCTACAAACTCAAACAAAGAAGGAACCATACGTTGCGTGACGTCGGCAAAAGGGCAACTGCCTCAACGTTGCCAGCATCAACTTCTTTTGTGCTGACTACATAGTTTACAACATTCTGTGCAGGAACAAGCTATACGTTGCAAGGTTCTGCTAGAACGTTCTAGAATAGTCGCAAAAGATAATACGAAGAACGAGGCTGGCGGGGTTCGAAACTCGTGTCATTGCGTGGGAGTTGCACGTGATGACAATTCAGTGATGCACGTGGCATTATGAATTCTTTGTTGTCACTCACTCGCAAATGGTGTTACCTGGTGACCAATTAATAGGATGCAGATTTTTCGGTGCTTATACATAGGGAAAACCAATCTAAGGTATTTCATTGTTTTTTTTTCATTTCTAATAACTCGGTGTATTCTGACGATTTGTTTTTTGCGGGAGTTAAAAAGAGACTTTTGGTGATTATTAGAATATAGGATTTGCACATATTTCCTAATCTTTTACTCAGATTTTCTTATCGTGGGCTCGAAGTACTTGTGGCAATGTTAGAGGTGGCCATTTCTCGTGGATGGTGCGTTGACTTGACCTCGCGAATGCTGCAGAGCTTTGAGTCTAGTTATATGCAGTTCTAGGGCCACTTGATGGATGGTGCCAGTGTGCTACACTGATTGATCCGTGGCGTTTTCTCTCGTTGTGAGCTGTCACAAGTGGTCACAGTGCACTCGGTTACACTGTGAAGTGGCCTTCATTAACATAGAGGTAAAAAAAATATCCTAAAGGGAAAAGCCCGTGCATTTTGGCTTCTTTGGAACGGCGGTGGCATTGATGCGGGCATGGGTGGCCTTGCTGGGACCATGTTGCCGGCGATGTTTTGATATACACAAAGAAGCAGGAAGACATCACTTGCAGGGTCTGCGTCCAGTGTTTATCTAGCTTTATTTTGCATAAAAACGCCGGCATTGCACATTGTAGAAACTAGTGATGGACCGAATCTTCCGAACTTCAGATTTGGCAAAGTTCGGTGAACGCCAAACTTTTGAAGGAAAGTTGGGCAAAGATGCGGCAAAAATTCAGCAAATGTTTGCGCACGCGCGAGAACGCGACGGGGCCTTGGATTGCAAATAGACGCCGTGCAGTCGTGCGGTTACCATCGTGCAGTGTAGTACAACCAGCGGTTATGGCGAGGTGTGGGGTAGGCAACACGGTAACAGTGCGTTTGTGAGCGAGTGTGGTTCTCTTCACTATTTTCTGCCCCAAGAATAGAAGATCGACCAGCAATTTGTGCGGTCCACTGCGCAAGTGACAAATGATGCGGTACATTCTAGATGACGTGATTTTCATTTGACCTTTCAAGTCATGCAACGAAGTAGTTGAAACATTGGCCGACAATTACTATAAAGCACTTCTCGGTATTATAACAAATCTGTTTTGGCTCAGCAGTAGTGTGTTCCAAAACAAAATAACATTGCTTTTAAATTAGTGTTATTTTGCGATTTTCATGTATCTGCATAAAGCGAAGCACAGAACTATAATGCCTCGACGTTGCACATCCGACATTCTTAACTCTCCCTATCTTCCTAAACGTTTGTGTGTGTCCTTACACCACAAGCTGGCATTTTGAAGGTTAGAAACAAGACGTTACGAATATAAAACGCACACTTTCATGCAAAGCTGACATCAAGTGACTCAAATTGAAAAACATGCATATTTACAATAATAATATTTTCTCTACTGGTGAAGGCTCAGCAACTGTTGCATTCGTTTTTGCTCACAAAACGGTGGCTCCCAGAGAAAGCAAGAACGCAGCATTATTGCCTTCATTTTAACAATGTACACACGCATGCAGGCTTGCGCAGATGATGTCTCAATACCGAAACTCTCGTAGCTTGATTCGTGACTGCGCCGCGCTCGCTTCTACCCAACCTCGTTGTCACGCAAAGCCACTTCTGCAAGGAGTCACTAAAATTGACAGCAAATACACAAAAACGACACCGATACAATTATCTTGTAGAATATCACCTTATTTAGTAATAACTGTGTCAATATGCATGAGATGTTGCATTTGAGTTAGGAAAAAAAACGACATAAACCCCTTTTTTTCCAGAAAAAAACTAAATATAAACGTTAAGTCTGGTAACAATGTATCTTTGCCGAATCTTTAAAAAGTTTGGCAAAAGTTCAGCTTTGCCGAATCCCAAGATTCGGCGCCAAACTTTCGATTCGGCAGAAGTTCGGCTCATCACTAGTAGGAACGTAAGTAAAGTTAGCCGGCGCTTGAACAACCCCATCTCGTCGTGGCAAAACGAACGTGCCTAACCTGTTGTCTGCTTTCTTTCTCCGCTTTTCGGTCGGTCTCTTTCTTCCTCTCAGGAGCACAGATGTCGGTGCTTAGGAAATGCTGCATTCTGCTCCTGTCTTTACCCCCCTGTTTATGAACTTATTGACGATTGATTGCTATGACCACTGAAGCACCAAAACTCCCAATATTGACTAAAAACAAAATTTAACATGTAGGCGCGGGGGACTGTGCGTGGAGTGACCGTCTCTCGTAGTCTCTTTAGTCACGTTTCTTTTTCTCAGCCAATATACGACTGCAGCAGATGTTGTGAGTGTAATAACCAGAGGTCTGATTTATGAAGAGCTTCTTAGGCTACGACAACTTGCTAAGAAGTTTGTAAGTTACACACATCATAGGAAGTGGAGAAATCTGTATTTGCAAACGCGTCCTTAAGTGAGAGGAGGAAAGCAACGTTCTTGTACGGCAAAACTAGAACTTCCGGTGTCCCGCGAGCTCCTGATCTCCGCAAGAGCAGGCTGTTACTATGGCGACAGTGTCTTCGGCAACACAAACAACCATTCGGAGAGCTCGGCATGACTTGGAGCACGTGCGTTTTTAATAAGAAATGCAAGGGGCCTTTCCACTAACACTTTTCTGGGGATCGTGTCCGTGCAGTGAAATGCCGACGCTACCATGATTTAAACGGGCCCGAATGCCGAGGCCGTTATAACCACCTTCGTTGACTGCTACAAAGTCAACGCAATTATCACTGTTGCTAAAAGAAGACGGCCCATGCCACTCGTCTGCAAAGTGGCACACTTGGGAACGAATCTCTGTGGCATTTTTCGCCGCCGAGGGAATGCAGGAGCGAGCTGACGTCAAGAAGATACGTTTGAACCAGGGTGTCGAGCCGAAACTTGTTTTTGCTACGGTTTTGGTTACAGTTCCGATATTTGGTTCGGTTTAGGTTCAGCTCCAGAATGGAAAAAATAACTGTTCAAACTGGTTTGACCCGGTTAATAATGGTTCAGCTGAAGCGAAATTTGTAATATTGATTAAGTTGTTATTGTTTGAAAGAGTACAGAAAGGATGGAAAATGGAATTGTTAGGAAATTTCGCTCCTACTGAGTGATATCGGACACAAAGCAACGGATGAAAGCGTGAACCTGTATCAGGAGGATGGCGAAGGTGGCGCGCCTCGTGGACCGCCGGTTGAAACGGGAGAAATCCTCGTTTGTTTCGTCGTTCTCGTTGACCGAACGACAGTCACCTGTGCGCTCACACCATCGGAGGCACGAAGCGTTTGGTCAGACTTTTCCCCCAGTGTTTCAATCTTCGGCACTACTGCTGTGCTGTTCCCAGCTCAACAGACCGAAGGTTGCTTTCATTCTCGACCGAGTCTTTGGGGCGTACGCGCTCGCTACCCACGTATTCCACATTCAGATTGTCCACTCGTCTTCCATTTTGCCACTTCGGTGCGTGGGCTGCTATGCTCCGTTTCACCTTACGACGAACTGGGGTGGGCTCTCCGAGCCATTCCAGTCAATCCGGCGGTGTGAACGTACGTGTCACGTGACTACGCACCCGCCTGTCGCTGCACCCTTTCGAAGGTCACGTGACACACGGTAGTGAGAATGGCTCGTGCCAGCCGCTGCGATTCGTCATTAGCTGAATTGGTGTAGAAACCCCCCATCGACAAACTGCACCATCGGCTACGTTGGCCTAACGAACAAGAAGCGGAAGTAAGAGAGTCCAACGCATGAGCTCGCCTCCTTGGCGTGCAGTGCAAGGGGCTGGCCTGCAGCCGGATGCTCCCCTGCCAGAGAGAAACACTGACGACGACAGAAAGGCAGAATTATTCTAATACTATCGCACAATCCAATTTTAGTTGCAGTATACATTTTTAGAAAGTAACGAGTAGTTACAAAAGTGGTTGGTTACGTGAATCTTGTAATTATAAATTGCATTACGAATTACTGCCGCAAAACTAATGCAGCAATTTAGACGTCACTCGAAAAAGTAATGGATTACAAGTAGTCCATTTTGAAAAATAACGCGAATGACACACAGACAAGGAGAGAACACACAGGACGAGGCGCTGTCTATCAACTTTTTGTAAAAGGTGTGTTATTCGCGCTGTTTTTCAAAATGGATTCATACCAACTCGCCCTACTTTCTATACAAGTAGTCCGTTACTCGTAATTGGATTCTTTCCGGAGTTTAGTGGTAACACGGAACTTGCTTCGTTGTGATGTTGCGCGAAGAAATTTTTGAGACATTTTATGCCCGTATGGCGCGAACATCGCTTTAAAAAAAAGTTTGGGGTGGCATGCTCTGTGCGTGAAAACAATTTTTTACGATTTCCTTCGATTTCCCACAAGCATTTCATGGCCTCTTTTTGTCCACTTGTTTCCGTAGCCGGCATATCCGTCCGACGGAAATGTGTCCGCCTTCCTGGCGCAAGTGGGACTGTCGTGGACGGCAGCGCGGTGCCTCAGCTTCTCCGTCGACTTTGTGCGACAGCCCGAGCGTCCGAGTGCGCCCCAACTCTGGCAGACGCTGGCGTACGTCTTCTACCTGCCGAGCCTCTTCACTGGGCCACTCCAGAACTACGACGGCTTCGTGGCTCAGGTACGGAGAGCCTGGCGTTTCACACTCCTACTTTTGTGCAAAGCGCACAAAATATGCAAAAAGATTTAAAAAAGAAACATTTTTCAGAATTCTTTGTGCAGTTTGTGTACCCCTTTTTGGATGCCCGAAATCTAAAGATCAAAAGTGCGCAAATTATGCGAGCAAACATGGTACGTCGGTCGAATGTCCCCGCCACTCGGGCGGACAAGCTAACCGCCCTCCCGCAGCTGAACAAGCCCCAAGTTGCCTGGATGTCCGGAGAGCTGCGTGGATCTCTGCTGCAGCTGGGTCGATGCCTCCTCTGCTTCCTTCTCCTCGAGGCGTGCCTGCATTTTTGCTACAGGTACCCTTCCGACTGATCTCTCGCCATATCTCGCCCGCTCGAAGCACGCTGCGGTCACGCAGAGGACAGTCTGCATAAGCAAGCGTTCCTTGTAGGACGGCCCCGTCATATTCGCAAACGAAGCGGACGAATGCACGAAGCAGACGCACTTCGTGAGAAGCGGCTCCGCAGATGGTTTCGTCATTGCGTCTTTTGCGCGACGTACGAGCTGTGTGGCTCGCATTTTTACGCTCCAGCCATATAAATGCCTCCTGCATCTTTAGCGTGGTGGTCGAGCTCTGCATTACTTGAGTTGTCACTCCAAAGTTAGGAATGATGTTCAATACAGCTTCATTTTGTTCCCGATGGCCCTTGGGGGGGCGCTTGTTGCGTGCTTTGCAGGATCTCCAAAATCAATAAAGCAGTGTGCGTGGCAATTTAGTGTCAAGCCGTCGTATTGCCGTGCGATACAATACCTTGACTTGATGCCATGATGCCACGTGATCACTTCGAGCAGTGACGTCGCTCGATTAATCAGGGTTAGTACAAACACGTCGTAAGATCCCACCGTTTTCCATGCATTGCAATTATGTATATGGTAAAACATTGCTACAACAGATCTGGTTACAGCAGACATTGGTTACAACCAGGGATGGGCAAAATACGTGCAGATATGTATCGAAATACAAATACAAAATACTTCGTCAAAAATGTATTTAATTACAAATCTAATTACATTTCCAAAAAAGCATTTAAGTACAAGATACAAATACAACCAAATCTATTGGGTCTCCTCCAAATACTTTTCAAATACATTCCTCAAAATTTGCGTCAACGACTTCAGGGCACCTCCAACAGGTTTCTGGGTATCTCTTTTTTTAATTTTGCATCGCACACTCGGGAGTTAGTGTGTGAAGCTCTAGTAACGTAATAGAAATATAATCCCCAAAAACAATGTAATCAGGTTGGACGTAATAGGTGAAAAAAGTACAGATAAGTGTTTTTGTCGATTACATTTTGGTACAGACCAACAAAGAACCGAGACTACAAAGACGCGCAGCACTGGCTAGAGAATTTTTTATTGTTGCGACTCGCACCAGCTACGAAAATCTGGACGACCCGCGCATTTAGAATGTTCCAGGCAAAAATATGGATGGAAATCAGGCTGGAAAGCATCACAACTTGTCACAGGCACTTCTTTAGCCAGTCTGCCTGTGAACGTCAATTTCGTCACTATTCTTGCCCTGGACTAGCACCGTAATCACAAAGTCACTAAACGCTTGTGCTTGATTGAGAGACACTGCATTCGGTGCAGAACGTAGTTTTCTTCCTGCTCTGGACAGTGACAATAAATTTGAGGGATGTATTTTCGCCCACAAAATTGTATTTAATTACAATTGTATTTGAAATACCCACATTTTAGTATTTAAATACACACGTCAAATACATTACCCAATTTGTAATTAAATACAAATGCAAAATACACAAAGTATTTAAAATACGTATTTCAAATACTTGTAATTGAAATACTGCCCATCCCTGGTTACAACATACCGATTTGTGCACTTTGGTTGGTCTACCTTTCTATGCCATTTTGCCAGCTTCTCTTATTACAGATTCTGTTATAAAATATAATTAGGGTTCCATGTTTTCAGAGTTTATTTTTCGTCAAATTCGGAGGATGTTTGCCATTGCCATTGGCAGTACTAATTTGTCCCGCGACAAAAGTCGCACGAAAGTGTTGCTTCGATAAACGTCGATACCTCAAAATCAATAAACTTCCAGAGGTACTGTATTTACCTGAAAATAGGTCGACCCCTGCTTAGTAAGCCCGTCGAAAAAAAAAAAAAAAAAAAAAATCGATTGTAGGTTGACCTTTTTTTTTTTAAGGAACAGGGGAAAGTCTGGGCAAAAGAAAGAAACAAACCTTTATCGCAGGTCGATGTCAAAATCTTAATCATCTTCAGAACTTCCCGACATGTCATCCTCATCTGAAGCTTCGTCAGCTTGGTAGACATCCTCACAAATTCGAAACAATGCCTCACTGACACCTTTGTAAAATGGCAACAAGGAGAAATGAAAGAAGGTGGAGACGGGTGAAGTAATGAAAGAGGAAATACAAAATTGCGAGCAACGCTGCGAGTCTCATAAGCAACACGCAAGTTACCAAAAAAAAGAAGAAAAAAAAAAAAAAAAAACTAAAGTACCTTTGTTTGTTTTTTTCCTTTTTTTTTTGTGCGCGTTTGCGAGGGAGAGAGGGATGGAGGGCAAAGTGCATGGCACATCGCGTTCCTCTCCCTCCGCTTCCCCCTTGCCCAGTGGGGGGGACGCTACAGGGCTGATGGCGAAACCCGACGCCCAAGGGATGTGCACGAGAGCCGTGGCCCGTGGCCACGGACTGTCAGCTGCTGCTGTTTCGGTTTTTTTTGTGCATCAAAAGCTTTTTGAAACAAGAAGCTGTGCGGCTCTACGGCGAGGCCGGCTAGGTGATTGATACCTCCATGCTCTCGATAGGGTTTCAAATTTTGGTTGCGAATGTAGGTCGAAATTCTTTGGTCACGATTATCGGTGGACCGTTAATTTTTGACAACATTTCTGAAAAAAAAAAGGTAGACTTATATTTGAATAAATGTAGTAGTCGTTAGGAAGCCCATAGCCATCCCACCCTATTACATCAACCTAGCCCGTGGCCGCGCGAGGTGGAGTGGTTAAGGATGTAACAGTGAAGTTTAAACTGCCCCTCTTCCCTATTTCATACAACCTTTATGGTCCATACCTTTCACTGTTACAAAAGCCTGCCCTCTCCTTGGCCCAAACTGGAAACTAAAGGAGTGGCTTTTGTCGTGGCCTGAATGTACAAACCTTGACGAGATAGGCGGTAAGACCCCTTTTGACAATGGTCTGAGATTTGAAATATAACTATGGTGTTGTTTTCCCAGGACCATTGACTTTGTGTTGATCGAATTGTAAAAAAACATCTTTTACACTTTTTTTTTGCGCGGGGGGGGGGGGGAATAAACATTTGGAGTTTATCGGGTAAAACCAAAATCTTACTGGCGGGTGTTTTTCAGAGTTTATCGGATTTATCCGAAAACACGGAACCTTAGATATAATGGACCCTATTAGGGAGTTTGTGAGTAGCTTACCATTCCATTATGACAGACTGGCAGCAGTCATTATTTCTGACATGTGACTTTGGTATGGTGGTGGCACGCGGTGTCCGTTTTGTGACCTGCTGTCATCGTGATTGGTGTCCTGGGAGCCTCGTACGACCCAAGGCGGGCAGTGGGCTCGTTCGATCTACCTGCACCTCCTGCACTGGTGCAGAAAAGTGTAGGGCAGTATACTGCCGGTACGTGTATTGAGATACGACCGGAAGTACAGTCGAACCTCGTTATAACGAACTAGCATCGGGAGCAGAAATTTGTTCGCTATATCCGATATTCGTTACAAAAGTACACACAAAAATTGACGCGATGGTTCCCGCAATTTGAGCCTATGCAAGAACGTGCGGACCACTAAGATATAAAGAAGCGCTATCGCGTAAGACTAGATCCTTACCTGTCACTAGCAGCATTAAGAAAATAGATAGGGACATGAGGATATTTATTTGCAACACGAGGTTAGCTGGATCTATTATTCCACTTATTTGAAGACGTGATTTTGGGCTGGTGCCTCTTCACCTGGAGCCACCGTGCTGGAGCGAACCAATAAACTGACGAGAAACTATCGTTTCTTACTAGTTTAGAACAAAAACCCATAACCCTAGGTGTGATTTACTGACAAGATGACTGACTCGTTGACAAGATGAGAACAGCGGGGCGTCTCTCACGAACACCCGGCGTCTGGCACATGCCGGTTGCCTTCCATGGTTCTTTGGTTGCACGTGCATGCTCGAAGGTAGGAAGCCTACACTGGAGGTGGGACAACTGAAACTTCTTGCAGTTCTCATCCTGTGCGAGATTCTAAAAGTGGTGTCCAACTGCAGCTCTGCTCTGGCCTATTACCCGGACCTGGTGGAGTCCTTGGACCTGCCCGGTCTCCTGGGCTTCGGCCTCTGCCTCACCCTGGTGTTCTTCCTCAAGTACCGGGTGCTGTACGGCTTCGGGTCGGCCGTGGCCCGGCTGGAGCGCATCGAACTGCCCCCTCCGCCCAAGTGTGTGCACCGCATCCACCTCTGCTCCTACTTGTGGAGGTGAGGTCTTGGGCTTTGGCCTTGGCTGCGGCCCGGAACGTCCCGAGTCGGTGCACGGTTTTAGCCGGTTTTATTCGAGTTACTTGCACGAGCCTATGCCTATGCACAAAAGTGTGGCATAGCGCGGATAAGTCTGGGGCAGTACTTCTGCGGCGATGGAAGTGCCGCGCCATTTTTGCCGAATCTCACCACGAACAAAATACTGCTACATCTTGTACCAAAATGCAATCTTTGCTAAGAATTGTACCGCACCTGCGCCAAGGTGGGCTTGAACGAAGTAAAATATAAAAATAATTCATTGGTTGATCCTAATACTTAGAGACATAGCGGGAAAGCAAAGTGGTACAAATATATACTTGGCAGCTACTCACTGTATAGTTTGTTTCACTTAGGTCGGGAAACGGTCAAAGGCTTGAACACATGCAACTGCAAACGCACATACTAAAAGTCACGGGGCATTCGCTTCATTTGATTGGTTTAGATTGGCCCATTAGCTCGCAGCGTCGGCTGCGCTTGAAATTAAGGTGAAATCAAGTATCAAGATTACCTCGTCAACCATGCTTGCTGGTTGATGCACCGGTGGGTTACCGTATTTACTCGAATCTAACGCGCACCTTTTTTACGGGGAAATAGGTCCAAAAAACACATGCGCGCTAGAATCGAGTGCGACCCAAAACTGCGCTACCATATCGCCATCAACATTTCAAAATGGCCGCTCCATTCGTACGAGCATAGAAGTTTCCACTGCTAAGACACGCCGCGTTCACTATGATGCTGGATTCAAAAGAAAAGTGATATTGTGCGCGGAGAGCGATGGAAATCGGGGTGCATCACATGCGTTTAGTATTCCAGAAATTTGTGTCGCTCCAGGACTTCTTCGGATGGGCGAAAGATGCGTGGTGCATGATCCCGTCTGCCATGGTTGTCAAGGCCTTAAAATATCCCTTTAATTTCTGTATCCAACCTACGAAATCTGGTGCGCGTAACAATCAAGGTCATCTCATTTTTTTTTTTCGGACCTCGAAAAAAATGGGTGCGCGTTACAATTGAGGGCACATTAGATTCGCGTAAATACGGTATTCACGGACATCGTCTAAATTTCCAGACTATGATGACAGAGTCGGGAGCTAGAAGTCGCTAGAAACCAGCGAAATAGTATAATGGTGACTTCTGTGATAAGAGAGAACCGAGGTCATGTATTCCTGAAAAGATTGCTCAATTATCATGTCTGCCGTGTGCCTCCCTGGCACCCACTGATCTCTATGATAACTTGCTAGATGTCGCTTCCCCGCTTGGTTGCCGCAGTGCGAGTGCGGCCACCAGGGCTGTGTTCCGAAATTTACTCGATCCAACTCCGAAGTAATGGTTTCGCACCGTGGCGTTTCAAAACTTACTCGAGCTTACTCGATGACATCAGAACTTGCGTTTCAGAAGTGGTTTGTTTACTCCAGAGTAATTACTCGCGCTCCCCTCCTCGATCAGGGGGTAACGTTGGATCAAATCGAGCAAATATGTCACGCGATCTGGTCGTCGTTTGCTTTCTGCGTCGACAGCCGTCAAAGCTCACTTGCTCCGTTGGCTTTGGTGGCGGATGTTCGAAATGACAAAGAATGAGGAGCAGCCATTTATGTGTGGTTTTTGCAATTTGCTGTTTTCAACGCAGGAATTGACTGCATTACATCCAGACCGTCCACCTTCCCCGGGAAGGTATACCTGTTGCTATTATCAGGGTGCAAGTGTAAACAGGAGCTCCTC
The DNA here is from genome assembly GCF_016920785.2 of Ixodes scapularis. Taxonomy (NCBI): domain Eukaryota; kingdom Metazoa; phylum Arthropoda; class Arachnida; order Ixodida; family Ixodidae; genus Ixodes; species Ixodes scapularis. The sequence goes on along the minus strand of NW_024609836.1, from coordinate 7,872,767 downwards.
CGCATCCTCGTCCTCGGCGTTGGAGGGAAAGCTGTATTCTCACGTTCAGACCTGAAAATGTTCAAACACAGTAAATGATGAGGTAGTATTTTTGTTTCCCCCAGAGTGTATGTAATGAGAGGATAACGCGCGTCAGTAAAGGCTTGGAAGCGCCTCAAAGGGAACGTAAGTTACATATCACTGTTGAGAAAGCCTCATGTGCTCTACCGCTACACCGTGTGGAAGCAATTTTTGCAAAATGTAATCGATGTAAATTACAGTGCCTGGAATATATGCGTTTAAACTCCGTTTCAAACATAGCGTGCAACGCAGTCAAAGCTATTGCGCCGGTTTACACAGCCGACCACGCCTACGTTCGCTCCAAGAATAGTGCGGCCCCTGCAAAAAAAACAAAAAGTCGACAAATGTACATCTTTGGAGCGAGTAACTGATAATGGCGTTTTGATTTCGACGAAAGATAGATTTTTTTCAATAAAAAGGAAAAGATAATGTAAGCTACTTTAATTGTTTTCCGTTTTCGTCCGTGCGGCAGCCGCTTCGGGTTTTGGGTTGTGCGGCTGCCAGCGTCTTCCCCTGCCTCGCCGGTTTTGAGAAGATGGCGTCTAACGCAGCAAGCTCAAGTACCTCTCCTGCTCGGATATTTTCTAAGATTCGTTGTGCGAAGATCTCGAAAGAGTGCAAGCAGGTAATCGCCAACGTGTACGCGAGTACAAGAACGTGATTCCCGGAGATGTCGGTTCGTGAAATCCTGGAGAGGGTCAGTAATGACACCGGAGTGTGCGCCCGTACTGTCGCGAAGTAGAAGGCGCAGTGTCTATCTGGCAAGGTGGCGTCCCCGAAGCGAAGACCTCGCAACGTAAAAGTTTCGAGCAAGCGAACCGTCAAGCATGACGACTTCACACTCAACGCCATTCGCCTGAAGGTGCATCGGAAGTACTTTGAGAGGGATATTCCTACTCTTGATAGCATACTGCAGGCTGTGAACGAAGACGACGAGCTTCCCGACCTGTCGAAGACGACTTTGTGGAGGTTGCTCAAAGACATCGGCTTTGCTTTTGAGAAGAGGAAGCGGAGACTGGCCCTTATCGAGCGCAGCGACATCATTGCCTGGCGTCGGAGGTATCTGCGAGTCATCAAAGAATTCCGAAGACAGGGCAGGTACGGGTTGTGCTATACGAGTTTACTCATGTGGAACATGTGCGCCGTCTTCGCGTTGCACATACTGTAAACGATTTATGTTTCGCGGGCTCAATATTTCGCGATTTAGGTGAGAGCTGAACTTTTGGAATAATTCGCGGGTTCTAATTTTTGTGACCCGGTGGGATATCAATGTAGATTTCAATATATCTACATTTTACTGGAATTGTTAGCGGGCCTATTTTTCGCGAATTGCAGGAGATTCGCGAAATTCAGGTCCACGCGAAAATAAAGTCGTTTACAGTTTTCCACTTCGACCATAATTTCAGAATTGTCAAATGTCGTCCTTGAGCTATTTGGAACAACTTGCTCACCTCACGGATTGCCCTAATTGAGATACGTAGATTTGAAGAAAAGTCTAGCGCATAACTTCGTTTTACTTTTCCATAGTTAAGGGGGAACACTGGTCTTGGAGCTTTTTTTTCTTATTTTATGACCAAACTTAATGAAACTGCACAAGCTTGTTCAGCTTTTTGAGCTGATTTCATATATCTGGTCATTTTCTCAGTCAGTAGCATTGTCCTCAAAATAATTAAAACTTTCCTGCCTTTGTTTGGAAAAACGATAGAAAAAAAACTGCTCGACAAAATATTCTTTTTAACACATGGCTAGATGCTACGAAGTGTATTGAATACAATGTTGGAAGCACTTTTAAGATAAACTAATTATTAGTGATTTTGCCACATATTCCAGTTCAGTGCTCAATGCATGTCTAACAAGTAATATAGCAAAAGATCAAATAAAAATTCTTCTAGACTTATATTAACAAATCTGCTCTCAACATTGTATGCTTCACACATTCAGCTACACATTTCAGGAATGGTTATATTTCTATCTGCTCTATATGCTGAGATATCCTTCCTGTAAATTTTCAACGAGTCCAAAAATTGTGTTTGGTGAAAACAATGTTTTAGAGTCAACTTCAATGCACATGCAGCCCAAATAGATAATATAAATTGATTTATATCTCAAACATTCATTCACGAAATTATAAGCCTGGTAGATTCAGAAGAACAACAGCCATTGTCATTTTCAAAAGAATGCAGTTTTAGGAAGTTTTTGGCTCTGAAGACCCATGTCCCCCCTTAACTAAGTATGCAAAATTGAGCCTGACCCAATAAATGATCTACGTCGTGTTACGTTATTGTGATATTGGAATTAACGCAGAATTTGAAATAACAATATAAGGTGGTTTCGTGCAGGTCTATCATCTACCTTGATGAAACCTGGGTGAACGCCGGACACACCAAGCAATTCGTCTGGCAAGACACGACTGTGAAGTCCTCACAGGACGCGTTCCTGAATGGCTTGACGACAGGCCTGGCAGCGCCGTCTGGTAAAGGAGGCCGTCTGATTCTTGTCCATGCTGGGAGCAGCGAAACAGGCTTCGTTGAAGGTGCTGCCGACTTTTTCAGGGCCAAGAAAGGCAACAACGCGGACTACCACTCCGAGATGGATGGCACCTACTTCGAAGACTGGTTTTCAAGCCAACTCCTGCCCAAGATCCCGCCCAGAAGCATCATAGTGATGGACAATGCTTCATACCACAGTGTTGCTCTTGAAAAAGCACCCACGTCGTCGACTCGGAAAGCCGACATCCAGGCATGGCTCACAAAGAAAGGAATTTCATGGTCTGGGGACATGGTGAGGGCTGAACTCCTGGAGCTTTCCAAGAAGGTGAACACACCCGGCACTGTGTACCGGATCGACACCTTGGCAGCTGCCCACAACCAGGAAGTCCTACGACTGCCTCCCTACCACTGTGAATTCAACCCCATTGAGCTGGTATGGAGCAAGGTGAAGGGCTACGTGGCGAGCAAAAACAAGCTTTTTACGCTTCAAGAGGTCGAGCGGCTCCTGCCAGAAGTACTGGCATCTGTGACCCTAGAGGACTGGCGAAACTGTTGCACCCATGTTGAGCGTGTTGAAGATGAAGTGGGGAACGGGACATCATTGTCAACAGTGAAATTGAGCCAGTGGTATTCACTGTTGGAAACACGAGTAGCTCCTCCGATGAATCTAGCCAAGATCTGAGCGGCATCGAGGAACTTGAGTAACGGGTGGACACTCCGTCAGTGTTTTCGTCTATCCAACGGCCCTTGTGAGGGCCACAACAATCTGTGCAAATCGGGCTTTTTTCGATGGCTTCAAACTCCTGTGTCTCTTTCAACAACAGCAAAAAAAAATCACGAGTGCAGAAGGAGTTGAGTGTCATGATTGCATGTGTAAAAGGAATCCCCACGTCGGTTGCCGTTTTTCGCTCGCTATCCGTGGCAGGAAGAGTGTCAGTTGAAGCAGATAGCCGAGAAAGTCTGCAATGACGAGCATTTGTATCGTCCATCTACAGTATTTGTTTCGCCCCGTGAAACACCTTGTAATCAGCTGCGGACGTGTACTGCAGTCGTAACAGTAAACCTGTGCCTGCCAATAACGTAAATGAGACACTGAAGGAAATACCCATTTTCTATCCCTAGAATGTCACCCAGAGAAAGACCTGACTCTGTGGTGTTGCGCACCAGTATACCTGTGCCGCATTTGACTTATGTAAAATAGTATATAACTCAAATCCAAACATTTTATTGTCCCAGCAAGAAAATGACAGTGATCTAGGGGCATGATTTTTTCTTTATTGGCTGTTTGCATTCTTTTCTACAATGATGCGAGGGGAGCTATAAAATGAGGCCTCAAATGGGAACATAATTGGAAAGCTAGCACAAACTGTGCTAGCTTTCCAATTATGTTTACAACATCAAAGACCAGGGGTTTCTCAGGAATTTAAATTAGGGGGGGGGGGGGGGGGGGGGGGGGTTTCTCGATGTTAGGGGGAAGGGGGGCATGGAGAATAGAGGGGCCGTTCCGAATTAAGGGGATGCCTTGAGAAAAACAAGGGGGTGTGAACCCCCCTTCCCCCCCTCCCTAAAGGGAGTGTGGGGAAATCGCTGATAAAGACACGAGAATCAGATTTGCCCAGACCTCACAGCAGTAACTTGTGTGAGGAAATATGTTTCCGGCATGTAATGAAGTACCTGACGGAAGAAAGATGTGGACAAAAATTAAAACAGCTATTTCAAAATAAACTGTACAGGCCACAACTATTGTTGATTAACATCTTATTATAAACTTTAGGACAAGACTGCTATCAATGCAATTTCTCATTCCAAGCTGCACGAAAAAGCAGTATAACTCGGGTGTTGGAGGAAAATAACACTTGCATAGCGGCAGAGCAATGGTAGAAATGCGGCCTTTCAGCGACTAATAAATAGAAAGCAAGAAAAGAGGAATTGAAATATGCACCTCCGCAATGCACAAAAAAATATGTAGAAAAAAAAAAAAAAAAGTGCGCGTCATGTGGATTTGAACTACCGCCGCCGAGACGTCGTGATCGCCAGAGCAGCGCCTTGTACCGCTCGTCCATAAAACGCGCGGAGTAATACATTGTTTGGTGTGTTTTCATGCGCACTACTTCCGTACCTTTCCCAGCGTTGCACGCAATTTTTGGAACGGAGTATAGGGCACTTGGACTAGAATTACAGTGATCGCGCTAAATAATAAAAACAAATTTTTGATGTCTAACTGTAAGGTGTAAGTAATTCTGATCTCAATATACAGCTCAAAAGGAAAGTGAGTAAGAGCAGCTGGTGGATCCACCTCAGAAAACACCGGGTCGCCGTTAATATTATCTTCTCTTCGAGTGCTTTCTCCATGGTCAAAAGGATTGTCTGCTTTTTTCTGCTATCGTTACGGTGTTTTCTCATTGTCGTAAGCCAAGACGAAGCCAATCCGCGTTGTATCCAGGTGATTATCCCGGCCGTTCCAAAATTCAAGTCGAGGATCATTTACTCGTGATATTACATGGTATTCTCGCTGACGTAGGAGACTGGTTTCTCGGGTAAGATTTGGAACATAGCCCAGAAGTTCCGTATTGGCCGTCTTGCGCCAAGAGGAAGTTGACCGGCTGGAGCGTTGCAGAGGCTGGGCGGCAGCGTGCTGGATGACACATTCTCTGCTCGTTTGCCGTCATTCGCCGGAGAAGTTTTCTAAAACCCCATGTAGACTGTCATAGTTGCCTTCGAGGACGCGTGGAAAGTTTTACGAAAGTGCAGCACCGCAGGAAAAAGGCACAACTTGTCAAACGCAGGTCTCGCGGCGCAATCGAAGGACATGCCTTTGGCACGCCGAAGTGCTGTGTTTCAGCCTTCACACGTTCCCGTGACAAGTTCGAGTGATTTGAAAGGAACATGTTCCTGACACATTTACAAGATTGGAATGTGTCATTAAATTAACGTTACATTTGCACGTTTGAAATAGATGTTGTGCTTAAATATCAATAGATAAAATAAAGTGAGCGAGTGAAAATGTCCACATCGAACTGCGTGTCGTGTTGCCACGATCACATTTGTTTCGGTTCTTTGTGTTCGACTATCTGTCGGGCACTTCCCCATCCCTTGAAGTCGGAGGTTGAAATAGTCAATAATAAGAAAAAAAATGCTGAAATGCCTCTAAATTAGAGTAAACTTTCAGACAAATAGACAAAAAAAGAAAATGTTCCTCCTGCCTTTGCCTCGAAAACGTAGCCGGTTCCCATTCCAGCTCCACCGATGCAAAATGGAATGGTGGCATTCCTCCTTCCCTTCCAGGGGGAATGCGTCTCAGGAACGTCATTCTTTGGAATGCTTTTTCGTACGACACTGCGTCCCCCTGTGCCTGTGTAGGTTGTTTTTCGTCGCTCAAGTAGGAGGCAACAAAAGGGTGTCGTTCATTTCTGTCTGTTGAAAGGAAGGAAGTTGCTATTTGGTTGCTGAAAAGCGTATTTGTCGCATGTACTTCTTGACTGCAACAGTGCAGCTGACACACTATACTATGATCAAAGGAGTCTGCGAATTCGGCTCACAGACACAAGACAAATTTTTGTTTCCGGTTTTTCAGACTGCTGGGTTGGTGTCAGAGACCGAGGAAAAATCAAACAATGCAATAGAGCAGTACAAAAGGCTTCAGACTTTGTACACAATATTGCACATACTAGGCAGCCTCATAATTATTGCTGAGATCTGCTAAAATGGATGCTGAAACTGGAGAAACGCTTTGTTCAGGGACGGTGGAGGAAATTGGGGAGCCCGAGGGTGCTTTGGCGAACCCAGCTTGAGAACCCATGGTATGACAAGAACTTTAGTCCAGTGACACGTTGACCCAGTGGCACCAGCTGAAGAATGCGTGCTTCCGTACCTGCCCGCTCCCAGCTATTCCGCTTCCCTACAGTGCAAACGGTCGGAAGAAGCGCAACCTCCCGATGTGTCGACACGTGCGTGCATTGGCTGCCTCAATGAAAAATATGGTTTTGTTGTGGTGGTGTTGTACTGAAAACTTACAAAATTAGGACACCAGCTATTTTATGAGTCTCTGCTATGCGCTGCACAACTATTCATGCCGTGAGCATAAACAAATTGAGACTTTTCTTTTTGCGAATCTCGGACATGACAATTTCAAATACATTCAGTATATCTCCGATTCCTGTAGACTGTTATAAGTGGTTCTAACTGTATCTGTTTTTCCGCATGTTTTTTTTTTATGTAACTTTGAATGAACGATGCCCCAAATTCTTTCTCTTTTTTTCTTGGCTTGACAATAGCCTTTGAGTTTTTGGGGATTCGCCCTTGTAGCCTACATGGGTGCCTGTTTCATGTGAAATAAATTATTGATAGACTGATTGATTGAATTAATGACACCCTGTCTTTGTCTTTTTTGCAGGCACTTTGATAGGGGCCTGTACCTATGGATTCAAAGGCAAGTCCTAAGATGTTTAATGCTTATGTTTTAAAATTTTGTAACGAGCTTGTTGCTACGAGTCAGCTATCGTAACGTGAGAATAAAAATTAAACGGACAGAACACAGACAACAACATCAATCTCTGTCCTTATACAGGTATTTTGTCCGTTGCATCCTCCTTCTTGCCTCATGAACACCGAGTTACTTGTCGCCTTCACTGTTTTTCCCTTTTCATGTAGTTTAGTTTGCTTCTAATATGAATCCAATTTAGTGCAAATAAGTCGCAAGAGCTGCGAAGGAACTTAATTGAGAACTTCAGAACTTGCACTCGATGCATGGAACTCTGCGGGAAACTTAAATCACGTAGTATTAGCTCCGAACTACCATAGACTTTGTACGAATGCCCACCCATTTTGAAGAGATGAATGGTGAAAAGTGTCAGGATCTTTGGAAATGAGACAGCCAAACTTTATCAAAAGCGACCGACAAACAGCATGATGCCGCTATCAACCAGATGACATGGGAGCTACTACCATGGATTGCGGATGCAGCCGGGATAAATACATGGAACTCGCATATCACGGGAACCCATATTGCACACGCGTATCATGGATGCGGTGGTGCAACAAAAAACGCGCGGCCACCCGCCACGAGCCCGCATATCACAGGAACCGATACCTTAGGTCGCGGATGCGGCATATTCGCATTTTATGTCGCGAGGAGCATGCGGGAACCCGCCACGAACCCACGAGTCGAGGGAACCGATTTTGCGTGCGCAGATCGCGAACACGGCAAACCCGGGTTCCACACAGTGATAAACGTGCAACAGGCTGCCACGAACTTGCTCATCAAACGTAACGACACCTCGTATCGTGCGGTCGATGCGATTCCTGTCGGACACTGCGCGATGTCCAACGGGAATCGGGGGTTGTCGAGGTTTCCCAATTTGAGCCTGAAGATATTTAGTTTTTAAAACGGAATGGACAATCTCTCAAGCGACGGTGTTCGTACGGGATGTGCGAGATGGCTAGGCTTTGTTTTCCCCCCCTTGTCATGACTTTGCCTACGTGCTTCTTTGTTGTTTTTCTACGACGTTGCTCTCAAATTATTTGCCGAGAAACTGAGGGAGAGGAGGAGGCGAGAGGGGAGATCAGAATGCCGAGCTCTGCTTGGAATGATTAGCGGGTAGACCTAAAGCTAGCTGCCTTTCTCCACTGCAGTCGTCGAATGCAAGAGCCAAACGTCCGAAGTCAACGTAGTGCATTCTAACGCGTTCAACAAGTGCAGTGGAGGCAAAGGCTGCCTCTATCGCCACTGCATTCGTCGAACAAATTCGAATGCGAAAGCCATACACCAGACGCTAGCCGCATCCTAGTGCATTCTAACGCGTTCAATGAGTGCTGTGGGGACAAAGGCAGCTAGCTTTAGGTCTACTCACTAATCACTCCAGCCAGGGCTCATCGTTTTGATGTCCCCGCGTGCCGTTGTTTCTCCTCCTCTCCCTCAGTTTATCAGTGCATAGGTTTCAACTATAATCCAGATGACTACCACAAGATCCCGAGGAAGCGCCCACCCAAAATTTAGAGATAATCGCATAAAGCTGGGGGATGGCGCGCTCCTCAGCAATATGTTAAGATACATCCTTTATTTATCCTCCGAATGTGTCAGAATTGAGGGGTGGGCGCTTATTGTGGAGCTGGCGGATGCTCGGTATCTTACGGCAGGGGTAGGCAGTATTCCATATGCTGCATCCTTGCATAAGTGGCACCTCTGTTTACTGAGCAGTTTTCGCAGAGAATTTAGTGTATAAGTCGCACCTTTGTATAGGTCGCACCTCTTTGCATGGTTCACGCAATGCATTTTTTCTTTTTACGCAGATAAGTATTGTGAAATCGGAGTCTCGCACAACTGGCTAGTTCACATGTACCGTTTGATGTGCAACAACATTGACGCTTCGACTCGCGATAAACGCCCATAGCACGGCGCTGTTTGGTGGGGGCGTTCGAGTGTTTTGCAGCAAAAGGACGTAAGACGTGCAAAATGAAAAGGTAGTCGGCTTTATTCGAGTGTGCACATGCTGCGCGAATGAAAGTTCAACATGCCTTCGTAGGCTAAAACTAAATTTATATACTGATTTTGTTTCCTTTTCAAATAACTTTAGTGCTAAAGTTGCGATTCTGTCTTTTTAAAACTCTAGCGTAATATACAGACTCGCATTTAGTTCTAAGCTTTTTTTTTTGGCTCGCGTAAAAGTTTTCTATGTGATGCCAGTCAGACAATGAGAACCAAATGTATTTGGACAAGTAATTAAAGATGACCGTATAACTTTCATTGTATTTGTTCTTTGTATTTAAATACCCTTTTCTACATTGCAATTTCAAATGTAATTACCGTATTTACTCGAGTAATAGCCGCACTGTTTATGAAAAAAAACGAAAGGGTTTGCTTTTTCGCGGAGCACGCGAATTGCCAATCACCGCAATCGGCAGCATGATTCCAGCGGTTTACAGGACAGAGATAACGTCTTCGCCCCAAGATACCATCTTTGAATATTGCATTTGTATGGAGAATCGCGTTCTCGACCTAGTTATTCGCTATGTAATTTATGCGCAACGTGATGATTGGGTGTATATGTGTTTTGCGGAAAAGTAGACACAAGGGCCGTGTTCATAAATTGTGCAGCTCTTACTCGAGTAAATACGGTAAATACACTTTTATTTAAGTATTTGTATCGGTTTCCGAAATACCTTTTTAGATGTATTTATCCCATCCCTGTTTCATGGTAGTAACTCCAAAACCTTTCATGGCCAAAATGGGGTGCTTGTCTCTGTAAGATAGAGGAGTTTCCTCTACTGTCTGCTGAGGGATTCAACACCAAAAATGCGTTCATAGCAAATATGGAAACCAGCACAAAATAAACAATGAAGGAAGCCTTCCTTTGTCGAGGTAACTAAAAAAATCAACAAAATAAATATGCAGTCCTTCTAGCCTTACTGTTGTTAATAATGCGAAAGCATTAACCCCTTAAGTGCCAAATTTTTTTTTCCTAAAGTAACCTAAAAGTGCCAGATTTTTTTTTTTATTTTGAATTGTTACTCCTCTAGTATTACACGTAAAATTTGGAAATTTTATTATGCAAAAATCAGCGGAGGCAAAAAAAATATTTGCCAACTAATACGAGTGCTGCCATCTATGATCAGCGCCGCAAAACTACTCGGACGAGCCTAGCTCGTCCGTGGAATTGAGGGCAACCGAAAAAACCACTGGACGAGCTGAGCTCATCCACGTCATTTTGAGCCAGAAAGTGGCCGACGAGCTCAGCTCGTCTAAGGCACTTAAGGGGTTAACTGTCCCATGGAGGGAGCCGACATCATGAGTTTGAAGTGCGAAAATGGCACCTTAAATCCTTCCTCAAGTGAAGCCAGCTCCCAGCTATGAAACCGCGCGAAAAGCCCAGACAACGGCACCGAAAGGAGCGGAGTAAAGCTGATGCATTTTCGGCTTCGCTTCCATCGGCCGGCGCGCGTGGACGAGGCTCCCATTGGCTGCTGCACGTCAGCTTCAACGACTGGCCACTCCATGGCGCTGCGTGTCCGTCTGTTAACACGGAGCGTCTAAGGTCAGCACTCCGAGAAGCGTGCGCTGACCGGTGACGAAAAGTATGCAGCAGACGAAATAAGGGAGTGGACGAGCGGCTTGCACACTTTCGCATTCACAACTCATAAAAAGTGCTGAAGTGTACATTGAGCCTTCTCTTATTTTTATTTTTTTACTTGGCATTTGCAAGCAAGGTGAGTGAGCATGATGACGCATTCGTTTTGTCAGGCCAGGTGCACTGCATAACTTGAGAGCTACTTGCTTTTCAAGACGAAATGACAGAAACATGCCTCGACAAACTTGATGTGAGCCGAGCGCCCGATTGCCTCCACCCAATTGGCTCGTGAATTCTTACCTGTGTAGGCCTCTTATTGTTGAAACCATGGTGACAGTCCTGATGGTTGCACAATTCACCGAGCAGTGGGGCCGCTTTTACGGGAACCAACTTCTTTATTCAGCACCAACACGCAAAGAAAGAAATCAAGCCAGATCGATCAAAATAGTTACTTTGTGATGCTAGCCTTTGACCAGCCCCGCTGCGAAAACAAGCATCCCCACAGTGCTTCTGAAGGCGCATACTTGCAACAGTTGTTTGCTGCAAACTACGTCGGTTGAAAATGTTTTTATCTAAACACCTCTGTGAACTCAAAATGACACGCACGCGTAAAGATTGACGAGTTCAACGAGCTATGCTCATTCACCTCTCTGCGGATGCAGGCAGCCATGTTTATTAATGTTTCAAACCAAAGCAGGAGAGGGATTCTCAAATACATTTGATAACAATGATGACTCTATCTAGATTATTTGTTTCTCAAACATAAATCAATAGTTGATTAAAATACTATTACGGCACGGAGATACAAATTTACAACCAACCTTTCACACATCAATCTACAAATTTACAACCAACCTTTCACACATCAATCATCTCTCCAGCCAATGAGAGATGTAAGCACTTTGTAAGCATGGGGCGGGGCTTAGCGGGCTGAGACCTCCACCTCCTGCACCTGAATTGCGTCCAGCAATGTAAATATTGCTAAACAAATATTTTTCTTTTGTGGTATAATTTTTTTTAATGTGTGTCTTATATAGGCTCTTTATAAAAAAAGAATATTTTTTCAATGCATTTTTTTTTAAGTGTAAAAATAAGACATGCTTGGCATACAATAAACTTCTGCTACAAGAGAAAAAGAAAATTCAGCCTTAGTATATTTACTATTTCAGACACATTTTGAGCTTAGAATGATTAGAAAACCCGCTTTTGTTTCGAGTCATTGACTGCAAAAGAGATGCAGGTTTTGGAATCACAAAAACAAACCTCAGATACAAAAGTTGCACTAACTTTTTTTTTTACATGCACTTATTTTTTTCGTGTGCCCTATTTAGGCATTTAAAGAAAAAAAAAGTATTTGTGCCTTAATATTCTACTATTTTTCCGAGTCTAACACCAATCTTCAACCGCTGTAAATTGAGGCATCTGAAAAGAGAATAAACTAGGTCTCGCTAAAATAGTGGTAATTATTTTTCAACAATTTTTGGCGCGTCCAGGTACATCTACCAACCCGTGGTGGCCGGACAGTGGACGCTGAAGCGGCGAGTCGTTGGAGCGGCCGCCAGCTTTGCCTTTGTCTGCTCCTGGCACGGCATGGACAGGGCCGTGATCGTCTGGTGCCTGCTCAACTTTGTCGGAGTCTCGACCGAGCTGCTGGCCGGGTTCCTGCGCGGCAGGCGTCCCTGGCGGGGCATTGAGGTTCGTGAGCTCGGCACTCGATGCGCGCCTCGAAGCCACGATCGAGCTACGGTCCCTGCCACGCGTCTCCGACTGGTGTGCTTAGCAACCTCCCGCAGCAGAACCTTTATTTGCCGCATCGATCTTCCACTGCTGCAACAGTGCCAGCGTCGTGGCACCCAATAGCACGACTTGACGTCGTCGGGTGGAAGCATAGGGACCACATAGGAAGGTGCGGTAGACGCGTAGGTCGGAGGCACGCTGCGGGTACTGTGGCAGAACCTTGTCAAAGTGGCTATTGGTTCAGCATGGAAAATGGTGGGAACACAAACAATCCGGGAAAGCATGTGAACTTAGCAACTATATAGCAACTATTGTTGTACGCATCCAGTGTATCGCCCTTGAAAGCGAACTTCCCTTTACCCCTTCTTTCGTTGCACCGTAGATGCTCTCGTTTATGCTTTCTACAAAATGTGTCATTGTATTTTCTGGACTATAGTATGCACCCAGTGTTTTCTGTATGTATTTCCTGTAACTGTATTTTCTGTAACTTTAGCGCAGGGGTGCGCTGAAGTTTTCACTTGTACAGCAGGCAGAAGGCTGGTGATGCGATAATGCAGAGGATAAGGAAATCGTCTGTGTTGTCTAGGAGTGTGCGAATATTGAAATTTTCGAATACGAATCGAATATGAATATGGTAAGAAACTGACTTCGAATATTGAATCGAGTATTGAATATGTGTGCAGTAATAAGAAAGGGGGTTACGACCCTTGCCTTTTGCGACAAGAGCCGCTTCCTCTGTTGAACCCTACAATTGTGTCGGTTGACTCGGGGGCCCTGCTCGCAGCGTCCTTTTTATATTCTCGCACCTAGCGAGGGTGTTGTTTAGGGGGGATTTGGAGCGTTTCAGCCGTTTCCGTCGGCGTTCTAGAAAGGCAGTTGCAAGACTTGCACTGCGCTGTCAGCTGCGAGAATTTTGTGTGCCAGAGACTTTCTCTGGCTTTCGTTTCTCGCTTGTTCGGTGGCTCATCAGCTGCGGCTGAGGCCATGCTCGGAGAACACGTTCGAGCAGGGACAGTACTGGCATTATCTAGAGCAGGTAGCATCACTTACAAATTGCCAAACAAAGCACACAAAGCTGTAATAGCCATCTTGTCCGGTGGTTGAGTTGCTGTCTTGGCGATGCAATATTCTTGTAGATTTTTCTCTTTGTAATTTACAAACATTTATGAATTCTTTAAGAAAACATGATTAAGAAATTCTAATTGCTTTGTCTATTTCTATTATCCAAAGATACATAGTTTATATCGCTAAAAAATTGAAAGACGTTTACAGTTCTTTGCAATCCCGAATTAGAGTGCAGCTCTTGAGGAGGAGAAGGAGCAGGGAAGGGTGTGGAAGGCAGGGTATGTTCCTCCTCCCCCTCCCCTCCTCCTCTCCTGCTCCCCTCCCATTTAGCGGGAATCATTCGCTGAATTTCCCGTTAAATTTAGCAAAAATTTCCTTGCTAAACTTAGCAGATCAATATTCCCGCTAAATTTAGCAAAAATTTCCCCGCTAAATTTAGTGGAGAAATATACCCGCTAAATTTAGTGGGAAATTTAGCAAAAGTTTTCTGGTAAATGTAGCGAGAGATTTAGTGATAATTTTTCCAGTAAATTTAGCGGGAAAAGTTTTTCGCTAAATTTGGCGGGAAATTTAGTGAAAATGTTCTCGCTAAATTTAGCGGGTTAAGTTTTCCCGCTAAAGTTAGCGGGTAAATTGACGTCACGTGACCCCAACACCAATTCAGTTTCCCTGCTACATTTAGCGGGGAAACTGTGACATCCCATAATGCAATACACACAATTACACTGACACCGGTGCCGCTGAAACCGGAAATGGGCGCCTAAGAGGTGTGCTCTGAAAAGTGGTGCACAGCTTACTCTACCAAAATAAAAGAAGCCGAAACTACTGCTATCTCGTGGGGCAGATATGAGTTTTAGGCAAAAACGGAAACGAGCCGATACAGAACAGATAATGAATTGATCGCATGTAGATTTCGGTGAATAAAGATCCTGTAATATTTCAGGATTCTCGGGGCATGTGCAGCACGCATATTATTCCCTATTTACCCAAATACTCCGATCTCTCTCCAAATATTCATAGTTTTTTAGAATATTTGGCCATGGCCGAATATTCGGGAAATTCCAAATACAGTTGAACCTCGATGTAACGAAGTCGGTAAAATTCGCAATTTATTTCGTTACATTGAAATTTCGCTAAATCGAAATTTGGGTTTAGCATGCGCTAAAAAAAAATTCCGAAACATTTTACGGGTATGAAAACTCACCGAAAATGACATTTATTTAGGGGCAAAGTAGTCCGCGAGTTTTGCTTGCGCCTTGTCCGACAGTAGCAGCGGCGTCGGCGGCGTCATACGGCGTTCGAGCGCCCAGAGCGCTTGCACGGCATCTTGCTGCCCATGCGACACCGTGTACCTCTCAGTACGTCCATTGCGTCGAGCACTTCCCGAGTGCTCGTGATCTCGGCAGTTTCTTCAGGATGGCGTCCAAAACGTTTGCTTTCTCATCCAAAGAAAGAACTTTACGTTTCCTTATGGCAGCAAGCACGTAAGTGAACCGCCCGGTTAAAAAATAAAGCTGTTTAGTTTAGGCGGTGCCAATGTTTCCAACCTACACACACTCTTGACCGCACAGTTTACTTGCCCCCTTGCGCCCACAGTGTGCTTGCGCCTTTGCTTTACATTACGCTCGCAAGACGATAATCGGTCTTTTCGGTCTTCTCCTAGATGGCACTGCCCGTGCGGTCGCGCGGTATCGCGCGGATCGCGCGGTCGCGCGTCGCGCCATCACGTCGCTCCCCCGCTGAAGTTGGCTCCCGCGCTACCTACGGTAGAGTGGACTATGATGATCAGTGAATGTCAGTGGTGATGCTGTTATGCTGTGTTAACTTTTTGCTCGGCATTTTCTGGCCAGCCTCGCGGAATCCGCTTTGCCGCATGCCTCGCCGGCGCTACCGGCACCGCATCCTCGGGCAGCCTAGGAACGTTGGAAGGCCTGTCCCCGTGAAGTAACCTATCAAGCGCTCGCGTTTGCGCATACTTTTTTTTTTAACCACAATTTTTTTGCGAAGTTGTTTTTTAGAGTTGATTTATTTATTGCCTTCTATGGCAATGGCGCTTCGTTATATTGAAATAGCAGCAAAATAGACTTCGTTATATGGGGACTAAAAATACATGGGGCCTATGGGCAAGAAATTATGAAAAATAAAATACTTCGTTAAATCGAGGATTTCGTTACATTGAAGTTCGTTATATCGAGGTTCGACTGTATGCAGTTCTCAAATCGAATGTGTTGAATAAAAGAAATTATTCGATTCATATTTGAATTTCCATATATTCGCACGCCCTTATACTCTGTTTCACCTTATGATGTACCGCAGGAAAGGCTACAAGCGCGAGCCCCTTGCTCTAGGGCACATCGCGGCAGCACAAGGTCTCGTGCGTTAAGAGTAGCTCTCAACGCTATGAGCTCGCGCTTCTAGCCTTGTCTGCGGTACAACATAAGGTGAAACGGAGTATAGTGTCGTCACATCGCCAGCCTCCCGCCTGCTGCACGAGCTGGAACTTCAGGGCATCCTGGCGCTTTCCATGTGCTTCATGTCGTCCCAAAATTTACCAATTTAGGGGTTTTCGATGACATTCGGCAAGTTTCTAATTGGAGCTATATCTTTATTTTCTCTAATCAAAAAGTTAGTTAGTAAATTTTAGGTAAATATTAAGCTAATGAGGCATTTTGCAATCCTTGATGTCTGCCGGGGCTAGCGGTTTCTAGGGATGGGCGAATATTCGGTTATTACGAATAGCCAATCGAATTCTGTTCTATTCGGCATTCGCTTGGAATCGAATTTAAGTATTCGACCATATCGAATTATTTGACAATATAGAATTATTCGACCTCTCTATATACAGTCAAACCCGACTATATCACACCCGTTTACATAGAATTATTCCTTATATCGAACAATTTTTGTGCACAGTAATGTTACAGTGATAATACATAGCAAAAACAATGGTTGCATCGAACAAAAATAGCAGCCGCTATCAATATATCAAACTACCAAGAGCGCCGTTTTGCTCTGCAAGCTGGCTTTCCCCCAACGCGAATGGCCGATTGGGGGAAAACCAGGTTGCAAAGCATGCTGGCTTTTTTTTTTTTTTTGGGCGGTTGCGTTGATTGTTTTGAAGATAATATATCTTTTGCGGAGAGAGCGGAAAGAGGGTGCTCCGTGCTCCCTCTCCCCGCTCTGTCCACGAAAGAGAATATTATGTTTTTTTCTCCGAAAAGGACGCAACCGCCCAGAGAGAGAGGGAGAGGGGGAGAGAGAGAGAGAGAAAATAATGAAAAAGCCAGCTTGCTTTGTTAGTTGGTTTCCCCCAACGCAGCCACCTGTTTTAGGGAAGAGCCAACTTGCAGAGCAAAACGGCACTCTGCAGGAGAAGGTGCTCCTGTTGGACGTGCTCCATGCTCTCGGCATAGTTTGGCGCTAATGCACAAATATAGAAGGCAGTGGCCTCAGCATTTTGGAGTCCGTCGATAGCGTAGAAAAAAATCATTACCGCGGATGCAATGAAGAAAAGGCAGCAGAAAATGCAAGATTACTTTATTGTGTAATATTTCAGCAGAAAGTGGATTTTTGAGAGTCAAATTCATTAAAACTTTTATATCGAATTACCCGCTATATCGAACTGGTAGACGTTTTTTTGCGAGTTCGATATAAATGGGTTTCTCTTACTCTGGCTTGGATTTACGGCCAGGTGGCGCAAGCTTCCAACCGTTTCAACCATTTCATGCTACCAAACTCGATACGCATGAAATTAACAATTTCAGTACATCTAATACCAAATAAGGGCAAATATAAAACTGTAATTTAAACATATCTTGTGGTATTTTTTTGCTTGTACTATTCAAACTATTCGATTAGAAATTGTTTACCAAAATCACTATTCGCTTCGAATTTGATTCGGACCCAAAATCCTCTATTCGCCCATGCCTAGCGGTTTCTTTTTGTGAAGAGTTTCTTTTTTCTTTAGACCACCCTATTTTTGGAGATCTTTGAAAGTGTTAGCTGAAACACCTTGTATATTGTCATTGCACATCCTTGACAAGCCCACTTGGCAAGGTTTGGAAAGAGGCTTCAGTTTTTTCATCCTCCGTGCAGAGGAGATACCTGACCGGGATCTGGCTGCGAACAGCGAGGGCAGTGGTCACGACGCCCCACTTCCTCTTCTCCATCTTCTCCTGCCTCTTCTTCCTGAGCAACGTGGACGTTGGCCTCATCTTCCTGAGAAAGGTCGTCCTAGGTGGGGTTGCCTGTTTCTCCCGACGTTCTCAGGATGCCCTTCGTTCTGGGGCACTTCGGTGCCTCAGAAGTAACGCCTGTAGTGAAACTATGATGCATGGAATACATCTCTGACTGGTTTGCATACGTAAAATCCCACACGAATGCCCTCCCCCGAGCAACCGACCGTCCTTCTGTTCCGGCTACGCGTCCATAGGCTGAAAAATTCGAAACGTCGGCCACGCCCGATTCTCGTCGGACGTCACGCGATGACAGACGGTAATCGCATCAACTGCGCGATATACGGTAGCAATGCATGTGATGAGCGAGTTTGTCATTTTGTTCCATTTGTGCCATTTTGATAGATTCCCGCTTGTCTGCGCCTTGCTGCGCCCCGAAACCAAAATAGCGCCAAATTGTGCCAAAGTAAATGAATCTGCTAATGAATTGGTTTCTGGAAGAGTTTTTGTTTTTGTTCGCCAACTGTGGGAATTCAGTGGAGGGAGAATGGATTCCTGCCGTTGGAAATTGGAATGGATGATGAAAGAATGCAAGAGAAAAGGATTACAGTCACAAAGAAGAGGTTAGATAATTGGCAAAATTTATCTGAGGAAAATTGAATTAAGTAAAACTAGCTAGCACAGCTGGGGACAGGCGTGACAAAGGAAAATTGGGACTCCCTCCGCGTGGCTGTGGCCCAAAGTCTGCCTCCCAGTGGGCCAGGGAGGGAGGAGGAGGCGGGTGGTGTTGTTTTTAGTTTTTTTGCTCAATCCCCCAAAAGTGTTCCTGGCAATCACCTCTACGGCCTGGGGATAGTTAGAGGAATGAATTGGCTTAGGAGTTGGAAAGGGGGTGTCAGGTCTTTTTTATTTTTGTTTTCTTTTAGGCTAGGTGGTGCTGGCTACTGCCCGTTACTAGGGGTATAGCCGTTATTATCTATCCATCCATCACTCCATTGACCATCACAACCCAATGCAGGTTTTGGCTCCGCAGCATTGTCTCACACCAATTTTACCGAAATTCGTAATGCGGCACAGTTTTAACAGTTTTAGTTGCATTTTGAAGCCCACTACACCTACTGATGATTAACAAGTGCAAGTAATTATTTTTTCCTGCATGCCTACATTCCGAAGGTGACACTGTTTCATAGAAATGTGCTTGCTCATGGTTTCCATTTCGTGAGCATGCTCGGTCAGGACTGTTTGATTACAAATTGTTGCCTTTTCTCATGTCGAATGACGTGAATCCTCGATCGTACTATTCATTAAAACGTTGGTACGTTAGGAAACCCAGAATAGTTTGAAAGGTCAAGGAATTAACCTTAGTGGAGAGAATAATGTTTCACAATCTCATGGATAGTCGAAGGACTAGTTTCAATTTCAACGTAGGTTTGAACTTTATCACAAGCTGGTGGGCTGTCAAAAATAGTCCTGGGAATGGTGGTTGCACTCGTCTAACATGGCTAACTGCTTGTATCAGCCTTCGTAACAAAGGTGGCATCATTTACGTAATTCAACTGTATTGTGGCATTTTTTAGACCTCAAGAGCTCTGGGGACACTTTAAGTGATATTATAGGTGTCGCTTAACAGATGGTTGTTGTCAAGCATCACTACAATTTCCAATGCTGTCCTGAGCCGGCGTGCACGTTTTATGTTCCCAACAAGGCGGAAAAAAATGCTAAATATGAGGAAACTGTTATCAAGACTATGACAAAACTGCGGTAGAACACAAAGAAAGCGTTCTGCTGGGGATGTGAGGTGTACTGTCTGTGTTTCACCAATATAAGCATTCCTTCGGTGAAAAGTGCATGGTTACGGAGGCTAACTCTCCGGCGAACCAAAAATAGACGTCAGTGAGAGTACACTGACTTTCAGAAGTAATTGCCGTGGGTGTAGGGCACATTTTGTATATTTTGCAGGGGTGGAACGGCTGCGCCATTTGCGCCAATTTGCACGAGACTCATTTGTCTGCGCCGTCCTGCACCATGTGCAGGATGGCGCAGACAACTGTCTTGCAGTTGTCTGCCAATAGCTCGCGCCATCATGCACCAAATCGTAAATTGTGCGGCAAAAAAATTTTGTTGTCTTGGTTTCGGTTTCTATTGACTCGATGGGCAACAATGAGCGCATTTAGCTTGTTCGACCTTGCAATCCTTTGTTCTGTTTGTTCTCCCTGTGTATCCCGAGTCGGAAGCGCGGGAAAAAACCCGGGGGTCGGATTCCAAGCGCTACACCACTTGCGACTCGATTGTCATTCTTCAACCATAGGCGGTTAAGCAAGTCAGCCGAGGTGAGGTCAAGTCAATAAGCGTCAGATTGCCTGAGGCTCTGCGGCCCGGGATCCGGATGTCAGCCAGTTGAAAACAAATGAGCTAAAGATTCCTTGTAGTACATCATCCTTAGAACTTGGAACCGCATTCCAGCAAGATAAATTGTTGTTTGAAAGAACTGAAACACGGTCTGATCCAAAACCTTGCCGGCCAGCAGCTCTCACGCGAGCGGTAGATCTGCTCGGCGTACTTTAACATTGCTCCTGCTTATCGCTTTGAATATGATAACTCCGTTAATCGTAATGTGCTGCTTCGATATTGAGTTGCACAATAGTATAAACTCGAAATTCGTTGACTGTTCCTCCGCGCAACTGCACGTCTGTTGCTTACGCACGTCACGTGGTTCGCACATATAATTACTATGTCGAGCACGTGTGGGTTTTGCGATAAGCTGTGCTGGTTTGCATTTTGAGCAGCTGAAAGCCACTCAGAAATTATCAAGGACTCTATCTTCAGAAACATATGGTACTTGTTTTTTGGTTCTCATTAAGGCTCACAAAGTTTCAAGTTTTTGCATTTGTCACGCTGTTATCCCATCTACCTAGGTCCCTAACCACTCATGTTCATCTATGCTGCTAAGCACAATTGAAATTGCTCCCGTGCTTGTCTAATACACAAGCTGAAGTGCAATGAAAACTGATCTGAGCTGCTCATAGCCTGCTCCAGATTGTAGTTTTAGCTGATCCCAACCTGCTCCAGAACAGCGGTTTTACCTGCTCCCGTGCCTGCTCCCAAGTACATTTCAAGTGTTCCACCCCCGTTTTGGATTTTTCTTTTATTTGTCGTTTAATTTGAATAACTGTAACAGTGTCGGCATTTATACGCCTTCTGCAGATACATTGTAATTTCAAGATATTGAATCGCTTCGTCTATTCCTTCTGTTGTCCTTGTTTTCTGGCGCTCTTCGAATCTAAGAGGTACCAACTTGCCCAACTCCAGATTCTTCTACAAAATATTTAATTTTCAAATCTTTTTCTCACTTATACGAACCTAAGTTCTTTTGAAAGAACAACCAATTGGCCACATTTTGATGTGTCATATTGCTCAATAAGCAAATTACTTAGGAAAATAAAAGCCTTTCGAAATTGCTACTTCTCCCGTGATCAGGATACCGTAGAATCCCGAGCAAGCGCCCCCCGCACGCACCCTCCCCCCCCCCCCCCCCCCCCCCCCCCCCGCACGCAAGTCAAAATTACCTACAAAAGGGGGTGGGGGGGGGGGGGCTATCCCAGAACGGTACCAAAATTCTAGATAGCGGTGACCAAATTTTTCCGCCAGAAAAAGGAAAAGAAAAGTGCAGTGCACACAGATTTAATATTTTATCTATCTCGAGAAAATAGACTTTATTAGGCCAAAGATTTGTCACTGCTATGTTAATCACTTTCAAAACCACCAAAAGCCTCCTTTGAGTCGGTCGCAAGAAAAAGTTTGCAGCTTTCTGCGATGTTTCCCAACTGCATGCCGTTGGCTATTTGGACAGCCTCTTCAGAAAGAAGTCGGTTGCTAATGGCTCATTCTGCACTTTTACGTGATACACGTGCAACGAAAACCTACAGCATACAATTTGCGTAATGAGTGTCGATTAATTGTTAAAGGAGCTGTGCAACAATTTCAGGGCTTTGCTTAAATTATTGTGGAAGTTGATGCCTAACACTTCTGCAGTGAACTACAGAAAACAGATTTTGCCTGGATACCCTAGTTTTTATTTAAAAAAAGGTAAAAGATCCAGGTTTTTGCCGCCTTTCAACTCGTACGTCGTCTTCCGGGTCATGTGCGCAGTGACGTTTATGGGGTAGGCGCGGGGTTCAGGAAAAGTTCTCTCTTTACAGCCATCAGTGAGCAGCGAGAACTCATCCGCTTGCGACCGCGTGACCACGTGCTGGCGGGCGCCCCGCGAACAATATGGTGCAAGGAGGAAAGTCTCCTCCGGGTCCATCCATACCCGTCCGGCCCTGTCCCCCTCCCCCTCCAGCTTCTGGCGGTTGTTCGCGGTAGCAGAGAGAGCTGACGGTTTTTGTGGACCTGGGATAGATGGCAGCACCAAAAACTCTGTATAATAAAAGTTTTGTTGATGATACCAGGTTTTTGACGAATTTATATTTATGTTGGAAGGACAAGATTTATAGAAAAGTTACCTTTTATCGAGCAGGTATTCGCACAACTTGCTATCTTTCTACAAGATTCCCCTTTGACGTGACGCCGCGTGTTTCTCATGGCCGCTGCTCGCGGCTGCAGGTCGGGGAATATTCCAAGTTTTGCCTCGCTATTATGCGGCGGAATCGCAAGATTTCGATGAAAGGAGGTGTGTTTTCTGTCATTTGTGACAAGGTGAACAATATCAAAAGCAGAAGACGCCAATTCTTTCAACGTTAAAATCGTTGCACAGCTCCTATAATGTCAGCGAAAGGTGTTTCCAGGAAATGTGTGACCATGAAATGCTGCCCATGAAACGTGTTTCGACGAAACTATGGGGACCCCTTTAAAAGCTCAAGCAACGATATTGGAAAGAATGAGAGAAAATCTGCATCACAACGTGGGTTCTCTCGCCATATTTGAGTAGGCTCGCAATAACTCGAACTCGAATATTTCATACTTCTGGTTAATTCAAACAAATTTTAAAATTTTGATTGTGCCACTATGTTTTAGAGCGCAGCTCTTAGGCGCCCGTTTCTGGCTTGAGCGGCGTCGCCGTTGCCGTCGGCGTAACCAAGGTCACCCCAAGGTCATACCAAGGTCATGCGACCCCTCCCAAGGTCACGTGACCCCCCAAGGACACGTGACCCCCCAAGGTCACGTGACCCCTTCCAAGATCACCTCAAAGTCACGTGGCCCCCTCCCCGAGGTCACGTGACCCCCTCCCTCCGAGGTCAGGTGACCCCCCCCGGAGCATATTAAAGAATGAGGGGAAGAGGAGAAGGAGGAGGAGGAAAGGTCTACCTTCCCCTCAGTACCCTTCCCTCCTCCTCCTCAAGAGCTGCGCTCCAATTCGGCGTTACAGGGAGTTGTAAACGGCTTTCACTTTTTTTAATGCATTCATAGGCCGCTTAATTCGAACGCCATTTTCGTGTAATTCTTACCTTTTGTTCCTGTGGTCTCGTTGAGTGCGCTTCTTTCCAAGCCCCGGTGCACTGCAGAGAGGCAACACCCGCAGAGCTTGCTTGCTCGGGTGTCGCTTCTCCACAGTGCTTCGGTGCTCGGTGAGAAGCGCACCCAATGGGACTCAAGCAGGGCGCACTTGAGCCATGGAAGCGACCACCACGCGGAAATTCCCATATCAACCTGCGCAGACGCTGTGATGTGGCGGCATGGCATAGGTTAACAGCACAGCGTCCGCGCAAGTTAAGAAAATTATCACCAGGTCCTGATAAGGGGGACAAAGGACAAACACAAATCTCCAAACTTAGTTAGGTGACTGGTACGCAACTGAAAAAGTCTGCCTGGTCCTGGTATCGAACCAGGGACTTCTCCAATCTTGTCCAGCTCGCTTGCAGCTTTGCATTAATTGCATTATCATAACCATCAGGTGCCCGTTCTCATTGCTCATGTGTCCCCTACATAATAGTTCACATTAGAAAACTTCTTGCCCTGATGAACACGCTTAATTTTGTTTCAAGTTGTCATGTGCTGTCTGAACAGTCCACGATAAACATTTTTGAGGAATATATAAACTTATGTCATACATGTCACAAAAGTTTTATGTGTGGTGTACCTGCTTATGATCAGGAGGCCTATGTAAAGGAAATCACCAAATATCTGCTTTGAATGTGTAACCATTCTAATGGAAAATTATAATTTTATCAGGCATCATATTCAGACGAATTTCTGATATCTCAACCTTGCTATAATTCAAACAAAATTTGTAGCTTCGTGGAGTTTGAATTATTGAGAGTCTACTGTAGTTATTGTGCATTGTCATCACCAGCATCACTATTTGTAGTTTCCTATTTCATGTCTCTGTAACTACAATCCGTGTCATAACTTGCATTCTGTCATTATCAGATCTGTCATTCTCATAAGTCTTCGTCTGTCCTGTGTCAACAGGCCAAAGTTCATATGTGTTCTGATTCATGCGTGGTCAGTTTTCTTGGTCGCAATTACTTTGTAATCTCATAATAATCAGCATATGGTGTTTAAAAATAAAGTGCCATAATACCCTGAGGATAGCCCACCTAAAATCAAGAGCAAATCGGGTGAAAACAATGAGTGGGACTATCTTTTGGTGTGCAATAAAGAAAAGTTTAAAAAAATGCTATTTTTAGGTCAGACTTCCCTACCAAACTTGTTATTGCGGCGAGGGTGAACGAAGCAAAGATCTATAATGCAAACTTGAGACTGTAGAAAGCAGAAACGACACACGCACGCAAATTGACTTTTCTTTGCATGCGTGTGTCGTTTTTGCTTTCTACAGTCTCGGGTTTGTATTACATCTTTGCATTGCTGACCCTCGCCGCAATAGCACGTTTAATAGGGACGTCTGACCTAGAAATAGCATTTTTTTCAAAGAAGAGAGAATTTGCGTGTGTGTGTCGTTTTTGCTTTCTGCAGTCCGAGGGTTGTGTTATGTCTAGTAATGTTAACCAGCTTGCTTGTGCCGACTTTCAGTTAATCAAAGATGACTGTGCTTCCTGGTCAGCAGTGTTCGCTTATATCTGGCCACAGCTAAGTAGCCGCATTAATGTCGAGGCCATCATTAATCCCAACACTGCAGTGACTATAGTGGGTGACAGGTTAAGGGGAAGCTCCTCCCAACATCTTTCCTCTTCTGCAGAGCCAACATTGGAGGTTGCCTCCTCACTAGCGTTAAAGGGAAAAGGGGTGGGACGAGCCTTAAACCTGTCACCCACCATAGGAGTGAGCCATCTTTTGATGTGTAAAAAAAAGTAGCAAATCGAGCCAAAAAAAAAGATATTTGCTCTAGTTTAAGTTTTTTTTTATTTAAATGCTTATTTAGCATTTCTTCATTCATGCTGTTCTGTCTATTTTCTAACCCCGTTGCCAAAGCGTTTGAATAACCCTGATCTAGAGGGTTCAGTTGGTACTCTACATCGACTTTTCAGTGGTGATAATAAGCATGCGTTACATCAATCCTGCTAACCTTTGCCCACTAGCATTAATGGAAACAAAACATGAATTTGATTAAGTTTATGGCACAGGCTCACAGCACTCAAAGGGGAAATTTAGCTAGTACAGTATAACTGCCATCCTTGGGCTTTCGAGCTGCTCCTAAGCTGCTCCAAAGCTGCTCCAAAATACAAAATTTTCCTGATACCTCCTCCAAAAATCTCTTCAAAATCAAAACTGGCTGGACCACCCCTTAGCATGCATGTTCTTGTGTCTTTATTGTTTCACGAACCTCGCGTTTCGCGCTTTCCGCGATATGCGCGTGAGACATCGGTAGAGCTTTGCACGGATAATAGTTGGGGCATCCGCATCCGATCCCCATCCCCGGACTTTCCATCCGCATCACCACATCCGCAATGTTTTTACATTTTTTGCATCTGCATCCGATCCGCATCCACATACTTTGTATCTGTATCCGAACCGCATCTGCAAACTTTGGAACCGGGTTAGACCCAAAATTTGTGCGTTTATTTTACATCATAGAATCGAGAATAAATAAAAAACGGCATCTGGATGGTACCTTATTACCGTAATATCCCGAGTCATCGCCCATCCCCGAGCCATCGCCCACCCCATTTTTTGGGCCAATATCTTTTTCCGAAAAAACACCGAGTCATCGCCCACCCCTTCAAATACCCCAGCGCGGACTCTGCGATCCGCGAACACTCATCCTACCCGAATGACGCGGCCGCGGCCGCGGACCTTACAGTTGGAGGACTTCCGTGACAAAGTAAAACGAAGGAGGGAAAGACACTTCTTTTTGTTTACGCATTTCCTCCGTGAGCGACCCCAAAGTGGTCGTGTATCCGTGCGAAAAGAAAACGTGGAGATAACAATATAAGAGTTTGTTAATGTAACCGCGGAGTATTAAGTCAAAGTCTGTCTCCGCCGAAGTAAGGACACCGCGAACCCGCTCCTTCCCGCACGTCGCGACCGCGGTTGTGCAATATTTTAGGCAAAGCCAACGCGTAAATAAAGCTTTGCTGGAACGCCCTACACAGACGTTTGCAGAGCGTCCCAACCGTGCATTGATAGCCCGCCGTGCACGGACGCACGTATGTACTATCGGGGAAAAATGAAATGCGAACAGAGGAGCGCGTGGCTCGCGGTACAGGCTGCGCCACCTGGAAGTGAGCCTAGGAGCGAGGGTGCGTGGCCTACTCCGATGTGTTCACGCCCTTTGCTCTGCGCTCCCCAAGCTTCGGCGGTGCGCCTCTCAGTGCGCTGAAAGCTGTCACCGCTATCTTTGCTTGCTCGGCGTGTGCGGCGAGCTTCTTCGCACCGCACGCGCTGAGCCAGCAAAGATAGCGGTGACGCTTGCAGCGTACTGAGAGGCGAACTGCCGAAGCTTGAAGAGCGCTGAGCGAGGGGCGTGAACACATCGGAGTAGGCCACGCAACCTCGCCCCTAGGCTCACTTCCAGGTGGCGCAGCCTGTACCGCGAGCCACGCGCTCCTCTGTTCGCATTTCATTTTTCCCCGATAGTATGCACCAAACAAGAAAGTTGCGCAAGAGCTTGCGATTGACAAGGCGCCCGACTTGGCTTGACGCCAAAGTATTTGCCAACGCGACCGCCGGCTTTCCCGCTTTCCCAGGATTGCTCTTGGTCGCTTCTTTGGTCCGCTCGCTCGCTCGCTCGTTGCGCCTCGTCGGTTTTTCTATTTTCTTGTAGACTTTTCTTTCTTTTTTTTTTACTAACTAGGAGAACATAGAGGTGACATTCTTTCACGGAACAAAAGTTCGCGCTATATGCAGATCGGCGGTGTTTCTAGCGCGTATGCAAGCAACGGACTTCGCTATAGTAAAATATTCTTTCGTGAGCATTCTTTTCTATAAAACAATGAAACTAAATCGAGTTTTGAGTTTGATGTATCTCTTGTGCATCAGTGCTAGATACGCAGAGAAAAATAGGCGGTTTTTTCCGCTTTTTTTCAAGTGATTGTGCTCACCCACCGAGACATGGCCCACCCCACTTTTTTAATGAATTTCAGGCGGTAGGGGGGTGGGCGATGACTCGGGATATTACGGTAAGTTGTTTGCTTATCTTCGTACAAAACAAACAAAACAACTTTTCAAGTCAGAAAAGAGTGAAAGTAATTTTTTTGTATTTTCGTTCATTGTATCTTGTTTTATCGTATTTATATTTTAGGCAGTCGTTCTTCCAGAGACACTTTGCTTTGCTGGAAAAATTATCGCAGTTATAATATTGTGTTGGGAGTCTGTGGCACACTGCCCAGGAGATGCATTCAAAAGGACAATTTTTATATATTTTTTTTCTTCTCGCTCTGTGGCATCCATTTTAAGTAGATGCCTATTTTCTAAACATAAAAATTAACAGAAAACAGATTAAAAAGCGGGAGGGTAAAAGCGGTTCCTCACAGCAGCAAAGTATTCATATAATATAGTTGCATGACGTCAGTACACCACTTGGAAAATATCCAAGAATTCAATAATGTCAACACCTATCAGTTTCAGCTTTAAACATGAACCCAAATCTGCATGCTCCAAACCACATAGTTAACAGCAACTTGCACTGTGTCGAACATAGTGTTTCATTAGACATAATGGAATAAAACAGCGCAATAAATGCATAATACATTTATTTTCTCTAATTACAAAGGTGGTAATGATTTTGCTAATTAGCGTGCTTTCTTGCAATTCCTGGCATCCACCATGGCCGAACTTTCCGAAAACAGTTTCTCTTTTTTGAAGCACCTTATTTCCAGGAATTTCTGAAAGTCTTCGCAGAAACCGCTCTTACATGTTCTTGTAGACCAACATGCGGCTCTAACATCATGCCTCTGCGGTGGTGCTGTTGTCGCCACGGCGCAGGCATTTCTGGGCAAACGCGGGCTTGTTTTTGAGCAGTGTGTCGGTCTACAGCAACGTCTTACATGCTCTTGCATGTGCATTGGATGCATTCATGCCATTGTTTTCGCTAGGGCACACGTTCTTGGGACCTTCTTGAGCCTCTGACCTTCGACCGCACAAGCGCGTGTACTAGGCCTCGGTGCTGTTGTGTGTGGGGCCCTTTCTGAGGGTTGGCTCAATGTGTTTCGTTGCAGGTTTTCCAATGCCTTTGGTGCCTCTGCTCTTCGTGATGTACTGCGGCTGTCACGTGTCCATGGACGCCATGGACTGGGACAAGACTGGTTCAGCCGACTCGTCTAAGCATTTGTAGTCCTTTGAGTCACCACCATCTGTTTACTGTCGTTCATACATGCTGACAGCTTAAGAAGTGCGGGGCGTGGCTCATCGTGTCTGCATTTCTCGCTTTGTGGTCTGTTTCTTCGGGTTTCTTATTGGCTAGCGAAGCAATTAATGGCTGTGGTAATACGACGCTCAGGGCTCGCCCCGTGTTTCTTAATCGGTCGACGACTTCGGCCATCTCTACGCAGCTTACCTCGTTACTTAAGGTTTCAAGAGATTACCAAATGATGGCAAGCCCCATGCATCCTACTTACTTTGTTCTATGGTATGTGCAGCAAAGAACTGTCACAATTGCTCATTTTGTACTTTGTGCACTAATATAGTTTGTTGCAACTTAGAAAGGTAGGGTGAGGGAAAGGAAGACCGGGGAGGAGCAAGCAGGCGGAACGCTAAAGAGAATGGGAGGTTTTCCCCTCTCTTCTTTGCTGTTCCGTCTGCTTCCTCCTCTCCGGCCTTCCGTTCCCTCGCCCTACCTTCTTCAGTTACGATGGACGATACCTTTTAACTATTATATTTAATATGCGATGGCTTCGAGATTATTATGTGCAGTGCCAGGTCTATTGGGAGCGTGCAACACCTAAAGGGGGCCACTGCTCCGCCTCGGCAGCCGGTTGGCAAAGCCACCGACGACTGCGTCCGCATTACGTCGCATAATTAAAGTGACCATGAAATGACCTTTTTACTTTTTCCAGATATCTTTCACATTAAACCGTCAATGTTCACTGAATGCCGAACAGGCATCCGTTTTCGTCTCGGTTTATTAACTTCTACACAAAAAATTAATGAAATATTGACTTTTTCTTTCTCTCCAACTGACCGCAAAACAAGCCGTGACGTACGCTGTTTCCGGAACCGGAAGTTTTCTCGGCAGTAGGAGAATGGGAGCGTTAGCGGCGACGAGTTGGGGTGCGCCGGTAGGTTTTACTGCGCTGATGTCACCGACGTATTTTCTGAATCGGCGCCTCTCTTCGCCGCATCGCAGCTGAGCGAAATTTAATGAGATGTGTTGTGCTACAGCGACAGCATGGGACTAGTTCCATACGCTGGTATGCCTGTTGGGAAGTGCAGCGAGTCTTCCGGTGAAGACTCCAGAAGTCAACCCAACTGTCATTGTTGGTAAAAGGCGAACCGTGTCAGTCGTTTGCAAAGCGACGTAGATGGAAACAAATTGCTGAGGCGTTTTTCGCAGCCTCGGAGATGCAGGAGCGAGCCGACGTTAAAAAAGACACGTTTGAAGTACGGGTGTCAGCAAGAGCCACGTAAATACCTGTTCACACTCGGAGCGGACGCGCGCGTTTGATGGAAGATCGGTCCCGAAGCGCTGTTGGTAAGCGTTTCGGGACCAGTCTTTTACGATTGCAACTCGATACTGACGCGACACTTGGCAAAGAAAGGTTGGACCGGCATTGCACGTATACCTCCCACCAACTGTTATAGCTCGACAGTGACGTGCAGTCTGTCAGAATTAAAATGGCATACCAATAACAAAGTGTACATACCGTGTTACGAAGGTAATTCATGCGGCGTTTATTTCAGCTCTATATCACACAAAACAAGAAGATAGAATCGTCGAGAGTCCCTTTTCGACGAGTGTTCGTCAACACTGCCTCGGAAAACAAGGGGAAGAGATTGACCTCACCTCTTAATCTAAAATTGAGGTCAGCGATCAAACTATAATACGGGAAGGGTCCACAAGGGTAGCGCGGGCATATTCCATTCAGCACGCCAGCCGGTCGTAGGCAGATGGTCTTGCGACGAAGCAACGCTGCACCATATCGGAGTGCCTGCTAGGCCTATATTCTGACTAGGGTCGGATGGCAGACAATGTCTATGCAAAATTCTTCTACTAGGTTCGCACCGTGGTGCCACTGTCTTGTCGCACGCTTCCAACAAGACCAGCAGCCATCAGTTCTGAATGTGCCGGTTGTGAAGACGAATGTTGCTGCAGGCGTCATCCGATATTGGAAAACCTGTTCTGTGATAACTTTTTTAATACATTCAAGTTGTTAAAGCTGCTCAAAGTAATAGACATTGCATTTTTTGGCATTTTCCATTGAAAAGCCTCGAAGAATAAAATTGTAGTCATAAATATATTGTCCAAAGTAAGTATTGTTGTTTAACTGTGTCAAGACTTGGGTACAGTCAAATGCCTTTATAACAATTGTTGCTTTTACGAAAATTCAAGTACATCAAACTAAAACTAAAGTTCTGGCTCTGTTTTCATGATTCTGACATGTCGGCACAATGATTATACTCTCTCTGTAATTGTTGAGCAAAAGCTACGGGAGCAAGCTCCAGGCTTTCAGCGTTCCTGTCAAGCACCAGCGCTCGTGCAGTGCAAGCATTGTT
Source organism: Ixodes scapularis (assembly GCF_016920785.2). Lineage (NCBI taxonomy): Eukaryota > Metazoa > Arthropoda > Arachnida > Ixodida > Ixodidae > Ixodes > Ixodes scapularis. The sequence continues at coordinate 7,842,128 of NW_024609836.1, read as the reverse complement.
CAGGGCTGCATGCATGTGTGTAATGATGTCATCAATACGGCGACAAAAAAGAGGAAAAAAATCGAAGGAGACTAACGGAGAAAAGAGGGAGGAAAAGAAGTGGGGGGGGGGGGGAAACGAGGAGAATTGGGCCGAGAGCGGACGCATTCGGAAAAGCTTGGCTCCGGAATACACCGGCGAAGCTGTCATCGATAGAAGTCTGCCGACCTGTCCTTACCGCCAAAACTGAACTGCAAGCCTGGCTCAAGAGCGAACCGGCAAAGTTATCCCAACAACCGGTTGGCTGATCCCCATCGGTGCGCTGACAGCTGGAGCCAAACGAGCCCGGCTTCCACCACCGGTCAAGGCGCCTAAACCTAGCGCAAGCCAGTGCCAAGCTCGGCAAGTCGAACTTTGGACGTACGCCCCTTTCTTTTATTGACTTTCTAATAAGTTTCCTTTTTTTTCGTGGATTCCGCAAGTAGAACAACAACTGGGTGCAAATATTTTCCTTTCATATCGAAAATCAGACGGACCTTTCAGTTTCCTTTCTTTTTACCATAAAGAACCTGACAATAACTGGCGTCCGCGACAGGACACTGATGATCATCCGTCTGGTTTTTGGTGCAACATATAAGTTATGGATTTAAAGGAGTTGATGGCCCTAGGTGAAAAGCTGGGGATTACGGGAACAGAATTACAAACATGGGTTGATCAGGAACGAGCTCTGCAAAGAGAGGACAGAGTGGCCGAACGAGAAGCTCTCCAACAGAAAGCGGAACTGGAGGAAAAAACGGAGAGAACGCTCCAGCTTAAGCTTAGGTTGATTGAGGCCGAGGGGTCGGCAAGTGACAGGCATGGTGCGGGCGGTGGTGAAGGACCCCAAAGAGTTACTGCGTCACAGTATATCAGTCCCCATAAGCTAATGCTGTCGTTTGACGACCAAAGAGATGACCTGGATGCGTACCTGAAAAGATTTGAGGTTTTAGCCATGGGAAAGAAGTGGCCAAGAGGAAAGTGGGCCACTGCATTAAGCCTCTGCTTGGTGGGCGAGGCCCTAAAGGTATTCGGAAGGATGTCCCCGGACGACTCCTTAGATTATGAGAAAGTAAAGATGGCACTTTTACAGCGGTTTTGCTTTACAACCGAAGGATATCGCGAAAGATTCCGAGGAAGCTCTCCAAATGACGGCGAAACAGGCAGCCAGTACGCCGCGAGGCTAGAGGGATTATTCGATCGCTGGGTGGAGATGGGCCTTCGTCCCAAAACGTACGGCGATCTGCGGGACCTTGTGATCGCAGAACAGTTCATCAACGGCTGTCATTTAAAGCTGGCTGTGTTCCTCAAGGAGCGGAGTTGCAATACAATTCCCTTGATGGCCGCGGCAGCGGATAAGTTCATGGAAGCGCACAGGCAAGACAATCTGGCTCACTTCAAGGAGGACCATAGCCAGAGGGATAATGATTTAAACAGTGACCTGCCAAGTATCAAGCAAGAAACAAAAATCAGGTGTTTCTTGTGCGGCAGAGTTGGTCACCGAGCGACCGATTGCGTGTCCAGAACAGAACAGCGACACCTAGTATGTCAAGTTTGTCAGAGATCGGGACACGATGCCAAAGCATGCTTTCAGCGGAAGGGCGGAAAAACTCGGCTCTCATGCTTTATGGTACCTGAATCTGGAAGTACAAGATGCGAGTGTGAAGAAAGTCACTTGCATAACGATGAAACACACGGTGTGGAGCATACCAACGAAGCACTCGTGAGTGTGGTGTGCGATAAAAAGGAGCAACAACCAAAGAGACGCATGCCAGTAGAACAAGGACTACTAGACGGACAACCCGCTAAGGTGTTACGAGATACTGGCTGCAACACCGTTATCGTACGCAGAAAGTTGGTTGGTCCTCAGCACCTGACGGGCAAACAACGCAAAGTGGTCCTAGTAGGCGGGACATGCAGGTTGTTGCCAGAAGCAATCGTTAGAATTGAGTCTCCATACTTTACTGGAGAGGTAGTCGCAAAATGTATGGACAAGCCTCTTTATGATGTAATTATTGGCAACGTTCAGGGAGCCAAGGAGGTATTAGACCTCGATCCAAACAGGAGAAGTGGGGATGAGGATGATGCAGCAAAGATCTTGCAACTGGACAGAAACATACTCGCCGCACTGAAGAGCCATGTTCCTGCTACTCCAAATCCCACACCCAGCTTTGGGATTGAAGATGTCACGAAAGGCGTCCTTGAAAGAGAACAGTTGAAAGACACGTCATTAGATATCTGCCGCGGAAGGATTGCCGACACTCACGTGACAAAAGGGGGCAACACCTACAGTTTTCATTTAAGTGAGGGAGTTCTCTTCCGCAGATGCCTCCTCACAAACGGGAAGGAGTTCCGCCAAGTGGTGGTCCCCAGAACGTTGCGCCACCATATCCTCAGTCTGGCTCATGATATCGCAATGGCAGGCCACCAGGGTGTCAAGCGTACGAGTGAGAGAGTCCTAGAATCCTTTTATTGGCCCGGAGTCTTAGCAGATGTTAAGCGGTTTGTGCGTTCGTGTGACCTGTGCCAGAGAACGATTCCTAAAGGAATGGTGTCGAACGCACCTTTGGGGCGCATGCCCATCATTGAGACACCTTTCGAACGAGTTTCTATCGACCTCATTGGACCGCTGTCGCCCACTTCTAAGAATGAGAATCAGTTCATACTCACCCTAGTGGATTTTGCGACTGGATACCCAGAGGCCGTCGCCCAACCGTCCACTGACTCAAAGACAGTAGCGGAAGGGTTAATCGAAATTTTCTCCAGAGTGGGTCTACCAAGTGAGATTATTTCTGACAAGGGTACGAGCTTTACCTCGGAGTTGATGAATGAGGTAACGGAGCTGCTCTCGTTCAAGCACTTATTGTCTGCCCCTTACCATTCCAAGTGCAATGGTCTGGTCGAATACTATCACGGTACGCTCAGGCCAATGCTGAAAAAGATGTGCGAAGAGAAACCTCAGTCTTGGGATGAATACTTAGCTCCGGTGCTCTTCGCCTATCGCGAAGCACCACAGGCGAGTACAGGTTTTTCTTCTTTTGAGTTGATTTATGGACGACACGTACGAGGCCCATTGTCGGTTCTGAAAGAAATCTGGACGGAAGGTACAATCAGCCCGGAGCTGAAGACGACATATTGCTACGTCTTAGAGCTACAGAGTCGGTTAGAGCAAACAATTGAATTAACTCACCAGAAGCTGGGTGAAACACATCAGAGTCAAAAGCGACATGATGACCGAAACGCGAGAGGCCGACAATTGAAAGTAGGGATAGGGCCCTGATCTTGCTACCTACCAGCCATAACAAATTGCTTATGCAATGGAAAGGTTCCTTTCCCGTGGTCGAAAAGAAAAGCGAGGTCGACTACAAGTTAAATTTAGGTCATACTCACAAGGTTTTTCATATAAATATGTTAAAGCGGGCACTTGCGGAATCGCCTATTCTTAAAAGCGCAGACTTCTCAAAAGAGTTTGTCCTAAGAACTGATGCCGCCGAACACAGCTTGGGGGCGGTGCTTATGCAAGAACACGAGGGGACACTGCATCCTTTAGCGTACGCCCGTAAGCGACTCCTTCCGAGAGAGGAGAACTTTTCTGCGACTGAGAGAGAGTGCCTGGCACTCGTATGGGCAGTGGAAAAGTTTCATCCGTACTTATACGGTAGGCATTTCGTGGTGCAAACAGACCATCAGCCGCTTCATTACTTAGACAAAGCAAAGCAGCTCAAGAGTCGCGCGCTCCACTGGAGTTTGTTATTGCAAGAATATTTGTTTCGAATGGAACACATGTAGCACACCTAAAGCGTAGGCTGATTCCATTGGTTGGTTGTGATTTTTGTACTTGACAAAGGAACACATCATTACAAATTTTTGGTTGTTTTTTTTTTTTAAGAAAAAAAAACTTAAAAGGGGGGCCATTGTAATGATGTCATCAATACGGCGACAAAAAAGAAGAAGAAAATCGAAGGAGACTAACGGAGAAAAGAGGGAGGAAAAGAAGGGGGGGGGGGGGAAACGAGGAGAATTGAACCGAGAGCGGACGCATTCGGAAAAGCTTGGCTACGGAATACACCGGCGAAGCTGTCATCGGTAGAAGTCTGCCGACCTGTCCTCACCGCCAAAACTGAACTGCAAGCCTGGCTCAAGAGCGAACCGGCAAAGTCATCCAAACAACCGGTTGGCTGATCCCCATCGGTGCGCTGACAGCTGGAGCCAAACGAGCCCGGCTTCCACCACCGGTCAAGGCGCCTAACCCTAGCGCAAGCCAGTGCCAAGCTCGGCAAGTCGAACTTTGGACGTACGCCCCTTTCTTTTATTGACTTTCTAATAAGTTTCCTTTTTTTTCGTGGATTCAGCAAGTAGAACAACAACTGGGTGCAAATATATTTCTTTCATATCGAAAATCAGACGGACCTTTCAGTTTCCTTTCTTTTTACCATAAAGAACCTGACAATGTGCTTGTACCTTTGGCTTTGCTTTGTTAGTCGTGGATGAGCTCAAGAATAAACAGTATTAATTGAAACCCAACGATTTAATGTGGATTAAAATGGATTACAATTCGTCGTGACGACATGACGTGCGCGAGTTCTCCCCGCGATGCTCGTCCTCTCTCTCGGCCCTCTACAGATGCTGCTAGGTGTCCGTCGTGGAGCTCTCTCCGATAACACGCCCGCACTTAAAATACTGCGTCTTTGGAGTTTGTCACAAAGTCTTTGAGCTATGCAAGGCGTCTACGCTGCCTCTGTGAAGATCTTGTTGGGAAGTTCGATGCCGTCTCGGCCAAACTAACGTTGGGCTCGGCCATGGTCACTCTGTCCTCGTTGTCGTCCCAGGTGCTAGATCGAACAGTTGCTTCTGCATCCTCATCCGCAGCGTCCTGGCCAGCTGGATCGATCGTTGGTTGATCGTGGAAGCGCTTCAGTTGATGTGCAGTTGCTCTCCGGGATTCTGTTCGATTTTGAGGGTTGCGGGATATGGTGTACGTTTGTTTGTCAGAGTCAATGATTGTGTATGACCCTTCGTGCACATTCGCGAATTTTCCTCGTCTGATGCCGTTGTTAGTATACCAGACCTTTTCTCTGATATCGTAGGTGGCTGGCGGATGTTTTTGTCGTGTGTCCGCTTCATGCTTTGAAGGCATTCAGTTAGGTTCTCAAATGCCTCTTGTCGGAGGGCATTGATGTCCGCTTGTTCAATGTCTGGGTCGATAGATAGTTGGTAGTCTATGAGTTTTTGTGGCATGAAGTTGAATAAGAGTTTGAACAGTGACGTTTTCAGTCCACCATGAAACTGCGTGTTCACTTCGAAGGTTGCCTTAGTCGCTCCAGTGATCCACGTCTCCATTCACGTTCTTGCGTAGTGGTGGGAAAATCCTGCTGTTGGCTCTTTCGACTAGTCCGTTCGCCTCCGGTGCGTATGGTACCGTGAAGATGTGTTCGATACTGTGCCGTTGGAGGTACTCGTTTGCTGCTCTTGACGTGTACGCGCTATCGTTGTCCGAGATGATAGCCTGTGAAGTTCTAAACTTTGTCACAATGTCTTCCTCTATGAATTGGAGGACGTGTGCGGTAGATTTGTCGGGCACTGCGCGTGTCACAATGAACCTGATCGTGAGGTCCACAGCTGTGATGAAGTACTTGTTCTCGTCATCGCTGTTGATCGGTCCGACGTGGTCGATGGCCACAGAATCAAACAGTATCGTGGGGATGACCCTGGGATTGAGAGTGCCTGGTTGCACGCCTGTCGCGTGGTTGTGTTGTTGGCATATCTTGCACCCTCGAACATACTGCGTGATGTCGCGGTCCATGTTGCTCCAGTGGTGCCGTTCAATTTTAGACTTCGTTCGGAGTGCGTCACCATGTCCAGCGTCGTCATGATGGCTTCTCAGGACAGCGTTGCGCAGGGACTTGGGCACTTCGGTTCGGAGTCTCGTTGTGTCGTTCTGCTTTGTCACATGCATCAAAATGCCGTTCGCAAGCTGGAAGTTTCTCTCGAGGCGTTTCCGGTGTACCGTGTCTCCCGGTGTCTCGAGCTCTGCAATGATCGCTGCCAGCTCGGGGTCTTCGTCTTGTGCATCACGTAGTCGATTATCGTTGGCTTTCAGTACACAAATGGCATTCACCTGGGGCCTCATGCGTGGGAGAGCATCAGCCACTGTGTTCGTCTTTCCGGATGTGTGACGCACGGTGAAGTGATACTGTGCCAAATCGAGAACGATTTGTGCGAATCTTCGGTTTGGGTTCTTTTTTGACATGACGTGGGCTACAACCCAGTTGTTCGTGAAGAGTTCCAAGTGTTCCAGACCTTGAAGGTATGGGTGAAAGCGATCCGTAATGGCCCAGTGAGCCGCTATCGCTTCTAGCTCGGTCGAGTGCTTGCTGCTGTCGGCGTCCGTTACTTTCTTGCTTGCGTATTCGACGACACGAGTAGAGTTGCCGTGCACTTGAACTAGTACTGGTCCGAATGCGACGTGTGAGGCGTCCGCATACACCTGTGTTGGTAAGCTTGCATCAAAGTTTGCAAGCACTGGTGCTTCGGTGAGTCGTTGTTTTAACATGTCCATGGCATTTTGACATTCAGGGGTCCAAGCAACGCATCTTTTTTCGTGAGCTGCGTTAATGGCTGTGCGATTTTTGCGAAATCTTGACATGCGGTAGTGTGACGTGAGTCCGAGAAAGGATCTGATGTCCGTCTTTGATCATGGGATCTTGTAGTTGGAGATCGCTGCTGTGCGTTGAGGGTCCACAGTTATTCCATCCCGTGAGACTAGGAATCCAAGAAACGGAATTGTTTTTTCTGCGAACATGCACTTGTTGAGGTCGACTCGTAGTCCAAGGTCGTGAAGGGTCCTTACGACTTGGTTCAGAATCTTGATGTGCGTCTCGACTGTATCTGTGAACACACACACATTGTCCGTGTACACGATGACATGTCCGTCGTCGATTAATGTTTCAATGCCTTCGTTCATCACGCTTTGCATCATCAATGGTGCTGTGCAGAGTCCAAACAGCATCCGTAGTGGTTCGAAGTAACCATCTTCTCAAATGGTGCTTTCTGGGTGTCCTCTTCACGCAAGTGGATGTTTAGAAAGGCTTTTTGACGTCGAGTTTCGACAGGTAGCGCGATCCTGCGACTCTGCGGAATATTGTGTCTACTCTTGGCATTGGATATGCCCGTTTCACTGTTTTGGCGTTCAAGAAAGGATAGTCCACGCACAGTCTTTTAGGAGTGGATTCGTGGTGCGGTTGGTCAACGACAATTACCGGGGAAGCATACGCTGATTTGGATCGGCGGATGATCTCTTTCTTGGAGCCATTCTTCCGTCTCTTGGCGTAGGAACTTCCGGTTGGTTTCACTTGCAGTGTATGGTTGCATGCGGATAGGTTTCGAGTCGATGAGCTCAATGGTGTGCTTGATGTGTGGGCAGAGACCTAGTTCACGGTTTGGTCTGGTGAAGACGTCAATGTTGTCGAGAAGCGTTGTCTTCAACTGTTCAGTTTCAGCGTTGTTGAGTTCGGGCGGGTTTGGCCTGTTATGAATGGAGTCTGTGAGAGTCTGTGACTGCCTGCGCGGATAGAAGACATGGGTTCACGTGGTTGTCAGCTCGTAGGGATTCCACTGCTCCACACTCTTCTATCATATTTGAATTGTGACAGTCAGGTCTGTCGTGCTCTTCGTTCTGTCCTTCGGTTGCTTTGGCTTGTTGAAGAACTGTGAGGTTGGTATGCGGCAAAGGTTGTTCCTCACGAGGGTTAGCTCGATCGTAGAAACATGTTGCGTGTGATGTCTTCGTTTGATCGGTACATCACGCTCACATAACTGAATGGGGGTACCGTGACGTTTTGCCTTTGTATAACCGTTTCTTGGCCTCGGTTGTGTGATCTGGGTACCCACTCGAGGGGATGTACACCGTTTTTAACGCGTTCGATGTAATCGTACGGTACTGACTGTCGCCAGTCAAGGCCTACCATGAGTTGATGTGAGAGGTCTTTCACAACTTTGGCTTTAATCGTAACGCTGGCGTTCCCAATGGCAATCTTGGCTTGTGTTATACCACTATTCTCCGAACGGGCCTCCGAGGACACAGTCTGGGTCTGGGGTGATCTTAAAGTTCTGGCTTGCAGCGAAGCTCTCGCTCATGAGTGTTACGGCTGAGCCTGTGTCCCAGAGCGCTCTCGCCTCGATGCTGTTGACGTGCGAAGGCAGTAGAATTGTCCAGTTCTTGTCTGCATGATGCGCTGTGATGATGTTGTTCACGCGTCCCAAAGCTGGCTGTTTTGCTTTGTGTCGTCGTGCTGCTGCAGCTTTCTCCTCAGTGCGGGTGTCAGGTTGAGCGCAGTCTTTGGCTCGGTGTACCCGCGTTTTGCATTGCGCACATTTGTCCGGTGTCAGCCTTGCTGGTGCTGTCGCGGTCTTCGGTGAAGACAGATGGGGCATAGTCGTTGCATGTGTCGTCGGCTTGTTTTGTTGTGATTCGTCTTTTCCGATGTTCTTGCTCGAGTCGTGTCGTACAGTTTGCCTTGCACTTGTGTCCCGATCTACGGGAGTGACTCGTCTGTCAAGCTGTCGTGCATAGCTTAGGAAGTCCAATACAGTCCCTTTCCGGAGGTCGTGGAATGCTGCCAACATAGGTTTCGCCTGTTCGAATCGCACACCTTGAATTAGCCAGTCCTTGATGTAGTCATCAGCCAGGGCATACTTCCCACGCTTGGTTAGTTGGAGTCATGCATACATGTAGTTTGTCATCGCTTCGTTGTGCTTTTGCGATCGCGCGTTCACGCTTGTCACCCACTGACAGAAGAGTGGCTGCTTGTCGAATTCATTCTTCAATGCTGTCAACCAGTCTGCCCATTCCTTTATGGACGTACCTTGTGTTCGGTGCCATACCTCTGCGCGTCCTCGTAGCCTCCAAAATGCCGACGCTGAGCATAGCTATGTCACTCACTCCATGAACACCGTTCCCGCATGCTTTCGAGAGGAGCAATCCACTCGGTCAGGTTCTCGGGGTCTGTTCCCGAGTACGTTGGGAGCGTGCTTGTGAGATCGGGCATAGTTGAGATTTGAAGCGGCGTCTTCAAGCGCCTGTCAAACTCTCGTCGTTTGTTATGCTGCTCATGTTCGCGAACATCAGTTGTTGCAGTTCTAGCAGTTGCGTCATCATTTGTACCGTCGTCGTGAGCGTTGCAAGCTCCGGGCTTGACTCGTTTTGCGTCATCGTGGAGGTGTTTGTTTGCAGCGTACCTCGTAGTGGCGTCCGCAGTGGATCGTCGCTGTCGTTCTCGTCGTGAACTAGCGTCGAGTGTTTCGTTTCTTTGTCTCGGTCAGTCATGCCGAGTAGTCACTCGTCGCGTTGCGTTTTGCCGTGGATGGGGACGCCGTCGACTGACGCCGTGGAGGTCGGGAAACAGATCCGAGAGTATGTGTTCCTCGCCGTCCCCAGTTGTTGACCTCAATCAGCCGGTGTCCTCAGTCTCTCACGTACAGTAGTACGGTCGCTGCTTGTTGCGTTTCTTCGCTGGTGTTGCTGGTGCACGTGTTGACAGCTCACCACGCTTTCGGTGCCGGTCGCTGCATGCGGTGGTGCTTTTTGGCTTGATGTCGACTTGGGCGTCGTTTGAGCGTTCTCGCTGTTATGTCAGTTGATGACATAACCGTCGCGGTGATTTGGTGCGTTGTATCGTGGTGCCGTCGTCAGGTCGTCCGTGGGCCGCTTGCACATGTTTTTTTTTAGGTAGTCGTCGGTTGCTTTATACCGAGTTTTCGCTGCTTGCTCGTCCGCGTAGTCTTCGTTAGCGAGTCCTCGTCGCCATGTTAGTCGTGTACGAGCTCAAGAATAAGCAATATTAATTGAAACGATTTAATGCGGATTAAAATGGATTACAATTGGTCGTGACGACATGACGTACGCGAGTTCTCCCCGCGATGCTCGTCCTCTCAGTTAGTCAGATGGACCAAAACCCTTTTAAAACAGGGCGGGCGCTCCTAGGAGGAGTGCCTCTGGTACCGTAAATAAAATAAAAATAGTCACTTTTGATGTGCACTGTTGAGGTTGTTCAGGCATTCCGCTCTAGACAGGGGGTTTCGCGGTGTTTTGCGCAACGGACGCAACAAAACACCAGGCGGTGTTTTGTTGCGTCCGTCGAATCCGTGCGGTTTTTACGGTCACCGTCGTCACCGCTGCCCTCCTCGGCCTCTTCTCCGTAGCCAAGGGCCTGTTCTACATCGCACTGCAACGCGCTTTGCCCTTTCTGGTCGATGCCACTGCATTGTCCCCAAGATGTGTTCGACAGTCTCCTTGTGGCCGCCACAGAGCGCGCAGTTTGGGTCCTCTCCATAGAGCTCAAATTTGCGTCTCTGGGTCAGATGGGAGCCCGTTGGAGCCTGGAACAGCAGCGCGCTGGCTCAGTCTCCCCGGTAGTGTGGATAGGGTGCTGGTTCCTTCTTGTGCTTCCTGAACAGTTGGAGGCTCTGTTTCCTCTGCATTGTCCTTCTCCAGTCCTCTATTCCGGCCCGTGTCACCTCTGCCCGTATTGACCTCGCCCACTCCCGTTCGTTGTTGCCAGATGTCTTGTTGTGCCCCCACCGTAGTTATGTCACATTCAATAGACCGATCTCACCAGGAGTTGCGCGACGCTACCGCCGCCGCGGTGCATTCTGGTATCTGTAGTTCTCAACAGTTTTCCGGCCGCGTCAATGCATATTGTACGCCCGGCGTTTGAAGATTTTCGGCTTAGCACGATACTTTTAGCCGGGTGTTTACTATAGTTTTCAATTGGTGGCTTCACCTGGTTGTATGTCATGGAGCTATAATAACAGCACCAGACAAGAAGGCCTCGGATATTACGCCTTCCAGAAAGAAAGAAGCATGGCAAAGAAAGCTAAACAGAGCCGGACAGAGCGGCAGGAAAAATAGCATTTTACGATTTGTTTCGCGATTTGTTTTATAATTTGTACCCACCTTATTGCACGTCAGCTAAAAAGTGTAAGATTGCAGGGCACGAAACACAGAGCGTGCCGAACTGTTCCGTACGCTGGAATCTCTCTGAGCATTTGCTCCGTCGCGGTTTATCGCTTGGCCTATTCAACCGCACTGCTTTGCGGAGGCCGTCTTTAACACACTTTTTGCTCAATGTATTTTGGTGGTTGTACCTGTTATTGCGACGACATGTTTCAAGCACAACTGTGCTTCAAAAGATGTAGGACAATCACTTGCGCAAACAAAATAAAACTGAATAGAAACTGTACACGAGAGATCATCTTCACTTCAAGCTTTCAGGTATCTGGCATGGTTGCTTCGTTTTGACAGATGCCAGTTGCTACGGCGCGTCAGGCATATGGACTTTCTGTAGATCATTTCTTCCTTGTGTGCGGACTCCTCACGCAGTTCATCTGTATCCTGCCGCACAGGCTATTAACCAGAATGAAACAACCTTTAGAAAACTATCGCTCCCCGAGAGAGTATATAGCTCCTCTCACTTCATTCATGACTAAAAGTTATGCCGAAGCCTGAGCACTACAAAGCTCAGTTTTTCACCAACACATTTGATGCTGTTCCGTGGTGCTCACCAAGCCGATTGTCCCTCGAATTTTCTTGTTCTTTGCCATTGCACAAGATGTTCACTTATTTCCAAATTAATTGAGACGTCCGAGCAGCCGGAATGCTCGAGTAGTGGCGGCGTCGTTTCTTTCCCGCGGCCGCAGTGGGACCACCGCGTGAACGGCAGTGGGCTCACGCGTTCACGAAGACGAAGAAGCAGACTACGACGAAGCAGACGACAAAGCGATTCTGAAGCGATAAGACGACTGGAACTGCTTCTGCGCTTGCTGACAAACTAAGGCACAACAAACCACACAATCTTATGACGTGCAGACATTCAGGAGAATCAAGCTGATACCGGAGCGTCCCAAACGATAAACTACGATGATGTACACTCAACCCCGTGTAGCCGGGAAGACGGAAAGGGATGACTACAAGTAGCATGGCGGCGGCACCACTTCCGGAATGCGTACGCATGCGCAGTTCGCTTGGTGACATCGGTACACCGCACCGCGCTGCACCGACGGACGCGTCGCGTTCACATGGTTCACATGGTCGTGTCGGTGCGGCTGCACTACGTTCATTTGGGACTTGGTGCGGCGCACGACACCGGCGCGTTGCAGCACCAGCTGCACCGTCGAAAGGTGACCGTGCAGCTTCGCGCACTGCGGGCCGGCGCGGCCTTGAGCTACCGCTCTCCGCCTCCTTCGGCCCCTTCTTTCTCTCGCTTCGTCTTCCTCGCCTCGGTAAACATGGCGACTCGGGAGACTCTCGCTAGATGGCGCGCGCCGCCGCCCACTCGCGGCGGATTTCGTTCAGTGGTCCACCCGTCTATGTTTTGCCCTTGAAGTGACCGCCGTGACCGCGCTAAGCGCGTTGCACGGCGGAATGCTTCGTGTTCACTTGGTAGTGCTAGGGTGCCTACATGTTTCCGCTGCGCTTTAGGGTGGCGCCAACTTCTTGTTACCCTTTCCCAGATCCTCTCCCACCGCCATTTTGACCCACTTCTTATTTGGCCAAACGTACACAACGTTGAGTTTTCGTAGTTTCGACACACCGGCAACACTGTGAGGCCGCTTCTGTTTCCGTTCATAAGAAGAGTCGGACGAGTCGGAGGCTCAGCGGGATGGCGGTCGTCGTGGCTGTCGCTCTCATTATTCGGGTGTTTCATACTTTGAAGTTGCGAGCAGGAAGTATGCGTTGCGTTTATCGAAACGTGAGCCCCCTCGACAAAATGGAACGCAACAGACCGGCACCGCACGCCGAAACCTCGCCGTCGGAACGAGAGCGGTGGGTGCTCCCTAGCCCTAACGAGGATTAGCGGAGTAGCGCGAGCGCACGACTGGCGAGTGTGACAAAATGGTCGACGAAACAGCGGAGGCTGCCATGGTAACGAGGTAGGCAACACTGGTTTGTCGGCAACAGGTATCACAAACGTTGTCGCCACCCTAAACAGCGGAGCGGCAGAAACATGTAGGCACCCTAGGTAGTGCGTCATACGCTGCACCCGCACGGTGGCGCGGCCTTGGGGGCAGCACTTTCTCGGTGGTGCGTGCGCCCCAATTGAATGTGACATTATAATCTATGGTCTTTATTTTCTTCATCCAGCCTATCTTAGACCCCTGATATCGGATGTGGTAGTACATCCTTCTGGCGTAGCTTTTCTGGGGAAGAAACTTTAGTCTGTTCATGTACGCAAGCTTCGACCTGGCCTCTCGTATCTCGTGGGTGGACCATCCCATTTCCCCGGTTACCGCTGCGTCGAAAATCGAAAGAACAAGTTTCCAAGGTTATGCGACATCAAAAAATAGCCACAGATCCCCGAAAGAGGTCTGCGACCGAATTAACAAAACCAATGGATCTTATAGTGCTTTCACCATCCCCCTGTTATCCTGCAACGGAACCTGTCCAGAAAGTCTAGAGAAACAAGTCAATATTCTCGGTGAACATTTCTAGTTTGTTTCAAGTTCCAGGCACTATTCACCATCATTTCTTCGGCTAAAACGGCAGAAAGAAGCCAGGACCATAGACGCTCCTGGTGGTGCACGGGAGCCGTATAATAGATCCTTCACCCCTATTGAACTAAAGATGGTCCTTCATAGCGTCAAACCCTCGGCAACTGGTCCTGACGGTATCCACTACTTCATGTTGAATCATCTCCACCCGTCTACACTTGATCTGGTTTTATACTTTTTCAACAGAATATGGGAAGAGGGACGTTTTCTATCAGATTGGAGAACGATTATCCCGGCCTCTACTTAAACCTGGAAAGAACTCGGATGCTGCTACTAGTTACAGGGCAATAGCATTGACGAGCTGCTTGTGTAAACCCCCGGAAAAAATTATTAATAGACGACTGATGCAGCACCTGGAAAAACATTGCATCGTGGATAAATACCAGTGCGGTTTCCACTCGTCCCGCTCGACGCAGGATCAATTAATTCGATTGGAGACAACTGTTCGAGAGGCCTTTGTCAATAGACAGTATTGCCTCTGTATTTTTCGATCTCGAGAAAGCATACGATACTGCCTGGCGGTATGGAATTTTGAGGGACTTGATTGGACATTAGTACCCAGGGCCGCATTTTCCATGCCATTGAGAGCTTATTAGGTAGACGCGCCTTCCGAGTAAGGCTGGGATCTGTACACTCACGATGGTTTGTACAGGAAAACTGTGTTCCACAGGGCGGTGTCCTAAGTGTTACTCTGTTTGCTATAAAAATCAATTCTATCGCGCGTGTCATACCACCATCAGTCCACTATTCGCTGTATGTAGATGACCTCCAGATCTCTGTTTCCTCATGTAACCTTGCAATCTGCGAACGGCGTGTTCAACTGACTTAGTAATGTGATAAGGCGGGCTGACAATAACGGATTTAAGTTCTCCACGGAGAAGACTGCTTTTGTTTGTTTTTCACGAAAACGTGGTGTGATGCCGACGCCTTCTTTGACCATATACAGTGCACCAGTTCAGATAAAAACGGAGCATAAGTTTCTAGGGCTTATATTCGACTCCAAGCTCTCTTTCAGCCAGCATATCAAAATGCTAAAATAAAAATACCATAAATCCCTTAATATTCTGAGAGTTCCCTTCCACATGACTTGGGGCTCTGATCGACTGCGCCTTCTAAGAATCTATAGGTCGATTGTGTGGTCATGCCTAGATTATGGATGCTTGGTGTATCAATCAGCGAGTGCATCAACACTGAAAATGTTGGATCCAATCCATCATGCAGGGATCCGACTTGCCACCGGTGCGTTTCGTACATCCCCCGTGCTTAGCCTCTATGCTGAAGCTAATGAAATGTCTCAAGAGAAAAGGCGAGATGTTCTAGGTCTAATGTATTCCCTTAGGATACGGTCTGTAGTACAACATCCGTGTCGGGAACTAGTCGAGGGAACACGTTTTGAACGAACCTTCCTAAGCAAACCCGCTGTTAAGCCTCCCTTTTCATTGCAGAACAAGACTGCGGCCGTTTCGGCTAGCCTTCACACAAACCTACCTGTTGCTCAGCTTTTGGGAACAGTGGCATCATGGGAACATGGTCTGCTCATCACAGACTTGTCACTTACTGAGTACACTATGAAAAATACCCCACCAGAAGTCTTAAAACAGGAATCCTTTAAAGGGATACTGAACCAAGGAATTTAGTGTCCATAATAAGTGGCGCACGTTCTTTCCACGAGCCAGCAGCCGCCGGTGTGCGCGAGCACATGCAACGAAAATGACGTCACAGACCTCCATTCGCGCTTAAGAGGACAGTGAAATGCGTGGGCTTCGGGCCAAAGGAAAATAAAGACAAGTTTTTCATATAGACAGAAGTGTCTGGTGTAAAAGGTAAGCGATTAATTGGTCTAACAAGCACGTAGCTTTCACTTGTAAAGATGAAAAGCTTGTCTTCATTCTCCTTTGGCCCGAAGCCTATGCATTTCACTGTCCTCTTAAGCGCGAATGGAGGTCTGTGACGTCATTTTCGTTGCGTGTGCTCGCGCACACCGGCGGCTGCTGGCTCGTGAAAAGAACGTGCGCCACTTATTATGCGCACTAAATTCTTTGGTTCAGTATCCCTTTAAGCTGCAAAATACATATAAAGACTACACCAGCTTTACTGACGGCACACAAACCGATTCCTGTGTCGGCTGTTCCGTGATTGGACCATCACTTAATTGTGTGCGGAGGATTAATTCCAGTGCAAACTATCTTGACTGCCGAGTTATACGATTTACTATTGGCCACAGACTATATTATCAAAAATAGGCACCCATACTCTGTAGTTTACACTGATTCACTAAGTGCTCTGAGAGCACTCAGATCCCTTGAGATAGCAAAAAACGCTCAGCTAGAACATAAAGTGGTTTCTGCGGCTAGAGAACAAATTGCAGATAGTCTTTTGTTGGGTGCCTGCCTAGTCACGGGGGTATTCCCGGCAATGAAGCTGCTGATCGTGCCGCTTCCACATGTGCTACAAGGAAGGTTGATATTCACGACATACCCTACCAAGACTACAAAGCGACCGTAAAGAAAAGTATCAAGGTTAAATGGCAAGAGGAATGGTCCCGCGAAACCAACAACAAACTGCATGTGTGAAGCCAATGCTACAGGAGTGGGCGAGTGCCCGTCAGAGGGACCGTTGTTTTGAGGTAATTTTTTGTCGGTTAAGAATTGGCCACACACATCTAACACATGGGTATCTGCTTCGCCGAGAGGATCTATCTGCATGCGAACACTGTTCAGAACCATTAACTGTAGTGCATATCCTTCGTGAGTGCCGCAGTTTTCTTGAGCACAGATGCCTTTACACCTTGCTCTTTTGCTTGGAGATAAACCTTTTACAAATCATACAAACGTTTTTAAATTCCTAGAAAGCACTGGACTTTTATGTTGACTTTAAACTTGCTTTGCAATTCTTAAAATTTTCATCCACATTATTTATATACAGATTCATGCACATCCTTTTATTCTATCACTGGCCACTAGAGTCCTCTTTCCTCTCTAGAAAGCATTTATGAAATAGTCAGTTTTTGGCGCTCTATAGCCTTAGATGCTTTTGCGCCAATAAAACTCAATCAATCAATCAATCACCATTTATTTTTTGTGCAACAAACAAGCAGCTAGTGTTTGCCATTGCCAGGCAAGATGTGTAACCAAAGAAGGCATAGAGATCAGTGTTTTTATCCTTGCCCAGTGCCAGTGTGAGGAAAGTAACAACGAAGAAACAAAATAAAATCGTCCCCGACTCGCAGTGTGGCTACAGCCGATGATCGTCATGAATTGTGCAACGGCATGATCCTTTATTCATATATTTTTTATTTCTTGTTCTTTTTTTGTAGCAGTATCTTTTTGTTCAAACTTCAAAGCCAATTTTTTTTTCTCCACTCTTGCGAAGTTGTTTAACATATTTCAACCTATCTTTTTTTTTTTTTTTTTTTTTTTTTTTACTCCGTGTACGTGCATTCTTTCTTGCCAGGTGTTTGAGGCCACAAAACACATTGACATATTGATTGATTGGACTCCATTTTCATCATGGTTCAAAATAAGAGAGAGTAATGCGTCTTTTCGCAAAAAGCACATAGTAAAACATTTTCAGGCAGGATGAACGGTATCTCACCTCAAGATATTTTATGTGCTTTTTTGTCTGTTCTGTACCACCGGAAAGGCACGTTGTCTGTTGATGGGCATCATCAATATACAGTCAAACTCGCGGTTGTGTGATGTGATAAAAAGGCCGACAATTCTGTCAGTATGAACGGTTTCACGATTTTATTTAAAACCCGATGCAATGCAAAAGCCACAAAAAAAAAAAACAACAACAACAACTGGGAAATAGAAGTCACACGCACACAAAAAAAACAAAAAACTTTTAGCTTTTTTATTTTGGTGAAGACAGAGCAGCGGAGCTGTAGCTCCTTTTTCTCGGCGGTGGCTTTCCAAGCGTGCGAACTGCTCTTCTTTCTCAAGTGAACTTGAAGCGCTCGACGCAGTGGAACTTTAGGCGATAGTGGCCTTGCGGCGGTTGCGGAACCATTCGCGGTGCTGCGCACATCTCTGCTCGTTCCGCTCCCACCCTTCTTCCTCCGAAGAAACGTTGCCGCCGTCGCTCGTAGATGGCAGTAGCTGTCGAGAGTTTGGTGTCATCACTGAGGGCCCGAGCTCCTCTCAAAACATAGCAACCCCCCCACCCCTCCGTCTCCTTGGCGATGCTGCGCAGACTGCGCAAACCGGAACCTCACGCGAAACTTTGATGGATTCAAAACTTTTGTAACCGAGCACAGGAAATTTGAACTTTCAAAGTTCGAAGTTTTAACACTTTACAGTCGAACCTCTGGTATGTTTGTCCAAACCATGTATTGGTGTCGTTTTCTGCGACTTGCCAGTTAAGATGATTAGCAGGCACCCTCGTGACAACGGAACGCAGAAAAAAAGAAAAAGAGCCTGTTCTTATTGGACGATGCGCTTTAGAGTAGCGACCTTCACCGTCGTCCTCGGAAAGTTTCGGCCGACATGAGGGGATTAAACTTCGCCACCCCCGAACAGAAGAAAGAATGTCTAAAATAAGCTGATTCGGGCACGACAGAAATATGACACCCTTCCGGGGGTGTTAGGATGATTGGTCTTTAAGGATCATTACTTCGGGCACCCTGTGCAGGCGAGCTGCCTTCGAGTTACCATTAGCACTTTTCAGTGGGAAAGGCTACGAACTACCAATTTTGAAAACCTTTTGTTTTTATTCCCAAGAATTCACTCAGAGAGGCAAAACGAGAGGTGCTAGTGTTATTGTGAACAGTGTCAACGTTATTGGCTGTCACTGCTTGTTTTTCTGGATATATGTTAAAATAACCGGTCAGGATAAAAGTGTAGTCAGGACATAATTTGATAAAATAATCGTACTTATTTCGTCGGCCGCATTGTACCACGCGTTCTAGTGTAGGGCTTTTTGGCAAATGTTTCGTCACATAATAGCCGACGCACAAATTTCCCGTGGTAATATCAGAATCTGAAATTTATTATAAGGATCCGAAAAGGATGTCTATTTGAACTCGGCGCCGGTGATCAGATGTTCTGTCGCACATAAGCAGTGTTTCGTCTTTTTGGTAAATACTGAAAAATTCGAAATTTAACCTTCGAACTGGTTTATCAAAATAAAAAAAACACAGAAAAACCACGAATTGGATCTGCCCTTAAAATTAAACATCTGAAACCTAAGATTCACGGGAAAAAAAACCTGTATTACAGCTTTATTTTGTTTTGAACGGGAACACCGCCCACACTGAACTGTCCGCGAGGCTGCTTCTTCCTCCGGTCTCCTTATCGCCTATCTTTCTTTTATCGGTACACGATTCACGCCGCGTATGCTCCATTGGAGGTAAGGGAATCCAAAGTCCTGATAAACTCCAATTTCTTTGCGAGTCAGCCTGGTCAACCTCCAGAGTACCCTCTATCTAGCTCGAGCTTTTATTGCTTCGAGCGCGTCTCCACGCTTTGGTGCTGCGCCATAGGTTTGGTAGGGTTTTGTGTTTTCGGGGTTTATTTTTTTCTAGAATTCGTGGATGCTTTCTCGGGTTTTACTTTTCCCCGCAGATTCGGTGTTCTCCGTTGGCAACTTTTGGTGGTGAACGAGAAAACGGGGTTTTTCAGAAATTATGTTGAAGAAAATGGGGCATGTGCTTCCCCAGCCTCTGCGGAATATTTGCGTGACCTGAATGATCGAAAGTCATCCCCGTCCCGACGAGGAAGAGTAACAAGATGTGGGGATCCAGAGCGAAAACCAGCCTCGCCGACAGTTCATTGGAGGCAGTGTTTTGTGCCAAAATAAAATTGTGGATGAAGACTTTCTTCGCGCAAAGGTTCGGTTTCTTTATTCAAGGACCGATTTTGATAAAACCGATCCTTAAGGGTTAATTTTGTGGCTTATCGAAATTTACCGAAAACCCTATACCATAGTCTTATGTCGCGCGAAGTGGGCACAAAGTTAAATGAAGATTCCATTATCCCCGCGTCGAAGCGGAAGATATCGAATCATGTCTCTCCTCTATATTTATACGCGCGTTTAAACAAAGATCCTACACGCAGTGAGGTGCGCAGCGAGTGTTCCCTCCCTGTTCTCCCTCTCTCTCTCCTCTTTTTTTTTTTTTTCTTTAAATCCTGCGGCCTCCCCTTTGGGGGCTCCTCTGGATCTGTCGAGTCGCACTTGGATAGAAGCGTCGGCATCGGCAAGCTCAATTAAAGAGACAATGAAGATGATTTTATTTAATTTTTTTAAATGGTGTTTTTATGCTTCTTGGGAACATAGCATGCTGCCCAATTTTTTGTAGACATTTGTGACGGGTATTTCTGTGCCTACGAAAGAAGTAAAGAAACCGAAACTGAACCATCTCCAGTCTCGTTTCTGGGCCTCTGAAAACGGATACGTAGGAGTGACGTCAAGTGTGAATAGTCGCTATCGGTAGTATTTAGGACATCGGGACTCTGGTTACCGCGGTCGGTTATAGCAGCGCGGTGGCGCGGTCGTTTCGTCGAATCTGTCTACAGGTCAACATGGACGGCAATGCCGCTCTCGCGAGCGAGTTCGAGCTTCCGATCAGTGACCCAACATAAACGGAACGGGAGTACGTGTGTGGCGCCCTCCGCCATCAGCCGACGGAGACCTACGGAGACCGCCCAGCCGGTAACGAGCGGCCCGTATGCCGAATGCCCATAGTTGCTCGTTGGCCGTTTCGCGTCCAGCGTAACAAAAAAACAAAAAACAAAACAAAACCCAGCAACAACGGTTTAGTAATCATTTCCGGTCCGATTTATACTTTTCATGGTTATTCAAGCGGAAATTGGAACAGTATTTCTAAAAATCGCGAACCAAAACGTGACCAAGGGCACGTCTCTCGTTTCGACCAATCGCTGACGTGTCTCTTGTGACGTCGCGCTTCTTGGCCCCGCATCGGTCACGTGAGCTTCGCTTCTCCCTTAACTCTAGAGGCGTTGCCCCTGTCGATCCCAGTACGATTATTACCGCGACTATTGAGCGGCACACAAGCGCCGGTTCCGGCTGAAATTTGGGCAACGTGGTCTGTCATTTACGCTGATGATTGCAAAACCTTTTTCTACAGCAGCCTCCGCAGATCGCGAAAAAACAAGAACCACAGAAGCTGTAAAAAGCCCTCACTCTAAAAAAAAAAAAGAAAAAAAAAGGTATTATTTTACACCTTTCTGTCCCATATAATGCACCCCAAAACTTCAATTCGACGTACAGCGCCCTCTAGTCGAACAGACAGCACCAAATTTTACGAGGGGCTTGATAACGGTGAGATATAACTTATTAAATAGCTAAACTATGTATCAAAGACCACAAAAAGAAAACACAGGTTTTTCAGTAGGGCCAAGAAAACCCCGATTATTATTATTATTATTTTGTAGTTAGTAACACGTACACTAACTATTTTAATAAGTTGTACCACACGGCTATCAATCCTCTCGTGAAAGTTCGTACCGTCAGATCGTCGTCAGTGTGCTGTACGTCGAACTGAAGTTTTGGGGTGTATTTTATGTTACAAAGGGCGTAAGAATACACCATTTTTTTAGAGTGCTGACTCACGCCGCGCAAGCTGTAACGTGATGCTCCAGACTTGTTTTTGGACATTTAAAATATTTTCTAATCTAAAAAGAAAATTTGAGGCCCTGTTATTTATTAGAAAGATCACTCACCAAAATGTTATACGCGTCCCTTTAATAAATAAACCATTGTTAAGCGGCAAAGATAGGAATTAACGAAACCACTCCGTGCTTTGACATAGCGCGTCGTCCACTCGAATCCTACCAGCTGCGTCACAGGCATACCTTGGCATTCTCACTCATTAATGCGATCACTCACGATCCCTCACGCTCACCGTCAGATTTGAAGTGATCGTGAGTGAGGCCGCGAGTCTCGAAAAATTGTGAGTGTGAGTGTGATCGTGAGTTATGTGAACTCATGAGTATGAGTGTAAGTGTGAGTCCTAAGAACTCATGAGCGTGAGTCATCGTGAGTGTGATCGCCAGGTCTGAGAACTCATGAGTGTGAATGTGAGTCCTGCGAACTCATGAGCGTGATTTTGATCGTGTGATCGTGAGTTCTGAAAATTCTTGAGTGTGAGCTTGAGCTCTAAGTGAAGTACTCATGAGCGTGGGTTTTGAGATCTCTGAGTGCGATTGCCAGTTTCGAGGCTCATGAGCATGAGGCTGAATCAAGACGTGAGTCTTAGGGTGGATATGAGTCCGGTGATTGCATTAGTCTGTGTGATGACATGAGTCAAGACCATGGCCATGATAAGTCGCGGTGAGCGCTCGTATTATCTTAGCTGGGTTGGTCACGTGAGCTCACGGGCCACTGGGCGAGGAGACTCGCTTCGCAACTACTGCGTGGGGTTCACGGTTGGTTTGGGTGTCGCTCGCCTGCTCCTTCGCCGTGTAAACGCGCTTGGTCCTGAGGAGGGCGGAGGAGGAGGGGGGGTGCTTGTTTTTGCAGGCTCCTCCTTGCCAGCGCCCTCCGCAATGTCTCAACCAGCTGTGGAGGCAGAGGGGGTATGAGGAAGGGGGGGGGGGGGGGGGGGGGGGGAGTCGCTTTCGTCTCTCCTCGGCGTTCGCTCTTCGCTTCACGGCAGACGGCGAGACGCCAACGGATTGATGGCGCCTCGAGGCGGCGCGGTAACGTCGGGGTTGGGGAAGCGCTCCAAACGGTTAGCGCCCCTCTTTCTGTGGCATAGAAAGGCTCGTGTGGATTTTGGCTCCAGGTGCCAGGTTGGTGCCGGTGGGAATATAATTTTATGATAGCGTCAGCTATAATGTTCGCACGGCTGCGATAAAATTAAGTGACTCGCATGATCCTCATCAGCACCCAGTCGCACAAACAATTTTATCTTTCCGCGTACCTCACCGTACCTTTCGCAAATGAGTCATAACTCAGGAAGTGCAACAAAGGCGGTGTCATGATCAATCGAAGCTTCGAGTAAGATCTTTCACATTGTGCGATATCATGCTTTTATGTGTCGTTCGGGGCAAAATGGCGCAAGTGCATGATAGCCAGCCGGAAATGGCCAGGCGGCGCCCCGAGAGTGCTGCGTTCAGCGCCACAAGCGGAGTTGTCTCTGTTAATGGGGCGGCCAATCTGCCCGTCGAGCCGTGGCGAGCGGTGGCGACCCCGATTTCAGCAGTCCCCGTGTGCACGTGCGCGCCATGTCCTTGGTTCTTTTATGCGGTTTTTTAAGACCATCGGGAGCCTTGATAGGTCCAAGTGTTTAGAGCATATTTTAGAGTTGTCATTTGGACACCAGTTTGTGTTGTCTTCACCACTTGTGGGGTCACTCTATATTAATCGCCGCCCTATCGGTCTGTGATTCGCTCGTCTCACAGGAAGTGACACAACACAACGAGAAGGAAGCGAATGGGTTTACTGTACTTCCCGGTTGCCCGTCTTCGAGAGCCGGCAGTCCGGTCCCGCCGACCCTAGTTGTCACCCGTCGTTCATGGCTTGCAGTCAAAGACCGTGTCCACGCCTCCTTCCCACGCCATCGGCTAGCTGTTCCGGACTATCACAGCCAGAGTCTCGCTGCGGAACCACTCCGGCATCGTCATGGCCTAGGCCGGTAAGGCCAGGGCTTGCCGTTTCCGTCGGTCCTGATCCGAACCTCGCTGGTGGAATGCTCCGGGGATCGCCATGGGCCAGACCAGCCAGAACGGCTCTATCGTTCCTGCCCGGCCCCAGCCTTGTGTAGCACGCTCTTCCTCTTTCCTCGCCGGCTGGCCCACGCTCGCGCCTCGCTCGATTGTCCTTTTCTTCTCCCGTCGCCCCCACGACACTAGAATAAATGTGGGTAATTAGAATCGAACTCTGCATGCTAGAGAAGGGTGCACAAGCCTGGTGTAAAAAGGTGACAGGCAAAAAAGTATACGTGTGAGAAGGATATTTAAGCTCTGCATGGAGGTGTTCTTAAAGAAAAACTTTTGCATCCTGTTTTCTGCAGGCCTTCAGCTTTGTTACCAGACTCAGCATTAAATTTGGTAGCCGAAACAAACAAAATTTTGTACTACGAAAATCCACTATTTGAAAACTCGCAGGTTTGGAAAGTTTTGGTTGCGACCGCGCGTGCCGAACGGCGCGCGCGGTCGCAACTGAATGCACGCATATACTACTACTCGGGTCCATATCACATGAGCGAATGACGTTTTAGCGAACAGCGACGTTTGAGCGAATTGACGTTATAGCGAATAACGGGGGCGCGCGTTAACCCATCCGCCGCGCTGCGCTTTACGCCGCTTCGCGGCGACAGTTTGCGGCGGCTCATTACAAAAATGTGAACCCATTTGGCCCACCCGAAAAAGCCGCTTCGCGGCGTCCGACTATTCGCTAAATTGTCATTCGATGAAACGTGGGCGTTCGCTAAGACGTCATTCGATCAAGTGAGTGCCTCCCCTACTACTCTGTCCTCCACGCCCTGGCTCTGCGCGGGCAGAGCCAGGGCGTGCGCCTGACTCGGAAAGAGGGCTTGGCATGCTCTCTTGACCAACCAGAAGCCGAAAAGAATGCCCTAGCGGTGGTAGCGAGAAACAGTTCTGATCAAAAGTATGGCTCGTATACGGTTTTAATAAGCGCGTAACAGTGAAGTGTAGTAACTCTTTGTTGTTGAAAATAGGGTGCACGTGTTGTTTTGATCATGATCATGCAGAAAGATGTAAGAAACGAATGTGCCGCTCAACTCTGTTTTGCTCGGACAGCGTGTGACCGCTTGGTCGGCAGATTCCCGGCCCTCGGCTCTTGGCGTAAGGATTATGTCGATCCTTCCGCTAGTCGCACTCTTCCACCATCATTTTGGATGAGCGTGATTGAAACATCACGTGTACCATATTTTCAGTCACCGAGAGTCACTCCGATGCAGTTATCAGGTTTGTTTCTCGTGACCACCGCCAGGGTATTATTTCCGGCTTCTGCTTGGTCACATTCGAATTTCTGAAGACGCACTGGAACACGCCCAGCCCGCTTTCGGCCAATGGCGCCTCCTCATTTGACTCCTATAGACGCTTTACACACGCGCCAGATTGAGCCGCCATAGCCGCCCTTTTCTTGTCTTACCGAGATGCCGAGTCACTGAAGCGGGCGTTGACGGGTCTTCACAAGGGCCTATGCTGGGCTCAAGAACACAGTAGCATCTAAAATGGCAATAACCTGTCCTGCTGTGGTAATGATGAAGTGAAGCGAACGGAATTAGAGGGAACAAAAACTGAAGGTCAGCTATGGCGGCGCCCATGCACAGCTGCTGTAAAGCGTCTATAGACCTTTGTCCGGAAGTGCTCTTTTTAGCCTCGACCGCAAGGAGGCTAAAACAAGGAGGCGAAGGCTAAAACACCGAAGGCTAAAACAAGGAGGCGAACGCCGAAGGCTAAGAACGGCGAAGGCTAAGACGCCGAAGGCTAAAACAAGGAGGCGAACAATAATCTCGAACCCAGACGCTCACGGGGAGGGGGGGCTGCGTCGGCTTGCGCCGCCGCTTCCCGTTGAGGGCTTCTTCGCTGGTGTGCCGACTGCCGTTTCGCCGGCATCGGTCCTGTTTACCGCGGTATGTGAGTATAGTGCCCGTAATGTGAGAGCCGTGTGACCATACGCCACTTTGCCGCTGTTGGTTTCCATCTAGCCGAGCCAGAAAACATCTCGCGACGAGTTGACCGCGCCGCGAGTGACGAAGAAGCATACATGGCGACGGTTTGTGCGATTGCTTTGGTGGCTCCGGTGTTGAGTGCCTTCAACGTCCTCGTGAGAAGGTTCCCCTGCCCTTCGTGCCCTTCGAAGTTATTGCAAGCACCACGAAAGATGTGGAATCATCGTCTCAACTACAAATAAGCAGGCCTTCACGAGCAAAAACGGTGCCGAACAGGCGCTCGGCACAGTTGTGTCAGGCTCACGCAGCCAGCGGCACAGTTGTGTTGGTTGTGTCGTCAGATGTTCAACAACGCCGAGGTATTTTCGTTTATCATTTGGAATGGCTTCAAGAGTGGGAAATTAATCTATTTCGCGGATTGTTAACGCCGAGGCGAGTGCCCTCCGTTGCAGTGCCGTCGTCGCGCAAAGTGCAGAGGAAACCGGGTGGCGATGGCGGCGGTGCTCTTTGATCTTGCGCCGTCGGGTTCATGAAGTCCGGAGTAAACGTACGTACGTGCGTCTGCTGGATCGGTGTTTTGGACTTCCTCAAAACTCTTTCTCACTCGCATTTTCCTTGTGAAGCTTAGTAGCTCATTACACCTCATCGTCGACAGCGCTCATTTGACTACGACGGACGAGCCTGCGTGATGTGAATTTCACTGCCTAAGATCCTTGGTGTGCTGTAACGAGGGCTAATAAAATATCACCGCGAACTTCTGAACAAACGAGTCGAAGTTTCGTCTGCTATCATAACTGATCGCCTGTCACAATATTAATCAGTAGCGTTCCTAGACTCCGCCCCCACAGGCACCGTGCTTCGTTGCCCGATAGTGTCTCCTGGTACCTCGTAGAATTCCAGCTCCCTTTCAAGTAAGTACCATCCTCTAGAACTGGCAATTAATAGTTTCGAACCCAGACGCTCGCAGTGTGTGTTTGTGTGTGTGTGGGGGGAGGGGGGGGGGGGACGCGTGCTAACATACTCGGAGCCCTCGTTTACGCCGCTTCGCAGCGGCAGACAAGGCGCCACATTACAAAAGAAAGCTAATCCGAGCTGTCTATGTAACTAGACCCATTCGCTAGTCATTCGATGAAACGTCGTGGTCTCGTTTTCATTCGCTAAAACGGCGTTCGATCAAGTGAACGCCTCCCACTTATTTCGGCTCGGCAGAGCCGCGCTGCCGCAGAAAGGGAAGCAGATCGCGAAAATCGGTCTCAAACGTGCCACGAATGTAATGTCGTATACAAGAAGCCAACAATCAAGCATTTGAAAGCTACAAGAAAGCGGTAGCGAAATATTTACTACGCAATGAACCCGGACTGAAACGCGGATGTCAAGGGTCAGCAGACACCGAGAACATTTAAGACAAGAAAGGTTTACTCTTGTTTTCTTGATCGAGATGGGTTCTCGAATGTTCACGACATCTTATCTGTTGAAGAACGTGTCGCGGATGCTTCTGGTGAAGACATCGTTCACGATGTGCCGGTGCATTCGGACAGCCTGCCGTATCCAGCTCCCCAAAGCAACGCCGCCAACGCAGCCCCCCCTCCTGCCTGCCAGTTCTCTCCGCGTAGTGGCGTGAGCGTAGATAAACATGGCGGCGCCCTTGAATTGGCGCGGACACTGGTCTATACTTCCAAGTTAAACAGACAGGACCCGGCATGGCGTCAGCCTGAGTGAAGCCGGAAGATGCGTTTAATCCCAGACTGCCTTGCGCACCCGTTCCGAGGCCGTGGGGTTGCGCTTGGGTTGCGCACCGGCGGTTCGTCTGCTTTCTAATCTGCTCCGGCGTGTGCTTCACGAGGCTAGCTTTCGATGCGGTCGGCGTCCGCCGTGGGCGTCCACGATGCAAATGGTTTGCAGCGTGAGTGTTTAAGGCCCGTTCACACTCTTGCAACCGAGTACGACCGACAGAGACGAGACTGGTTTTTAAGCCTTTTGCGACTTCTTAGGACCGGATGCGATGCAGCGGAGCTGGTCCTAAAAGATCGCAAGAGGCTTAAAAACCGGTCTGGTCTCTCTCGGTCGAAGTCGGTCGCAAGAGTGTGAACGGGCCTTTATACTTAGCTCCACATTATGTGCGAGCGAAGTCAGAACTGGAAGCGCGAGCCCGTTGTTCTGTGCGTTCCTGGCTTGCATTAGCACTCGTGCGATCTGCTGCTGCTGTTTATTAAAAAATGCGTTGCGCACCGCCATGTCCTTCACGGTGCGTCGTCTAGAGCGTCTCAATTCTAGTCACTTACTTTCTGCTGGGCAACCAGGCGTTCGTTTATAATAATCTCATCCAATTCCGACCATACGGGTTTAAAAGTCTCCCGTTAAGCTCTGTTTCAAATAACAGTGGGTGCCGCCATTACTTTCGGTGCACACAGTCGGGTTGCCACGGAAATGTCATGGCAACGCGGTTGTTTGCACCGAAATTAATGGCGGCGCCCACTCACTAGGCTTCCCATTGGTCAGGAAATGCTCGTTGCGGCTCGTGGCCACGCCTACTTCCGTTACACTTCGCTCCATGCGTTGGGGATAGGGACGCCACCTCCTGCCCATTATAACTTCCTTGTATACTTCCCAACGAATGGCCAAACTCTCTACATATACGGCACTGCTGTCCTCTTGCTCTGCCCCGTATCGACCTCCGAAAAAGGCGTCCCCTTGTTTCCTGCGCATTGTGATGCCACCCTCCGATCGGCGCAGCAAGGAGATAGCAGAGTGCGCCGTCTGCCCGCTGCGCCAATCGGGAGATGGCGCCACATGTAAATAGCATTGCTCATGGTTGTCCGCGAACGCGTCCAACTTACACTTTGACAATTTTTTGATGTCATACTTTACAAAAGAGATCTCAGCCTCGAAATCGCACAGGGTAAATCTCATCTGCTCAGCGCAAATTTGGTAAAGGTTTGAGCTTTCTATGTGCACGCGCCGATTTTTCCGACTCTTTTTGCAGCGGATGATGTCTTGGTAGTTAGTACCTAGTGCTCGAAATTTGAATTTAAGAATTTATTATTCAGATAACTACATCTCCCAGAGAGTCGTAATATAGGGGTTACAAGAAGTAGGATAGAATAGAGTTTATTCACGTGAAATAGCAGACACAAATTGTTTTTGTCCATAAAAGCAGAACCTGCTTGTATGTGGCCTGGAAACCAGCAAAAATGCGTATACATAAAAAATAATAACCATTCATCGTTGGTCGCAATTTGTCAGTAAAGAAAAATAACAACAAAGGCTACAATAAACAAGACAAACGTTCTCGAGTAAATATACAACCATTAAAATAATACATAAAGCAACAATCAGACCTAAAGTAAAATAATATTATATGCTTGCAATTTGGCAGTAAAACACGAACTAGAAATCAATTATACAATGCAATCTCGAGTAAACATAATGTCATCAAAACAAATCAGGCACAACACCACACAGAAAAGCGATCAGTGAAAAGAAAAAAAAAAGGAACGAAACAGTTTTTGTGTTTTTTTTAAAGATAAAATGTGTAATGTTGTTAAAGGCTTAGCCAATTGACACTATTTACTTAGTTCTTTCTTGTGGATTCTTCTGGAGCTTAGGCTATTTAAAGACTGCTCCTCATTAAACAAGGAAGCGAAATAGAGATTTCGACACCTTTTCCCACACCGCAAATTGGCTACTCCATCGAAATGGACGCGGCGTAGCGACAACGTCAAGAACCTCAGGAGAGGAGGTCGTTTCGACTCTGTCGTCTGCCATCGCTGCTTGGTTCTCGTAGGCAGCATAGAAACAAACATTGTTTCCAGTAATTATTTTTATGTTCCCACTGTGTCATTCCTACGCACTGACTAGAAGAAGGTTTCTACCGTCAAAAATCACTTTGCTTTCATATGTAACACCGAGTTTACGCTGCAGTGCAAGAGATTTATGGTGGTCCGCGTGCTGAACGCCGAAATCGACCTTCTTTCGTCCACCATTTTGCCTGACCAGCGCGCCCCCTATAGTTTGTTGGAGTCGCGGATACCCGAACACGCCTCTCCGACTTGACGCAGCCGCGGGTGAGCCGCTGTCGGCACCACTGATCTCCTCTAGGGGTCTGGATGGCGCATTGAGCAAGCAGGTATAAAACCACTAGAAGTAAGCGGCTTGTGTGTCGCAAGCAAGACACAAGCGAACATAAACCAAAACATCGAGTGAACGCACTGGGAAGCCCAGCAGACGCTCGGCTTCCGGGATAAGCATAGAACTTCCGGTGGCTTCACCTGCGTGAGGCTCAGAGAGCAACTACGCGCCATCCAGCCCCCCCTTCCCCCCCTCTTCCCCCTATGGTAGATGGAGATTAGTTGTCGGCAAGGCGCAGGCAAAGCGCCGGCATAAGGATCCCCAGGTCGTGGGTTCGAATCTTGACCGAGGTGCCCGCAATCTGACGTAGGCAATTATGGAGTAGACGCCGTGTAACCGAGCTTTCGGTTGCACGTCAAAAGATCCACAGGCGGTCCAAATTAATCCAGATTCCTCCTCTGGGGCCTGCCAAATGACATTGGTTGGTTTTTTCACGTAAAGCCCCCATACTTGACTTATGAAATGTCGATCTTCCTTGCTTTGTCTTCTGCCTCCGATATTCCATACTAAGCTTCAGAAGCAATGTTGTTCACCATCTCTCTTAAAATCATCTATAAAGATTTTGCCTTTTATACCGCACAATGCGCGTATAAAGTAATACACATCATAGAAACACAAACAACACTCACTGAACAATGAGAAAAAATCGTTTATAACGTTAGATCTTTCACTTCTAGATGTGAAAAAAACCTGACAATTTTACGATCAGGACGATTCCAGTCGCGAGTAGTAATTAGGAAAACGAGTTGGCAAAAACATCGGTACGGCAGTTATGCTTTCGCACAACTCTTAGATGATCGTTCCTTTGTGAAATAAAAGATGGGTCCTTTATAGATGTGCTACTGTCGATGCCGGTTTGATCATTATAAGTAGCATACAAATGTCATACTGATTATATAAAAAAAGTAACAGGCATAAAATATCGTAAGAATTGTTTTGTATCAGAAAGCAATAACATTATTTCACAATTAGTTTATCTGCTTGATTAGAGCGACATTATATAACCCAGCCTACTAGATATTTGAATTTAATACAAACATTTAGTGTAAAAACACTTAAAGGGGCAGTGCAACGATTTTCAGGCTTTGGCCAATTAACTGCGGAAATTAATCTGCGTCACCTAGGGAACGAAAAACTTAAACCGCATTTTCTTGCAAGAGCTAATTCTTATTATAAAAAAAAAAAAAAAATGAAACAAATCGAAGGTCGAAGTGCCTCTCAACTCTCCACGCCGACTTTCGAGTGACGTACTCTGAGGGTTCACGTGGTTTCCCCTTGGGCCCTCTCTTCAGAGACCCCAGCCGCTTCCTCCGAGATTGTAGACTTTCCAAGGATTAGCCTCGTCGAAGGTCGCGGCGAGCGATGGACACAAAGGACGGAGCAGCGGAGGGGGACAGTGTTTGTTGACTTCCGCGTACAAGAGACGACGTCATTTTAGTTCCCGTAGCCGCCACAGGCGGCTGCAGATCGGCAAATAATTCGTTTTTTGCCTTGCGATTACGCAGCAGATAAGCAGTTTTTCGGCGAAAGGTGACGCGTTTTTGTTCACTTGGGCTTGTATAAACAATATGAGAAAGGCAAACTGGCGATTCTTTCAACATTAAAACCGTTGCACTGCCCCTTTAAAGGGGCCCTGCAAGGACTTTTTACTGTTTTTTAATTTGCACCGAACCCGAGCGCACTGAACGTAGTAACTTAGTGAAACTTTTCTTTTCGCGAAATTCGCTTTATTTTAAAAGTTATATGCAATTTAGAATTACAAAAACAAGCAAAAAATAACCTCCTTCATGGCTGCTGGATCCCATCAGCTCACTGCGTCGGCTGCATCCGGACTTAAAGGGTCACTACATTTTTGAAAATGATTGTTTTTGATCTTATATATTGTTTAAAATCTTTTAGTTCCCACATATACCAAGTCCTATATTACAAAACCGCATATTCGTATCAGGGCTATAGAAAAACACGTGGACTCTTTTTTTCTCGCGGATTGCATTGTGGGGATCAATGAAAGCACTGCAATACGCACAGATTCCGAATGATTTTATTATAACTTGTTGCGAAGAGAGTCTGATAGGTACGAATTCGGATAAGACTCCTCTTTTTATCAGCGGGTGAAGCCATCGCTTGCAACTCGCCGACAAGTGCCCTTAGGCGACCACCTCACTCGGAAGAAAATTCTTCCCAAAAACGGCGTGTCGCGATTTTTGAACAAGCTTTTAACGAGGAAATAAGCTACGCACGATTGTAATTTTGGGTTCGTTTTGATGCTTAGGGCATCTAGATTGAGTTGTCAACACAAAAGGACGATCTCAGAATCGACTTCAGTGCCCCTTTAAAGTCAAACGGAGTGGAGATAAAGGTCGGTCTGGTTTGAGGGCTTTTTACATTGAAGAGAGATAGTTTAAAACCTGCCCGAGTACGCATGTTGGGAGTTAGAGGGGAGGATCGGAGAATGAAGTATCTCGCATCAAGGGAGCCACAGCTTCCAGATCCCACTTAGGGTTTATGGGCCGCCAGGACAAACGGGTAGGCCTCTGGTCTTTCGGTATCAACCTCAACATTTTGTGTACTGAACATTTTCACCTGAAAGCCGGCACCTGTCACGGCTTGTTTGACCACATGGCCGGTGACATTTGCCTGGGGAAATGTGGCTGTTCCCACGGAATAGCCTTTAGAGCCACCCATGCCCACCAAGACGAGCAGGCCGCCAGGCTTCACCAGCGTTCCTACATTGCAAACCGCCCTTCGAAAAGATTCGTGGTTTTCCGCGGCTGCTTCCAGACAGTTGCAGGAGAGAACAACGTTGAAGGTTTCCCTGTGTTCCTTGGGGAGAACACCGGGCTCCAGGATGTCGCAGGGAACCACCTTGCGGACGGAGGAACGTGCACGCTCTAGAATCTCTAAGGCTCCTCTCTTGATGTCGCTGCAAAGCGGAAGGAAGAAAATCTGGTCACCTTATGTGGCAGAGAGAAAGGCCCATTCGAACACGTCCTAGGTAAGAAGGCTAAGCGGAGCGCAAATTCGTCTGCTTCTTGCACAGGGGTTGCGATGATGTCCAGAACGCCGAGCTCTTATTGGCTTATTGAAAAAAAAAAGGCTCGAGATATACCTAAGCACTTCCTATGAGTTGTGAATGCGAAAGCACGCACGCCGCTCTTCGCTCCCTTCTTTAATCTGCGGCGTACAACGCGCTGACCTTGGGCGTGGAACGGTGGAGCCGCTGCCTCGCGGACACGCAGCGCCATTGGCTGAGCGATCGTTCAAATTGTCGTGATCCTCGCGGTGCGAGGAAGGAACAGACAGCAACGTAGTTCCCAGCAGAACGAACTCCTTGCCCTAGTAGCACCGAATGTTGCCACAATGTTACTGGAATGTGGTCCGCCAACGTTGTGTATACGTGGCTAATGTCCGCAAAATGTCATGTCGCTGGAACGTTATGTGAAAACATTCCCGTAACATCACAGTAAACATTTGTGCTATGGATGAAGAAAGAATAAACAATTAAAACAGGGACAACACAACTACATCTTTCATATGAAAGATGTAGTTGTGTTGTCCCTGTTTTAATTGTTTATTCTTTCTTCATCCATGACCTAAACCAACACGCTCTTCTACTAAGCATTTGTGCTATGTTATGCCCTCAACATTTGTGCTATGTTATGCCCTCAACATTAGTGGAACATAATTTATTAACATTGTTTATATATTTCCAATGACCACACAGCAAACATTTGTGGTATGTTTTGTCCTCAACATTCGTGTAACATTAACCTGGTGTCTCAAGTAGCAGCCAGGCTCTTTGAATCAACCGCAAAATTTGGTTTCTTAACCTATTGCGCTAGGAGTTTTTGCAGCGTTGCCCACAGGCGGTGCATTTTTTTTAATAAAAATTGCAAAGAGCGAACTTACCTGAGGAAAAAGTAAAGAAAGAAAAAGGGTTAACTCCTTTGGAAACCCAGCGAAGGCACCGGTCTTCAAACAATAGGGCGCCCTATTTTTGAAGACTGTTGCCTTCGCTGCATTTCCATAGC
The DNA here is from genome assembly GCF_016920785.2 of Ixodes scapularis. Classification (NCBI taxonomy): domain Eukaryota; kingdom Metazoa; phylum Arthropoda; class Arachnida; order Ixodida; family Ixodidae; genus Ixodes; species Ixodes scapularis. The sequence continues at coordinate 7,808,801 of NW_024609836.1, read as the reverse complement.
AGTTAAGCCTTTTTCTTTCTTTATTTTTTCCTCAGTGAGTTCACTCTTTGCGATTTTTATAGAAAAAATACACCACCTGTGGGCAACGCTGCACAAAATCCTAGCGCGATAGGTTAAGAAACAGAATTTTGTGGTCGATTTAAAGAGACTCGTTACTATTTGAGACACCCAATATATTGCCAATTGACCACTACTTTTCAACATGAGCTACATTATAAAAAAATCAATTTACCCACAACAAGGACAGCTAAAAACGGACGAGCACACATACATAGCCGCAGTGTGCTAGCCCCGTTTCTATCTTTCCTCGTCTTGGGCAAATTAGTCGCAGACTAGCTCTCTCAGCGATTTCACCCCACCTTCGCCTGTGTGAAAGTCGTCCATCAAATAGCACTGCTGCTGAACCGCTCTTAGAAGTTATTCACTTCACTTGAGAAAACGTGAGTACTCTTTTCTGTAATCTGCTTTCAATCATGTCGATCTGTCCCAGTTTTATATCGAGGTAATAGCTTTTATAAAAAGCTCAACTTTTTTTTAAACGTTTTTCAGCCAATCAGAATGTTTAACCTTTAGATGTTTGTCGCTCCAAAGTTCTTGCACAAAAATTTTCTGAGCAGAGAAGACACTAAAAAAGGCATTTAGCCTAATTGTGAAGTAAACTTTGCGAGGGGAAAAAAATCTTTCTCAAGTGACAGAGAGATAAAGAACTTCTGGTGATCTTAAAGGACAAACATTGATTTGAATTCCCAAAATAATTAGCACTTATAACCAACAAAGGCTAGACACATTTAGCTAATGAATGGGTATATTGAAGATAAAATGTTTGTCCCAAGTTGCTTTAATACCCAAGTTGACACCTTAGTAACTGTTGAGCACTGCACTTATTGACAACATGTCGGTTACCAGAAATGTAACCTGTAATATATATGCCTCACGGAACTCCAAAGCCAAATTTAGCAGATATATACTCCGTTTCCCCTTCAGTTGAAGCGCAGCATACACTACGAGCCATCCCAGTCAATTTAGCGTCAAGTCTGATGCGGCCTTGAGCTCTGCCTCCCGTTCCACACAACTGGAAGGTCATGTGATACTCTTCCGGCGCCGGATCAGCTGGGATGGCCCATACCATTCACTATGCTTTAACTTAAAGTGAAACGGAGCATAGTGGAGACAGCACTGTAAGTATTCAGACTCAATATTTCGAAATTAATTAGTGTTGATTTTCATTTCTTTTATATTAAACTTTCACAACCAACAAAAGTAAAAGGTTTCATGGATTACCAGTATCCCCAACCATTGGGCAATTGATTTGCATGATAATTTTACAAGTTTTTCTCCAATTGCAAGATTTTGAATTATTTTGGAGTGGATTATCTATTCTCTACAGCAGAAGACTGACTAATAGAACATGCATATCACAAGATGCATTCCCCCCCCCCCCCCCCAGACAATATAATTTCAGCAATATTTTCACTTTGTGACAATTTAAAGCAGTCCTCCACTCTACTTTTCTCTCTCGCATCTGCTCATGGCAAGCAGAGAAGGAAGCAGGGGCTGCTGGGAAAAGTATGCACATCCGTCTCCATCACTTCCTTCCAGCCAATACGTGGCTTGCACATGACGTCATTTCCGATGCCCTCCAGAGAAAAGGGGAAGAAGGAGCTCCCCTCTTATCAGGGTCCCCCTTTGTGCCTCCCGGATTTGCACAGGCTTCGCTATTCTCCTCCCAGAAGATTATAGAAGATTAACCTGTCACTCAAAATTCTTAAAAAAGCAGCTTCCCTCTCCTCCTTTTACATAGTGTTCAAAAGTATGCGATGTGACATCAGCGCAAGGAGCCTATAGGAAGTTACAAAAGGAAGCTATCTCCTTGAAATAGCAACCACCTTTCAGGCAACCATGTAAAATCAGTCTTGCCAAGATGAGTCTTGCGCCCTAAATAGTTATACTTTATTTTTTTTTCAAGGAAAATGCATTTTATGACATGGGTGTCCTATCCATGTCATTCTAACTTGTTCTAACTTTTTTAGTGGCCCTCTAAGAGGCACCTGTCACTGACCATAAAGTAGGACGCTTAGAGGAATCCAAAAGATTTGTTGAGATAGGGTTTATTTTCATAAATCTTCCAAGTTTTACATTGCACTCAGTAGAAGCTGTAAGCTCAGCCAACTTGAGTAAAATAAACTGCGAGAAAACATCACGAAAAAGGTTACAGCAACAGGACCAGACATATACTGCGGAAACATTTGCAGATTCACTAAGAAACATACTCAACTTCTCAAAAAGTGTAATGAGTGGTAACAACCAAGCTTAAGTTAGCAGAAGAAACATGCAGTTTGAAAGTAACTTTGAACTAAATAAAATTGACTAGATATAAGCAAAGGTGTGTTACAAACGGATCATTCTTGCATCCGTAGGGCAACTGCAAGAGGAAAAAAAAAGTAATTACACAGACGAAAACTATAACAAAAATGTTTAGCTCCTATTCATAGGCAGTATCGACGTTTACCAGGAATAGGTGTGACAGCTACTCGCTTAGTTCTATATACACAGATATTAGATTGTGAAAATAGTGGTAAATAAGTTCAATAAAAAAACCACTAGAGTAACCTGCCACTGATGTTACCATATCTGTTGCTGCTCAAAGTTATCATAAAACGAACATATGTCATATTAATGAATAGAGAAGGAAGAGGAACAGTTACATAAAACTAGAGGGCACACAGTCCCTTATCGCCATCTTGAGCGGAGTGTCACCCTTTCTCTACACCAAGTGTCATTATTAGCTGTAGATTACTCCCAGAAGTCAAAAACTTATTTTCGGAAACCTCAATGAGACAGGCAAATGTCCTGCTTGTCCTCTGTCAATAACATAAACGTCATAATTATTGTGATCAATAAATTACATGGGTCCCCACCCCCTAACCACCTAAAAAAAGCTGTGCACATGGCAGGCTTCATGTTTCTTGGTAATGACATTAACGAGATAAACACTCACTTTTCTCAGCACTGTTTCTAAAGTGCAGTCAAGGTCAGAAAAACAAACTGACATATTAAGGAACATAATTTCCACATCAAAGGTCACTCAATGCCTGGAAAGTAGTTATAAAAGGGGAAGTCAGAGTGAAAGAAGCTGACTATAAACATAATAGTGTAAAAAAAGTGCTTGCCTCTTTCTACAATGTCACCTCTAGGCAGAGGCAGCGCCCTCCTGCAAAAAGCATATTAAAGAGTAAAGCTATACAGGGCGTTCCTTTTATTCTTTACAGAATTGAAAAAAAAAAAGCTGATAGCTACGTGGATTCGTCTTCAGTGTATGTTTGTGGGGCTTGGAGGGCATATCAGGGGATAAATGTCACAGTATGTTGGCTAACAAAAATCTGTTAATTAACTTTTTCATAAACGGTTTAATGGGCCACGTTGCAATTGCAGTTTTAAAGGGAGCCATTAGTAAAGGCTAACCCAATTTATACAGTTTGCAAAAAAAAACAAAAAACATTAAGATATTTATTGTTAAATTTTTGCCTTTCTTCGCTTGATTAAAAACCGCGTGCTGAATGGCGCGCCTGGTTAGGATTCGTAGAATAGTGATGGATTTGTCTCGGGTTCATCGTCACTATCTCTACAGCGTGCCTTTGATAGACGCGCCGGCGTCACTCTTCTGAGATTGTGACAGATGAACAAAAGTGGCTATGTCACTCTTCTACCAAGCATAATCAGGTGCGCGTTTTGAATCAAGCAAAGAACGACAAAATTTTAACGACGAGTATCACAAAGCTCATTGTCTTTTCGCAAATTACCTCCATTGGGATGGGCTTTATTGATTGCTTCCTTTAGAACTGCAATGGCAACATGGCCAATTAAGCCATCAAATAAAAAGTTAATTATCAGTTTTTGTTAATTAGTGAACATACTTTGACTTTTATCTCCTTACCTAATGTACGCCGAGCCCCAGGAACATACAGTGAAGCGGCATTCACGTAGCTATCGGCTCTTTTTTTTTAAAAGATTTTGTAAAAAATAAGAAAAAACATTCTGTATGCTCAAATCTTAAAAGCTTGCAAAAAAAAAAAAAATGGGTTGTGGATATTTAGACAGCGTGATGTTGATCAGCCATTCAAATGATGCGCATACGTCTACGCTATAGATGATATATTTAGCCAGTGCAGTACAACTGGTAGTCTGGGTCTTTAACATGCGTTACACAGAAGTGATAAACAAACGTGTGCCGGTATGATGATCATTCAAATCGAAATAGACAGGGGTGGGGTTTGAGCACATGATCCGTGGGTTCTGCAGCAAAGGTTTGTGAACAATCGTACTAGCTCTCTGAACAAGTCATAATTAGAAGCTGGGAATTTCATAACCTAAATTGTGTCAAAGTTAACTGAAATAATATGTGAGAGCATTTTAGATTTTTTTTTAAAAATCATTATGTAAAAGTTTTCAAAATTCATGAAGTCTCAAATAAGTGTTATAGCTATACAAAAAAACTTCAAAAGGAAATCGGTTGTATGAATATTTACACTGAAGTGTCAGTCACGGCTCCTTGATTCACAATTATAAGATACACTGAGGCCAGTGCGGGGTAAAAGGTAATCTGAAGTAGCTCAAAGTGCATCACAGTTGTGATGTCAGGTACAAAAAGCATGCTGTTCGAACTCCTGATCAAATAAGGACACTGGAGCGAGGAACCTTTGGCTCCGAAGCAGGTTCAGCATTCATAAATGTAAATACTGAAATTTAAAAATATAAAGAGAAAACTTTAGCATATCCAATAAATGAGGTGACATGCCTTTGACTGTGTAACGGGACCTGGAGGTCTTGCAAAACCGAAACATGGGCTTCTTCTCTTCCCCCTCGCCTCTTGTGCACTGTCCCATCATACGTTCACGAGCACTTGTCAACTGCCTTCTGGCAGATTTCACAAGCACTCCGACTTGTACGGCTGTATAGCTCAATAGACTAGACGTTGGCTTCAACCAGAGGAACACAGGCTCGAACCCCAGCACTCCCACTCTTCGGGTGCTTTTTTATACTGCTGAGTGCACTTTTGTCATTGCCATGGCACACCATTACCATGGCAATGTTGCACACATCCTGTTAAATGCAGTCATGGACACACATCGAGCACTCCAGTTGAAGGGCTGTATACAGCTGCCTCCATAAAAAAGTGGAATCAACTTATGCCAAAATAGAATCTGTAGCAGTCACCGTTTTCTTAACGCGGGCCGCTCCATATCTCAGCCAATCAGCAATGGCTTTCAGCGTTGTGTTTTTCTGAACTACAATAGCTTCCTCACCATTTTTCTTCTTTTGCTCAAAACATCTGTGTACTGCCCCTGTTGCAGGCACAAACATGTGAACATGAAGATGGCAATTAATTTGCAATGATGTTTTTCTTACATACATGTCTATAAAGACCATGTACTAGGTCTACTGGCATGCGATAATAGCAAACGTAACATAATTTAGGTTCATAGAAGTGAAAACAAGTATGTTTGATTTTGAAGCTGGCACCTTATTGGAAGCAAAAGGATAACCAACAATCCCACAAAATATGTTGCAGTAACCTAGCAGGTATTGCTGTGATTTTTAAAAGGACACTGCCTACAACTTCAAGAGCTAATATTGGAATCTCTATTTTGCCAGGATGTTCATAATTGCAAAATCAAAAATAAGTCTTCAGAGAAGATTAAAAATGGCAGTCAATTGGAATTCTTATTGCTACAAAAACCTCTAATGGTGTTATAAAGGCCCCATTACCTGTCACCACACAAACAAGCTGGAGGTGCTCCATACGTAGTTTCCCCTTTCTGCCAGTCATGCAGTAGTTCTTTGCAAGAGCATCTAGCATGCACCGTTTCATTACAGAGCGCGTGACATCTTGCACCGACGAACCTCCAATGAGCGCGAGGTGAGCAATCTGTAAAGAAACATACGCAGTCATGTCTTGTTAATATGGACCCCTCTGATATGGACACCCAGCTATATGGACGAAATTCTCGGCCCCGGCCTCTCGCCGTGCACTTCTGCCTCTATAATATAGAAACCCGCAGCCCAGGCTATGGCCGGCTGTTTTGGGGACGAAATGGGAAAATACAGGCATTTTTGTCTCACTATGTTATTATGGACACGGGTCCACGAAGCAAAATGATAAAGAAAGAATATTAGTGACCTGCAGAGGTCCCGTGTGTACCCGGAATTCACTATTGTCGGCTGTTCCTTGCCCGTCTCGTTATTTTTACGGATGAAAAAGATTAGTGAACCCCTGAGGTCGCAGCGTGCATACCCAAAATTCACTATTGTCCGTTACTTGTCTTTTCATTTTGAATACGGGTCCACAAACGACCCCTCCCCCAAAGAAAAGAAAAAGATAAGTGAATCACAGAGGTCACAGTGTGCACCCTGAATTCCCTATGGTCTGCTGCCCATCTTGAGATAAAACCTGGGTACCTAAAGGTGGTAGAGTTTTTTCGGGCTTTAAAATTAAAAGGCATGTCATCCCCTTTCTACACTTATTGCGGTATGCAAATAGCATCACACAGTGCTACACAAAAGTTGAAACTTTACAGCCCACACTGTTACACAGAAGTTGAAACTTTGCCAAGTGTCTTCCACACATCAAGAAAAAGATGTTAAATGAACCTAACTGTTGTTTTAAGACTTTAGGGCTGGTACTGAATCAAGGATAGTATAAATCTCTGCAAGGTTCATCAGGTCAAGTGAAACCAGTACTGCATTTGCCTATCAGCTAACCAAACTGTCTTCATACAATGCGTTTTTTAGTATGTGTGGATGACCATGGACTGTCGATAGATTCTCGTTCGAGTGTGTGAAGTATTAACATACAAGGGCTTCTTTGTTCTCATCCTCCTGCAGAAGTGTCTTCAACTGTGCAACGTCCTCATGAGATGAGAGTGGCAGAAGGTGGAGGACCGCAGGGATCGTAGTTGGTTTCTTGGGCTCATGACGTTGTGCCTCCAGCTGTCTCAATATTTTAGCTTGGCTCTGGAGCTGCGCCGCAATGCCTCCAAGCAGTCGAAGCACCTCTGCCTGGAATCCTGATAATTTCAAGAATAGCTGTACTATAAATTCATAAGTATAGATTAGGGCTCTGATGAATAGGTAAGATATGACATTACAGTATTTGTATGCGTGATATGAGCTGATCTTACCTGTTCGCTTACGTTTAGCTCCCGGAACATCCGCAGAACTGGACGAAGGGGGCTGCTGATTCTGAGGGACAGGCATTTTTGGAGGCGCAGGAGTCGGAATGAATGTAGAAATCGATGCTTGTGGGTTGCCATGTCCATGTTGTGCAACTGGTTCACTTTCTTGCTCATCCTCGGATGATGACAAGATGTGCCGAGGTGGTTTTCTCTTTCGTTTCTGCGACCCTTCTTCTTCTGTCGCAAGGTCGGATGTCTCCTCTGCTTTTTTTTCTTTGCGCTTGGCATCTTCGTATGTCGCTGAGGGAAGAAAACTCAATACTGTAGCTTATGGCAAAGTTACGTCTAGATGTGAGCCTATGAGCACTTCATAGTTAATAAAGGCATTATTATCACCAATAGTTTACACCAAAAGCCCAGATCATTTTATGTTGAACACATATGTTCGCAGCATCTGGTAGAAATATATTGGCCATGAATGTCATGTACACACTAATATCGGCTACATTAGTGTCAGTATGTGAATACAAGCATTTGGTGTTATTACACTAATACATTCATCCTCCTTTAGCCCATTGTTATTTTTGCATGCAGTGTAATGACTGAAAAAAGCCTACCTCTGCTTATTTCAATCTGAATGAGCACAGTACCAGGACACATTTATATGCCATAATGAGCAATGTGTAACATATATTAAATATAGCAGACTAGCAATAATAGTGGACCGTAAATTTCTCACCTAGAGCATGAACCAGCGCTGCCACACCTCAAAGACAGGCTGTTCTTTAAAAAAATTTGCAGTCTTATTAAATGAGAAGCCCACAACATGTGTCTCAGAAAACACCTTTTCTCAAAAGGTGTATTTTTAGCCTAAATTGTCTCTTCAAGGCTAGTCCCAGCAAGCAGATCATAAGAAAAATGTACTGCATAATTCTGAATTGAGTAGGCATTTGTCAGTACAGGTGGCATATCCTTTTTCCACCAAGGTTGGTGGTTAGAAAAATATGATAATGTGGAGCCTCGCAAGGTGCTGCAAACCGGTTCATTCAGATATTAATCAGGCTTCAAAGTTTGGAACATAATCAGTCAGCAGGTTCAATGAATTTGGATACCAAGTCATCATATTTGTAACTGCGCGCACTGACTCAAGGAAGTAACAAAAACAGCAACCTTGCCAATTTTGCGATTTGGCAGCTGCATCTCAAAACTGCCCGACAGTTTAAAAAGTTGCCTGCTAATTAGCTAGAAAAAAAAAGTGATGGTCACGATTGCTTCATGTGGCAACAGGCCTTGCATATTTTTACAGGCACTTGTTTAGGCTTAATCTATTCCCTGTAATTGCTGTAAGGATTAGAATCTACACTTATGTTTTTCTTTAACTTCAACAATCTTTGATCACATCTTTAGTAGGAAAATTGGCTGTGCACAATTGTAATTTTGGTATTTTTGGAATGCTTACGGCCCATAGTGTGAGTTCTTACAAAAATAGATGACCTCAGAAACATAACGAGGTTTCTGAGATTGTCTACCTGCGGTGATAACTCAATCTACAGGCTGTGAGCTTCCTAAAAATCCAAAAATTACAATTATGCATTGCCTATTTAGTATTTTCCTATCAAAATAGGATCAAAGACCGTGACATACCCCTTTTTGAGCGAAAATATCGTCCCGGGATGGGTGGTGCATTTTCCAGCAGCGGCACCAGCAGGGTGACAAGGGCGCTTGTCAGTCAATGGCGAGCGACGGCAACCCCGTATCTGGGTGCGGACTGCCTTTCAGACTTTTTTAGCTAGCTACTTAATCTCTCATCGTTGGAGTTAGGAATAGCATGGGAGCGAGAAAGAAAATGTCTCCCGCAAGTATTACTAGAACACGCTCCAGGAGGTAGACGAGAAGACATCATTCCCGCTGAGGAAGGCGAGGTGAAAACTATAGTTTGCATGTATTCCTATCGTCACAGGGTTAATATGCGGTTTTGTCTGCTACAGTATATAACAATATCAAGCATCTTCAAAAACCTCTTTAGCGTCCCTTTAGAGGCCAACATACACTACACGCTTTCCACTTTTTTGTACTTCCCTCTCTTCTATGTCCTCCCCGCATCTCTCCCTTCCACAACACGGCTCCCCCTCACAGTTTAGGAGAGCAGGTCGCTAATACGATTAGCTCCCCTGCAGAGGATAAAGGTCGAGTGTCGGTCTTTAAGGGAAAGGAACAGCTAAAATTTGTAAGAATCTTGATCCGGCAGTATTTTCATTACTTAATTATGTAACAGACACTTAAGAATATAACAGAGCCAATAAGCAGCTATGTGGACCAGCAGTTGATTTTTCTCCATAAGTGGCACAGAAGCATAATGACTTTTCAATATAAACTCAGACAAAATCTAGATCTTGTGCCCTAAAAACTCAAAAGTGTAGATGAGTAGATTTGTTTGGTTGAATATTACTTTCTGAATTATGAGTAAATAAGAAGAAACTTCCAGAAATAAAACTACCTGCACTGCATCACACATTCCATGCAAAAAACAAAAGCTTTCACCAGAAATAGAAGAGGGAATGTTCAATAGTGTAAAAAGAAATGCATGAAATGGATGAAGATTAATATAGGTACTACTTGCATTTATCAGTCTCTTTTCAGATACAACGTGAAAGGTAGAAACACTTGAAATACTTAGAATAAAATACTTAAAGGCTCCAAAATAAGACATGTCACGATACATAAGGTAAAGCCTTGCAAGCAAATGACTGTTTGTGGGATTAGCATAGAAATTACAAAGTGCAGAAATAATATTTGATTTCTATTATTGGACTTACAAGATGATCCCATGGCTCTGCATGCGAGTAAAGCCCAGCCAGCGGAGGGCTTTTCGCAATCTTTGACAGCCTTTCTCAGCCTGGTGCCTTTATAGGGTGGCCAAGCTGTGTTGTCGCCTTTCAACCAGTTTGATGGAACTACTGACAACACATCATCATCCTCCATGAAGCTAACATGATACATTATCTGAAAAGAAGAAGTATGCTATTTACTTTCTAAGCCATTTCTGAAAAATTTGCCTCTCAGAAAACATACAGCAGAGCGATACTGTTACACATGCAAGTGAGTAAGAGAAAAATAGCATATGAGCCCTGTCCATGTGGCAAGCAGACACATTTGCATTTGATGTCTTTCACGCTCCACAACGAGTACTCTGTTGAAAGACTTGACGCCTTGAAGATTCCAAGCTCACAGGAGGGCACTACACAGATGTACAGGTTATCAAGCACTCTGAAAAACTGGCCACAGATGCTGTGCTCCCCATTTTCTTGCAAAAAGTTCCTGATGAGGACCACATTTCCGTCCTTCAGCTGGACACAGTTGTCGGACGGCATGACAGAAAGCCGTGTGCCCTCCAAAGTGTGTTCAAAGTATTGGTTTCCCAGGAAGTTTAGAGGTGCTGGTCCATCACGGTGTTGCTTCAGCTTAGCTGGGCTTTGTTTTGCAGAACTCGGCGAGGAGGCGGAGACGAGCTCCGACTTCCGCTTGATCACTTGTTGTAGAGCCAAAGCAGGCCCCCTCACCAACTTCTTCAGCTTCCCAAGGACGTTTTCAAAAGGAAACGCTGAAAATGTGTCCACAGGGCCAAGCTGCCGGACATCATGTGCTAGGTGAATCAAGGAGTGGATGTTGTATACATAGATTCCATTCCCGTACAGGGTGCCAGCCTCAGAGACAAACTGTCTTAACAGGGACTCTGCAAGATCGCAGTGTGTAACTGCAAACTTGGGGCTGGCTAGTATAGCCACGGCACAGCTGAGCTTCATGAAGTGCATGTAGAACTGCTTCTCTAGATGTTTTCGGAGAAGTGCTGGTCCAAAGTAGAGCAGAAAACTGCGGAACTCGGCTGCTTTCCAGTGCTCTCGCTCATTCAATGAGCGTGGCTTGCGGTTGAACTCGCAAGGAGTGTGTGCCTGGAATGCTAGCAGTCGTTCCGAGATCTCAAGCTGGGATCTGATGGGCAGCTTACAAGCGGAAGGTGTTGATGATGTCCAGTACTGAACGAGCAGTTTCTTCATGACACCTAGACAGACTAAGTGCATATAGTCAAGTGGAAAGATGCTGATCAGACCAACACCCAGTGTCAAAAGTGGTGAAGTGCCACGGTGATGGTCGAGATTCACCTGATCTCTAAATTCTTCGTCGGTGCGCAGTGGGGCATCGACATCTGGGAACGTTATTCTCTTGCCATCATGCTTTCCTTTTTGAGTGCATTTCTCACATCCAAAGTATGCCATGTGTCCCTTGATGCTCTTGAGGTATGCCCTGGCCGGGGCATCGCAGACAAAGGCACGAATCCTTACTTCATACACCTTGCTGCTCAGACGGATGCCCTGGGCCAACAATGTTGCCATCTCTTCTATGAAATCTTTCATGAAGATATCCACATCTTCAGGTTTGGAGTCTCCTTCATAGAGAGCAGCAAGAAAAGGGGTCTGTCCACCACTTTCCTTGACTGAAATAAGAATCGACCAAAACTGCTTCCGCGAACTTCTAGAGATGGGAAGTCCATCCACATTGACGGAGAGAGAGAGTGTGGAGCACTCCGCAGGTAGGCACCCAGCTGAAACTTCAGCCATCAATCCAGGAGTTATACCAAAATAGTGGTAAAAACCACTCCCCATTCGGACAACCTCGGTGTTTCGTAAGGTCTTCAGGAGTGTCCGAGCATCACTGGGGAGGTCAGGGTGGTAGGGCCGAAGCAGCTTGAGCAATCGCGTCAAGTGCGATGCAGGTGTGTTCGCATTAAGTGCCCAGTCTGCCAGTTTGCTGGCCAAACTGGGCGAGACCTCGCCTTCCCCACCTTCATTCAGCAGCTGTTCTAAATCTTCCTCGTGAAACGAACCTTCCTCCTCATCGACATCTGATGATTCCCATTCCAGGTCGTCCAAGGGGTCATTCAAGGAAATGTCATCGTCTCCTTCGGAAGTAAATTCGGAGCTTCGTTGACTTTGGACTTCAATCAAACTATCTGTTGCCTCGGCTTTTGCCGCCACCGGAAGAGAGCAAACATCTTCATCGGTGCTAGAGTCCACAGGATCTATCAGGGAAACGTCATCGTCTTCGTTTGAAGTAACTTCGGAGCCTTGTTGACTATTGACCTCAATCAAGCTTTCGGTTGCCTCACCTTCTGCCGTCACCGGAGGAGCGCAAACGTCTTCATCGGTGCTGGAGTCCACGGGATCTTCATTGCAGTACCTTTCTAGTTCCCTCTGAGCGTTTTGCGCGATTCTTTTTTTCTGGCGATCGGACAACTCCGACAGCGAACGCTTAACGCGCTCCATTCTCCACAATAACAAGTAACAAAATACCACGTACCTTGTTTTGTGTTATTTGCACGGCGAACGGCGATTGACCGATAGGGCGATGGTGCGGATAGCGCTTTCGAAAGCCTCGGTTTTGCGCGGGAACACTGCTGGCTGCGCAAACAAAAGAAAAGTGCTACTTCTGGCTATGGCTAGAGACGAAAGGCTTAGAGCCCGATAGAGCCCCGTAGGCTTTCGATCACTTTATTAATGAACAAAATAAATAATTTTATTGTATATAGGACCAAATAGCAAGTATAATTTTTGAATTATAAAATTGTTTTTAATCACTTTAGCACTTTAGTCGATAATAAAATTTGGTTGTGTTGGTGAACATTGGTCGACGTCGCTAGGTAACGCAAGCTACCGCTCGTTAGAAAGCTTACAAAGGGTATTTATCTATCCATCCAGGCAGCGTACACAAAATGGCAGCCGTGTTTTTCCCGTTCTTCCTAAGAGTTTTTCCAAGCGTTTTTCCGATGACACCGATTGAGAGCAGACGAAGTGATCCGCGTACAAGCTTTTCATCATCAGAAGTTTAAAAACTCCGGTTTACGAGTGCTACATCTGTGCATGCTCTTTGATAGGCGCTTCAGATGTGTGAGCAACGAATCCATATTGCGGGTGACGAAACTGTAGAACGGAAGCTCAGCGTGCGCTCTACACGGTCCTCGTACTTCCCACTCTGGACTGGAGCATTGCTTGGCGACATGGCCCCCGCCCCAGCAGCACCTCTGAGAACGGCTCGAAAGTGTGCAGCGCCGTGCGACACGGATCATCTGTGGCACAGCGGACTGCTCGTACGATGCACGCCTGGTCTGGGTGCCCTTTGTCGGCGACCCCCCACGAGAGGCGACGGACCTCACGGATGCGCGCACTGTGCCGGATGCTCGATGGACCGCTTTCCGGGATCTCGTTGTACTCCGCAGTGCGGACAAGCAAAAGAACTGGGCAGCCTGAGCCTCCCCGTGGAAGGACCACCCGCGACTGTTAATCCCTGCTCCCGGCGGCCCGGTGGCCATTGGAGATTTCCTCACAGTTCCTCCAGCCTCTCGAAGCCCCCTACCTGAATCGAGCGACGAGTCCAGGGAACTGTGCTAGCTCTTCTCTCGCCAACTGGCTTTGAACTCGTGACGACCAGTGACTTGCACCATTATTTTTCTTGTTGCTGTGTGTGCTTGTTTTGTTTTACCCTACTGAGTCCCCTTTCTCCCTGTCTCCTGCACTGTAGGGGGCGGCCTGCTAGCAGGCGCATATGCATAAGGGTTATCACCTTCTTGTCTAGCCTCGCACGTCGTCACATACACGCCAAATCCGTGTGCAAATAAATTACAATCACAGTTACAATTACGGAAACAAAAACAATGATGACAAGTATTCCTGCACAACTATACACTGCATTGACCCTTAAATAAGGTGCTGCGAAGGCTACAGCCACGAGACCGCAGCTTTGCAGCGTGAGACGGCCCTTTGGACATGAGTGAGCGAAAGGGCACGTGGTGCATGCATCCTGCTTCGTGGGCACTTGCTCACTGGGGCCATTCGAAAGCTTTTGAACTTGCTCGTGCTGCATGCAGGTGTAGCTCTACCAAAACTGAAGCGGCAATTAGGGAGACTGTGCATTCCGTTTACTATTTCTGATTACTGGGAAACCATGCTTCGTCAGTTTTATTTAATTATTCATTTAATTCAGAAATTACTTCAGTAAAACCAAACTGCTACATCCATTCAATGCAGCCCTTTACACACAAAAGTACAATACTTTCCAGACCATAGTCTGCAAACTATAAATGCCTAAAAGTTAATATTTCACTCTGCAGACTATCTGCAGGTGCAGAGGATACAATACATTTTGTGTCTTTCGTTCTAGATATTTTACAATACAATATTTACAATATGTTTTGCTTTGCTTAAGTGAGAGACAGGTCATACTGTCAGTGTGTCGTCCAGGCCTTTGATGTCTTGGGGTTGACAGGCTGTTAGCTTAAGTGCCTCCAGGCAATCTTTGTTTGTCAAGCTTAATCCTCATGAGCTCTGTAACTCACCACGAGAAGCGGGCGCAAAAGGACCTCTCCCCTTAATGTGGACCGTCTGAGGAAACAGATAATCAGCTTGAATTTGCCCCTATGGACTACACACCGAGTGGAGACTGTACGCCGGGTGCGGACGAAGAAATATTGTAGCGGTTTATTTCCTTAGGGCATCGAGACATTACAGAGTGGAGTGGACAGAAATATTTAATTGCAAACAAACACATTAAAAACTAAATCAAAATATTGTTAACAAGACCCCAAATTCATTATCGCACTGCATCTTTAAATTCGGTGCAATCAGCTATGCCAGCGATAAGTACGAGGAGATGATTCTTGCCCAGTGATGACATAGGCGGGAATGACTGACAAAAAGTGGAGGTGTGACAAAGGGGGATGCCATTGTGGTGGTGGATCTTATGAAATAAATACAGGCGAGATATGTTTCTGCAGACAGAAAGGTGTGTTGTCTTCTCAAGTTGCGGGATGTTTTTGTAACATTTTATAAGTTATCACAGATGCATCGACTCTTTGTTTCTGGATTATATTGCGCTAACATTTCTGCAGCAACATTTCAGTAACATACATAAAAGTGGTGTAACGTTGCATCTCACTTGTCTAACACTGTGTTGATGTTTCGAAATAATGTTTTTGCAATATGGTTTTAGTAATATTGTCGTTACATTGTTACACGTTGCATAACGTTGCACAACATTAGCCACATTGCAGTAACGTTCCTGCAACATCTCGTGCTACTAGGGTGGTTTCTTCCATGCGCCGTATATACTTCCACGTGCCGTACAACTGATAAGAGGCGAGCGAACGCCGTGATCACTGATAACGCAACAGTGTGATAACACAGCCTGAATGACACCACACAAACTGACGCGCAGCGGCCAATGGGAGCCTCGTCGACGCCCGCCAGCCAATGGGATCGAGGTGTAAAAGGTGCCATTGGCTAGCTTTGAGCGTGGTTTCATTAAGGTGCCGTTTTGCATCGTTTTAAAGCTGACGTCAACTCGCTCCATGAGACAGTTAATTCTTTCGCATTAAAATAGTGGGTAGACCTCAAGGCGTCTGGCGTTGAGGTCCAAAGCAAATCAGAGCTCGGCGTCGTTCTGACGTCACCGCAACTCCTGTGCAAGAAGCAGACGACTTGCACTCCGCATAGGGGGAAAGTCCGTCTGCTCCTTGCGCACCTCGTGCATTTGTTCACCCCATAAACTTGCCCACATGCTTTTGTATTCCTCTACCTCAATCAAGGTCGGCGCGGGCTTGGCTGTCTCGTAATCACGTGTTCCCTGAGCGTTCTTTATGTTGCCTTTTGGTTGGCGTGCCCGTCCTTGCGCTCCAATGCGTCAAAGAGGTTTTAAAACACTTGCTCAGCTATAGCGCTGAATTTTTAAGGTCAGCCTAAAAAGGCGAACGCGGAGCACTAATTGGACACGAGTGCTGCGTCAGCGTTCGGCCCAGACTCTTGTCTTTGCTGATTGAACAGGAGTTTCTGCCCATAGCTGACGTCACACTCGTGACAAATTCGGGCACCCCCGTTTGCCTTCTTGGGTGACATCGAAAATTCAGCACTGCGGCCCTTTCTATTTAAGTGGTGTTGGCCATTCACACAGGCGCGTTGGCTTATGTTTTCCTAAGGCCTAAACACAAATTCCCGTCTGAGTGCGATGCGTTCAGTTGCTGCAGGCTGCTGCAGAACGTTGAGGAGAGCGCTCATGCAAAGCTACACACAGTTGGGTTGGAAAGCAGCCGACCGCTGTCAAGAGCCGATCAGAACGCGCTGTCGCAGCTTGCACCCACACTCTAAAAACATTTGGTCGTAAAAGAAATGCCAGGGCCGGGTTAGTCGATATGTCCATATTTTGCACTTTAAAATGTTTTTAGCACCCCTAAAAGGACGTGGAAAGTTCTCTCTATGGTCGCCATTTTGGTTTATGGCATAAGCAGTTTTTCTTTGACCTCTCCAATTTCGGCGAGCCGATCTAGATTAGCTGGTGACGGATAAATTTATAGAGACGTTTCTTGAATACCGTTATTTGATTATCCACACACCATCAAAACAAGCGCACATATTCGCCCCGCCACCACGTGCGCCGCCTGTGCTTAGAGGCATAAAAAAACAGATTTCTTGTTTTTATATACGAAAGAACAGTAACATTGTAAAAGATCTGCGGAGAGGAATAAGCATGACTGATGGCTGGATTGCATGCACAGCGCCAAAGACACACATATATTGGCTAAAAACGCCTTCAGTAGGATGATGCTCCTAGCGTTCTTGGCACAACTTGTTCAGAACGACCCTTTCTAGGCTTCGAATGTTTAAATGGGCCGAAATGGCGAGCAAAATGGCAAGCGAGGCCAGTCAGCCAATCGCATTGCGAGGTTTCGTCGTCTGTATGATAGTATCTGTTTGTGCCCGGCTAGAAGGCAGGGAAGGAAATTGGGCTGCTTCCCCAGGATCCATGTGACTTTAATTCGAACTAGAGTACAAACAAAAGCACGACCATGTTTATATTTGAAAATCTGGTTGTGCGTTTCATTCTACAAGTAGAAACGAACAAAGTATGTGACTAAAGAATCACATTGGCTTTCAGTTGTTAAGCACTAGGAGGAGAGTTGTTTGGTTGAAGCTATTTTACTTAATATGTAGCAGACAATTATAAAGTGAGCCACCACTTTATTTATTAATCATATACTGAACACAACCTGTCGTCTGTAAGCCAGACGATTGCACTCTGGCACCACTGTAAACGTTCATAACAAATAGGTACCCCGCACATAAGAAGATTTATGAAAAGTGGATAAAAATACAGTTCTTCCTCACTTTAAGAATTCGAAACCCAAAATCACGTTTCAGCCTTTTTACTATCTGATATATGAAGGATGCGGCATGCAATTAGTAAAATTCCAACCCGACATGAAGGAGTTTTAGTAGATCGTTTCGATACCTCGTATAACAATACACGACAACAATATGATGCGCGCGGAAAGGCGTCGGCGGAGTGCCGGACATCGTTAGCGGAGGTATCGCCACGATCTACTTAAATTCCCTATTGTTTTATGGTTTATATAAATGTTTGCATACTCATAGCCCTCCAAGGCAGCGATCTTTTCGGCACCGAAGGTCCAGTCAAATGCGTCTTCACTCTTGTTGAGCCACTTGATGATTTCGAGCCTGTTGGCTTGGACCAAGTCGCTCAGCACGATGTGGTTGAATTGACTAGAGGCCAAAAGCGAGCCCCACACCATCGGGCCGCAGCCCACTTCCAACAGGGTCTTGCCCTGAGTCAGACCTATGTAAAGCAGACCGGAGTTTCATATTAGCCCAGCTTCATTAAGAGCAAAGGGAGATTATACATTTTTCAGCGATGGTTTAATATGCATACCAGATCCCTGATACCCTAGTTCTACAGGCAGCCTGAAGTGCAGATAAGCGTGACTAGCGTCAGACTTAACTGCGGGTTAGCGTGCCCGTGAAACTGGGGTATAGTTGGTAGTAACTTCTAAACACACTTAAGCGCAACTACGGTTTAGTATGCTCGTTGGGCACCATTAGTCCCAGTTAAGCCTCACCTCAGCTAGTTTCGGACCCGCCCGAAACTAACTGTGCTGCTTTCATATCATAACATTTGATGTAATGTTTTCACTGTTTCCAGACGCCCATATCAGGCTCTAAGATCAGAAGTTATAAATGAATTGTTTCGCAAAAACATGCCACTAGTAATTTGGGTTGCTTGAGTTGTGTCTATTCATGTGTTTCAGAAATTCTGAGGCCACTCACTCATCAAACTTTCCCACTTTAACACAAAAATAAAGCCTGCTAATGTAGATGTCCTTCGATTGTCAATCTCGGCACGTGCTACTCCAGAACACAGATGATGCAACGTTAAGAACGCGGATCACACTTTACCCGACTGAAGAATACGATGAAGTTGTTCTACTTGAAAAGTTTCCACGTCCTCGTTCAAACGACCATACATGTTCAGATAAGTCCTTGCTGGAAAGTTTTCTTCGTAAGCCATCCTCAGAGCTTGAGATTCCATGCTTTGATCTGTAACTTTTGAAAACTGTCAATTTTATTAGGTTAGAATATATACCTCCCGACTCGAAAGTGTCAATGGTTGCAATAAGCTGGTTTAATTATTCGGAATAAAAAACCTGCTTATACTTATATTCTGCAATTCAAGCTCAGAAGCGTGTGAACATTCCACACCATTCCCACGCTTAATTTTGCATTGTACAGCCTTTTTATAGGCTAAAATATACAAAACGCATGGAAAAGGTCGTTCTTGAAAAGTTTGCTCGGACGTAACGCAGCAAAAAATAACAAAACATTTTTTTTTTATAAAAACATATTGCGTTAATTAATGCAAAGCGAAAAAACATTTTAGTACGCGGGTTAAGTAGGGGGCTTATTATTTCGTTGTGTCAGATAGGAACTGGACGGAAACTGTCATTTTGGAACTGGGGCTTTTTCTAGTTGCACTTGTTGCAGCTTTTTGCCCCAGCTATCATATTTCTCTGCGAAACATAATAAAATTAATTGATTGATTGATTGATTCTGCTGCTCCAGTTGACCAGCGAAAAACATATATTTTGAGCAGAAACGCCCAGTGAAAAGACGCGCGCTCAAGAAAATTCGATCCCGGAGCACGCCAAAACGATGACTTGAATTCGCCATGAGGCTGGAGCAAACCTGTGCGTCCGTTAGATTAACTAGAGACGCGTGAAGTGGAATGCGCGGAACGTGTTGGGCTGGTCGTCTGCGCCACGGGTCGCCCCCTTCAGGAACGGAAGTTTGAAGTGCTAATGCACCAAAGTGATAGGTGAGTAGAAAAAAATTGGCAGCAACCCTTACCTTCCATGTAATGCATGATATGCATAATAGGGAAGGGGCGGGAGAATGGGTGTGTCACGCGACGTATATTTTCCCGCTAAATATAACGGGGAAACTAAATGGTCGTATAGGTCACGTGACGTTAGGTCACTTGATGTTGATTTTCCCCGCTAAGTTTAGCGGGGAAACAGGATTGTTGTCTGGGTCACAAGACAGATATTCCCCACTAATATTAGGGGGTAACTGAATTGGTGTAAAGTTCACGTGACGTCGATTTCCCGCTAAATTTAGCGGGGTAACTGAATTGATATTTTGGCGAAAGGACGTAAATTTTGCCGTTAAATTTAGCGGTGAAACTGAGTTTACGTGTAGGTCATGTGCTGGACAATTTCCACAAAGTCACGTGACGCCTCGTGACACCACTTTCCCTTTTAAATTTAGCGGAAAATGCACGGATGGATAAAATTTTAGGATTGGGGGGGGGGGGGGAGCGTTCGAAAGCACATCTTTCAAGGACTGCAGCAAGTCTTGCATCGCCTTTGGTGCCCTATTTTGGACTTGTTTCTGCAATTATCGTGGTAGTTGATGAGGGGTGAGCGCTATGGGTGTTGATGTTGGCCATTTGGGCTCACCAAGTTGCAGTTGTTTCCTCTTTTCAAGAACAATTCTCCAGGAGAGTTCTAGACTAGTAGCGAAAGAACGTTTCCTAGCCCCAGCTTTTGTCAGCATTTCCTTGGAAAGTAACCATGACCTTAAATTTCAGTGTTCCCCTTGATTCGTTCGCATCGTCAACCATTGCCACTGCTTAGATACTCGTCCAATAAAAATATTTTGAATGCTCACACTCTGAGGTCTAGACGTTTTTCTACAAGGCATACTCGTAAAAGACGAGCCAACCTTCTGGACTGGTCGACTTCCTTTCGAAAATGCCTGGTTTCACCATCCGAGACCTCGGATATTTAAATTTCTACGTTGAACGAAGATGTCAAAGCTTGGATACTGACGTTTTGCTGCTCAACTCGCTTTTGGTGAACTTAAATCGCTTGCAACACTTGTGTAACATTAGAAGTATTCGAGAATTCTCGCACAATTTGTATGTTTAGCGTCTATTCGCTGCAATGCAAGCTTGTATAATACAACCATTTGGATGTTCACCTTAAACTATCCATTCGCTATCAGCTCCTCCGCGCCCCCCCCCCCCCCCCCCCCCCCAACTGCACCTTTCTCAGAATTAACCGCTGGGTTATCTGGTAATGCATTGTAGAGGACAAGAGCCGAAAAGACACGGACAAGTAGAACAAGACAGGACAGGGCAGGACAAAGCGCTACTATCAACTGGCGTTTTTTAATGTGAAAGAGGAGAACAAACCTGGAGTTTTTTTTCAGTTCTCCTGCATGTACGTGTCCTTTGCGGTCTTGTCCTCAATAATGCATTACCAGCTAGCCCAGCATTTATTTCTGATAAAGTTTCTTTCTTCTACATTGGGCCCTTTTCCATGTGTCGTCCTTGTGGATTTACCTTTAGTTTCTTTCCTTTGACAGCAACCTACCTCTTCCTTGTCTATCACAAAAAAAAATCTCCAGTTCGTTTTTCTCTTTCACAGTCAAAACGCTAGTTGATAGTAGCTCTTTGTCCTGTCCTGTATTGTTCTTCTATTTGTCAGTGTCTTTTGCGCTCTTGTTCTTTATAATGCACCTTTCTGCAGAACGACATCGATGAGCTCCGAAGAGGTGACGTTCTCTGGCACACCCACTACTTGTTTGGTTTGCATTTTCTAATAGCCACTCATATGAAATGCCGAGCAACACGATTCTTCTACACATTTATTTGTTTGTTTATTTACAAAAAACCCTCTAGGCTCCTAGGCGCATTATAGAAAGAACTGGTTGGTTAGTGCGAGACGAAACTTTGTGTTATCAGAGACGGTGACGATGTGTTTTCAGACATACAGATGTATGTCTGAAATAAACTATATTCTGTTCTATGTCATTGGGAAGGTCTTTACATTCTATGATAGATTCGGATAGAAGTTATCGCTGGTAGGCTGTAGATTTGCTATTCGGTAGGGTAATCTTGCATGAGTGTTCTAGTCTTGAACTGTACAGTTGGGGAGAATGTAAAAAAAAAAAAAAGAAAGTCAAGCGAGCATCTGGCTTCGGAAGCACCCGGCACCAGAGCTGGCAGTAATGCAATTACTGTAATGAAATTACAGTAATTTAATTACTTGTTCCAGTAATTAGTAATGTAATTCATTACTTTTTGTAGCAGGTAATTTAGTAATGTAATGAATTACTCCAGCGACGGTAATTGTAATTAAATTACCTAATTACTTTTTCGCACCAGGCATATTTTGTGTGTCCACAATACACAAAGCGCTTTTCTTTTTATTTTACTTTTTCTTTTTCCTCTACACCTTTCCAAAAAAAAGCTCTTTGGCCGCCGCTATGTTGCTGATGCTAATGCGGCTGGTGCGACTCTCGCGCCCGCTATCAGCTAGACATTTTCTGCCACTCTCTTGAACTGTGAAAACCCGCTCAGCGCGATTCTCTACCTATGTTTAGCGGTTTTGCATTCGACGTTTTCTGGCCCCTCTTGAAAGTTGCCGCTTACTTTTTCTGATGCATACTGCGTACCCTCTCTGTGGTATCTACCACTGTGAGAAATAGGGCTGGTAAGTGCCTTCCATTCGAGCTTTTCTGCTCGACATTCTCGGGAAACGAAGGAGGGGAAGTAGGTCGAACTAAGGCCCCTGGTGGAACGGCCCTCGACGCGATTTTGCGAACAATTAAAATTGTTCTCCCCCCTCCCAGAGATAATCCGCGAAGGGTCCTCAGTCATCTCCAAAAATAGTTGTCCGGGTTGGGGTGGGAAACGGATCCGTCGCGTGCGTTCCTCAGTCCATCGGTAAACATGCAACAGAGAGTTCTAGCTGTGTGCCATGAGCTCTGTAAATAATGTAAATAAAGTTATCTGTAAAAGGAAGTTATCAATAGCTCCTTTATATTTAAAAGTATACAAAAGTAATGCGAAAGTAATGTCATTACTTTTAAAAGTAATTTGTAATGGTAATTAATTACTTTCTGGCTGTGGTAATTTGTAATGTAATTTAATTACATTTCAGCAATTTTCAGCAAAGTAATTAGTAATGTAATTTAATTACAAAATGTGAGTAATTTGGCCAGCTCTGCCCGGCACTATTTAATAAAGGCAAGCCGAGTTTTTGCAGTCATGATGCGCATGTGCGACATTTGAGCGGCTATTTGTTTTTTGTTGTCAACCCCGGCCCAGACGGCCAGCTGTTGCTGACTCAGAGCTTATTGATCTCGGCGCTTACTTTAAGTGAAGCTTGCAGCGTTCAACAGCCAAATAGCGAAAGCGACTGTGACTCATCCAACAGGGTCTCTCTGTTAGGGCCACCAGTATCTGAGCGATCGGGGATGAAGTCGTCAGTAAAGGAATTAGTAAGCGGAGAGTGATTACATAAATTGAACAGCCGCTGATATGACGCTCATGCTCACAGTAGCCTCGTTCACTTCTCTTATGGCAAATTGAACTGGTCGTTTCCCAGCGCTCCAATCCTCTGAACCAGACCCGCAAAATCCGCTAGAGGTACTGCGCGCCAGCCGAATGCTCGGCAACTTCTCTGAGCGGCCGGAGCGCCGACACAGAACTGGATACCGAGGAACTTCGGCAACCGCTCCAGTGCCATGGCGCAAGCTACCGCCCGATACGAAGGGTTTGGCCAATACCATGCAGTTATCCATCCAGCGGCTACACCGCATGTCCGCATGCTCGCGCGAAAAAAGGCAGTCTTCAAGCCGGACGCCGGCTTTTGCTGCGGTTCCCCGTAAAGCGCCAAACATCCCCTGTCCGCACTGCACAGCCCAGTGGAATCTGTGCGGTATCAAAAAGACGGCGCGGCGTTTGACGCTAAACCTTTGACCGTATCGGCTTCTTTCTCTTTCAGCTGAAGTGGCTGGAGTCGCGTGATCGATCCTCTTGCACGTGCTTTCACCGCTCCCCCTTCGGAGTCAGAGTAGAAACGTTCCTGAGAGTTTGTCCTTCTTAAGGAGGCCAAACTCTCAGGCTGTCAGGCTGGCAACCACATCAGCGTAGCCTGGCAACCGGGGGATGACTACTTCCGTCCGCCATTTCGTGGCCCTGACTCAAAAGAACTTTGTGCGATTTCTCAAGAATAAACAGGACAAAGAAGTAACGCCATTTTGTGTTATCGCGAAGTCCGCTGGTTCTAGCTGGCAACAAGCTCCGCCCATTGGCCAAACTCTCTCAGTATAATCGGCTTTGAGTCAGAGGACGGCGCGATGAGAAAATCCGAGAGCGCTCTGAAAGAACCCGCCGAATATACTTAGAGCGCTCTAAGAAGCTGGAAATTGACCACGCGAATATAGACGCTTTACACACGCGCGAGAACACAGCCGCCATTGCTGACCTTCTCTTGTATTACCGAGATACCGAGCAACTGAAATTGGTGTGGACGAGCCTCCACAAAGGCCAATGTTGGGGAGAAAGGCAGAATAAAATCTAGGATGGCAAAAACCTGGCCTGCTATGGTAATAATGAAGTGAAGTAAACGCAATTAAAGGAAACAAAAGCTGAAGGTCAGTTATGGCGGCGCCCATACACAGCTGCTGCAAAGCGTCTATACCATTAGGCAGCGCATGGGTGCTTCCTGAACCACGCGCTCGCTTTTTCCTTTTTTTATATTTTTAACGACTGTACCACCATATCGTATATAGTGTCGGTTGAGCGCAAATTTAAGAAACGTTCCGAAAAATACTTATCAAGTGCTTGTCGGCTTCATATTCCTGGGGATAATTGTCTTTCCCTTTTTGATTTCACCCTACTTCGTCTTCTTTTACATTGACCTTCTTAGTGATCGAACATTTAAAGCACATAATTGTTATAAGCTTTTCCCGGAACTGTCCAGCTGGGTTACTGGTCGATTTTATTGCGTCATGAGCGTCATATGGCGTGCGACATTTTATGTATGCTGTTAAATTACACCGAGTGCTAGGCATATTGGATCCTAATGTTCCAACATGCTTAGCACTCGGGGTGTCGCATTAATATATTAATTATTGCGTTGACCGGACGCAGCCGCTAAATAGTTAACAAACAGCCGCTGAGCCGACCTATCTTTTAGTGAATATGCATACCAGATGTTAACAATCCTTGGACAGATGCTCAAGAAATAAACTGAGGAGTAAAAAGAACATTACTGCCATGTAAACAAGACGACCTCGAATGGCGAAACCAACTGTGGTGCAAGACGCAAAATCAACTCACCTAGTATCAAATGAGGTTGCACAGCCACCGATTTTTTCGTTAAACTTTGTTCCGCTGAGCGTTCGACAGTCGCGGGTTGAGCGTGTGGACAAGCTGCTGGAATCGGTGCGTCTGTTAACTTCATTGCGTGGAAGCTCCAGGTGTGCTAATATCCGAGTGTCGTTGGTATATTGCTGTCCTTGGTAACGTCATAGCAACGCAGAAAAGTAACGTTGCCGGCACTGAGACTTCGTGGCACCATGTGCTTCCCACGACTGGCATCCAGCTGCATCAAATGATTCCATGTACTCCATGAATTCTTCACTGCCTTTTACCGCAATGGGCAAGCAGCGAACTCTACGCCCCTCTCCAGCCAATCAGAGCGACGGAGGCAAAGCACGTGACAGACCTACCAAATATTCCGGGCCGAGAGCTTAACCTAAGCAGTCGGAGAAAAGGGAGAGGAGGAAATATTTTTTTAGAGCGCAGCTCTTAGGGGCCCGTTTCCGGCTTGAGCGGCGTCGCCGTCGCCGTCGCCGTCGCCGTCGGCGTAACCGCGCGGTGCATCATGGGAAATGTCCCATAATGCACCGCGCGAGCCCCCCCACCGGGGTCACGTGACCTCGTGGGGGGTCACGTGACCCCCCCGAGGTCACGTGACTCCCCTGAGGTCACGTGACCCCCTCCTCAAGGTCACGTGACCTCCTCCTCGAGGTCACGTGACCCCCCCGAGGTCACGTGACCCCCGCCGATGTCGCGTGACCCCCCGATGACGTCATCGTCACTGATGACGTCACCGGCATCCACATCGTCATCGTCATCATCACTGATGACGTCACCGGCATCCACATCGTCATCGTCATCATCACTGATGACGTCACCGGCATCCACATCGTCATCGTCATCACTGATGACGTCACCGGCATCCGCATCGTCATCGGCATCATTACTGATGACGTCACCGGCATCCACATCGTCATCGTCATCATCACTGATGACGTCACCGGCATCCCCATCGTCATCGTCATCATCACTGATGACGTCACCGGCATCCACATCGTCATCGTCATCATCACTGATGACGTCACCGGCATCCACATCGTCATCGTCATCATCACTGATGACGTCACCGGCATCCGCATCGTCATCGTCATCATCACTGATGACGTCACCGGCATCCCCATCGTCATCGTCATCATCACTGATGTCACCGGCATCCACATCGTCATCGTCATCATCACTGATGACGTCACCGGCATCCACATTGTCATCGTCATCATCACTGATGTCGTTACCGGCATCCGCATCGTCATCGTCATCATCACTGATGACGTCATCAGCGACGTCACTGATGACGTCACCGACATTCGCATCGTCATCGTCATCATCACTGGTGAAGCCATCAGTGACGTCACTAATGACGTCATCGGTACCCGCATCGTCATCGTCACGGATGACGTCATCAGTGACGTCAGTGATGACATCATCGGCATTGGGGGTCACGTGACCCCCAAGGTCACGTGACCCCCCCCCTGGTTAGTTTACCCCCCCCCCCGTGCCCTCCCCTCCTCCTCCTCAAGAGCTGCGCTCTAATTCGGCGTTACAGGGAGTTGTAAGCGGCTTTCATTTTTTTTTAGAGGTCGCTTCTGCCCCTCCCGGCGATTACTCTGCCACTTGAAATTCGGACAACGTGGCTTTCCACTGCGCGTAACTAATGGTGAATTCCGCTCGCAGATCTCGAGCGCTCCAAAAGCGCTCCATTTGGAGCGCGCATATTCCGCTCGCAGATCTGGCTCAAGTTGGTCATCTTCCGCTCGTAGATCTCTGGCAGCGCCCGCTCCACGGAGCGCCCCAAACTCCGCCGAACTTGCTCTGCGGGATTTCACAGATCTCTCCGGAAATTGACAGAGCGGCCCACGTGATTTCCGTCTAAATCGGCGGTGCGCATGCGCGGCGAGGTTGGAGAGATCGGCGGGCCGGTCGGGCCACGCCGCACGGTCGGGTCGTGGAGTTGGATCTGTTCGGGTGCGTCGGTTGTTTACTCTGGACTGTGACGGCTCGAACGCTTCTACCTCGCGTAGATCAGGGATAAAAAGCCGGGAATGTGGAGCGTGGCAAATCGTGAGCGCTGACATCTGTGATCACCGAGGAAGAACGACAGAAAAGCCGGAGGCAGACGCAAGGTTAGGCCTATTCATTCTGCAGCCAGTGATTGTTTACCTTTTTACACTGCATTCCATCGGCGTTTTCCCGTGAAATAAAGCAAGATGTGGTTAGGCAACGACCGCGCAAGTGATGGTTTGTTACCTCTGTGTTTATTAAAGTCGTACTACAAATCTGAACTCCACCGCTGGCAATCGCTGTCCGTGCCCCGCCGCTTCGAGGCGACCGAAAGGTATGTGACGGTGCCGAACGCGGACGTCTTCGCTATTTGTGACATGGGCGCCGTGGTACGTATAATTCCGCCCGGCCTGTGTCGCGTGTTACTTCTGCAGCTAAGCAGTGACAGTCGTCACTGCTCGTCGGAAAGATCAGCCGGCTGAGGCGTTGGTGGGCTGGTCAAGTTCGAGCAGCGGCCATTTTGAACGGCGGAGGGAGAAGGGGTGGGGAGGGGGTGTGGGGGAGGTCGCTCCAAAAATGCAAGTTTATCTTCCCCTCGTCGATTCGGAGCGGGTCCCACGGAGCGGAATTTTGCCTCCCTCGCGGATTTTGGAAAGCGCTCCAGATCTACGAGTGGAATTCACCATAAGGAACTAGAGTATAACAGGGTAAAAAAAAGTGAAAGCCGCTTACAACTCCCTGTAACGCCGAATTGGAGCGCAGCTCTTGAGGAGGAGGAGGGAAGGGCGCTGGGGGGGGGTTAGACTAACCAGGGGGGGGGGTCACGTGACCCCGAATGCCGATGATGTCATCACTGACGTCACTGATGATGTCATCAGTGACGATGACGATGCGGGTACCGATGACGTCATCAGTGACGTCGCTGACGACGTCATCAGTGATGATGACGATGCGGATGCCGGTGACGACATCAGTGACGTCACTGATGACGTCATCAGTGATGATGACGATGACGATACGGATGTCGGTAACGTCACCGGCATCCACATCGTCATCGTCATCATCACTGATGACGTCACCGGCATCCACATCGTCATTGTCATCATCACTGATGACGTCACCGGCATCCACATCGTCATCGTCATCATCACTGATGACGTCACCGGCATCCGCATCGTCATCGTCATCATCACTGATGACGTCATCATTACTGATGACGTCACCGGCATCCACATCGTCATCGTCATCATCACTGATG
Organism: Ixodes scapularis; assembly: GCF_016920785.2. Taxonomy (NCBI): domain Eukaryota; kingdom Metazoa; phylum Arthropoda; class Arachnida; order Ixodida; family Ixodidae; genus Ixodes; species Ixodes scapularis. The sequence continues at coordinate 7,780,802 of NW_024609836.1, read as the reverse complement.
ACGTCACCGGCATCCACATCGTCATCGTCATCATCACTGATGACGTCACCGGCATCCACATCGGCATCCGCATCGTCATCGTCATCATCACTGATGTTGACGTCATCAGTGATGATGACGATGACGATGTAGATGCCGGTGACGTCATCAGTGTCGATGACGTCATCGGGGGGCCACGCGACATCGCCGGGGGTCACGTGACCTCGAGGAGGGGGTCACGTGACCTCATGGGAGTCACGTGACCTCGAGGAGGGGGTCACGTGACCTCAGGGGAGTCACGTGACTTCGGGGGGTCACGTGACCTCGGGGGGGGGTCACGTGCCCCCCCACGAAGTCACGTGACCCCGGTGGGGAGCTCGCGCGGTGCATTATGGGACATTTCCCATGATGCACCGCGCGGTTACGCCGACGGCGACGGCGACGGCGACGGCGACGCCGACGCCGCTCAAGCCGGAAACGGGCCCCTAAGAGCTGCGTTCTAAAAAAAAAATCATGATGTTTTGAAAATACCAAGCGAATTCTGATTTTTTAAAGTTAGATAACGTATATGCGATTTAAGTCAGATTAATTTGATCGGAAACACTCCTGCTAGCAAATATCAATTCCTTACCACTATGTGCACTTGTCAACATGGCACATTCATCGATTAATAAACGATATGCGAAACTGCTGGGTGGTCTGGAAGCACTGTGCACGTGGCCATCTTGGTAGCGACCAAAAAAGCGTTGATTAGTATCTTAACTTGATTTTGTTAATCATTATGTTTATCGATTTTCCCGCGTCAGTTTTTCATTAGCGACTCATTGTTACCCCACTCCCCTTCTGTAATGTTTTATTCCCTGAGGGTAAAGAAATGAAATGAAATGAAATGAAGTATCTTCAGTTTCGGTTTCTCAGCATAACCAGGGCATGGACGCTCTCCCACTAAGTGCGATTCGGAAACTTTATTGTTTTCTGACTACCGATCACCCAACGTGGAACAAAGGAATAACTTTAGTATTGAACAAGTCTTCACCAAGAAAGTCGTAAATGTAGAAAAAGGTTTGAACAGCAGTAGAGGCTTTATTAGACGACGTTTCGGGAAGAGACTTCCCTTCTTCAAGTGTGCAGAAAATATAGTTGCAAAGCGTTTTTAGAGTGACCAAAGGAGAGAAGAAGCATTGGAAAGAGCAAAAAAAAATTATATATATATATATATATATATATATATATATATATATATATATATATATATATATATATATATATATATATATATATATATATATATTTATCTCGAAAAAGTACATTCTAACAAATCACACATACAAAAACAAGTAGTAGTATTAGGGCAACACGGTCGTGGCACTCGTTAACGAAACCAAAGCCCCTGATCGAGAAAAAAAAATAAAAACACACAGGGGTCAAGTCGAGTGAGCCCAAGCCAGCATAACGAAGATTATAAACAAGCCCGAAGTCTGTGTAAACGCACACCAGAACACCAGAAGTGTCGCACGTGGGTGGCACAGCGCAACAGAATACCGAGAACTACCCCTTAAACTAAAACACCTCCCAGCTCGAACCCCCCCCTCGCCCCCCTCCCCCCCCCCCCCCCAAAAAAAAAAAAAGACAAGAAAAGAGGGGATTTAGTGGGCGGCGTCCCTACATCCCAATGTTTGAAGCTCTCCCCTCAAAGAGCTTTCTCTCTCCCCCTCCCCCCCGCTCTCCTCTGCGATGGGGGAGATGGTTTACCTGTAATATACAAAAAAAAAAGAAAAAAAAAAAAACTAGAACAACCTATACAGGTTTCCTTTTGAAATGTTCATACCAAACGGGGTTAGGGTTTTAAATTGAGATATATGAAAGGACTCTTTATTTTTGCGCTTAATATCATTTTTGAAACTGCTTTCCACGATGATAATTTTTGGAGCATATGGATGTCGTGGTCGTCAGAGTTAAAGTGTTTAGCGACTGGTGTTTGCCCCTTATTTACAATGTCAGACTTATAGCATAAAATCGCTCTTTCATAGAAATTTTTGTTTCTCCTACGTATTGCTTTTTACACAGCGTTCAGTTAATAATGTATATCAGACAGGTGTTTTGCAGTCGATATGCTGTTTAATATTTACGTAGAAATCTGATGCCTAGCTCGAACTTTTATCAGCGGTCAAAACGAACGGGCAAAGTTGGCAAGGAGTGCTGAGGCAAGGACCACAACCGCCGCCCATGAACGTTATATATATATATATATATATATATATATATATATATATATATATATATATATATATATGAGGAATATGGGACATTCTCCTAAGAGGAAGGAAGAAGAAGTGTTTCGAAGACGGTTGCGTTTTTCAAGCTCGCTCTCTTGAATTAACATTTTTACTCTTATCAGTCGGTCTGAATAGTTGGAACTCTAGATAACCTTCGGAAGTTTACTGCTCCTGTCCACGGTGTGGTCTCCCGCACCGGGCTATTTCCCGGTGCACGGTAATCGACCTTGCTATGTCTTCCGGGCCACCCTCTCAACACTAGAGTCATCACGTCTCCACCGATCAGTACAGTCTGTCTTCCTCCATCTGTGGCAACTCAACCGCTGGATCAGAAGACAAGGACTCTCCCATGAATACCGCTGAGGACATCACTCCAGGTCAGCAATGTGCTACAACCTCTTCGCGTCGAGTCATTGTACCAACCAGTGACATAGAGCTTTCTGACTTTGACGAACCTGAATGTAAAGATGCCAAGACAAGAAAAAAGCGAAAAAAGACTAGCCTTAATTCGAGCCTAAGTGCTGAGACAGTCTGCAGTGCTGCAGTAGTGCCTGAAGGGCTTACTGTCGTATTCACGCCATTAGAGGAGGGCCACGTAATTACGTCACTTAGTAGCCTAAAACTGTCCCTTGCTCTAGAGAACATGTTCCCTGAATGTATCTCGGAAATCAGGTTCAACAACCGCCTGAATCTCATTGCCGTTGACGTAAGGAACGGACAGACGACGCGTGGGCTGCTACGCTGCACGGTGCTCTGTGGAATCAAAGTCAGAGCGTATGAGCCTCTCCCCAGACATTGCGCCACAGGTGTAATCAGGGACGTAGACACCACGCTGACTGACGAAGAAATTGCCAGCAACCTAAGGTCCCCTGAAAACAGAGTTGCTCGTCTTCGACGACTAGGCAAAAGTTCAGCGATCAAGATCTCCTTCTGTGGATCGACGTTGCCAAGCTACGTTTACCTCGGTCATGTCCGGCATGCAGTTTCACGATTCCAAGAGAATCCACTTCAATGCCGCAAGTGTTGCCGCTATGGACATCGAGAGGCAACCTGCAAGCGCAGCCCGGTGTGCAAACGCTGCAGCGGCACGCATGAGGACAGAGACTCCTGCTCTGCTCAAGAAAAGTGCATTAACTGCAGCGACGCACACTCGGCTACATCACCATCCTGTTCAAAATGGCGGCAGGAAAAAAAGACAAAAAATTACTCCAGACAACACGGAGTCGATTTCCGCACTGCCAGAACTGCAGTTCATGAATCCGGATGGCCGGAGCTGCCCAGAAAAAGCGAAGGGCCTTCTTCAACTGCGCAGGACACTTTGGCTACCATAACTGAGAACCAGGTGCCAGAGAGGCCTACATACGCTGCATTAACTAAGGTTCCAAAAAGTAACAAAATAGAGGCACCTCCGACTAAGGAAGGGCCTATTTCACCTGACCTAATCCAAGTCGAAGATCTGACAACGTCAGGAAACACACCCGCCGATCCAAGAAAGCGAAGAACACCGAAGCGCAAGACTCCGTCCGTGTCAACAGACACAGCCCCAAGTAAGGGGTGGATTCCGAAGCTAATTCAAACAGCAGCAAACATAATCTGCAAGCTTTTGGAATCTATTGACGCAGAATGGGCCCGCAGCATACTCACAATTCTTCAAATGGCCCTTCCCCTTATTAGATCATTGTAAATGGCAACTGCCGCGCCACATTCCTCTTCAGAACTTACTGTGTGGCAGTGGAATTGCCGTAGCCTCCGAAGAAAGCGCGGCAGCCTCATACAGTATCTTCAATCGCACGCTCCCCCACCCGACATCATCTTTCTACAAGAACCTCGCACCCCTCCTAATCTTCCTGGATATGTGACACATGTGGCACATAACGATCCCAAACAGGACCACCTTGTGGCCACCCTAGTCAAACGCGTTCACACCGCGGTAGACTTTACTTTAGACAACCAGGCCGTTCCACATGTCCTTCTTGAACTCCTTCCCGCCTCCCCACGCAAGCGTAACACCCAACCTCTCCGCCTACTCAATGTCTATAGCCGCCCCCAAGACCGCTACGCACGGTTTGGTACGCTGTTTGAAGCCGCACGGCGCAAGGATTGCGCAACATTCATTGCAGGCGACTTCAACGCTCCTCATCCCACTTGGGGCTACCCTCGCGACACACCTAAGGGGCGAGAGCTGCACACTTTGATCCAACAGCACAATCTCACTCTACTTACTGATCCATCGACACCTACACGTCTTGGCACCAGCGTTGCACGGGACACATGTCCTGACCTCACCCTGTACCGTGGCACAAAACCTTGCACCTGGCACAACCTTGAGGAACAGCTCGGCAGTGACCATTCCATTCTTGTCACCCATATCAACACCAAAGACTTCGCGGGTGAGGCACGCAAAATCCGCATCACGGACTCGCCTGCCTTCCGCACATCTTCCTCTTCTACCTCGCCCGACACACTCACTGACTGGGTGCAGACACTGCAAACCCGGCTAGACCGACACACGCGCACCCTTACCACCACTCCCGATGCGCCGGATATAGACTCCCACCTTCTTCACCTATGGGAAGCGCGCCGCGGTCTAACCAAACGGTGGCGACGTCAACGACACAACCGGAAGCTCAAACTACGCATTGCACAACTCACTGTAGATGCTGCTACCTATGCTGCCAACCTCACTGGTAAAAACTGGAATACGCTCTGCGACAAGCTCAATGGTACGCTCGGTACTGCACGAACATGGTCCCTACTGCGTCATCTAATACAACCAGGCCAAGCCAAATCGGACAGGGTCAAGGGCATTTACAAACTTCTCCACGCTACTAACCTAACAGACTCCGAATGCCTCGCACAGCTACGACAGCGTTACCTTCCCCCTCCTGACACTCCACGCTACGCGGACTACACGGGTTCCCCCAACAATCTTCCGTATCTTAACGCGCCCATCACGGACGTTGAGATTCGCGCTGCACTCACCGACATTCGCCGCAACACATCCCCTGGTCCTGACAAGATTCGCTACTCTCTCCTGTACAACCTCTCTGATTCCGACACCACTCAACTTACTACGTACTTGAATGAGGTGTGGGAGTCAGGTACCCTTCCCAAGGAATGGAAGGAAGCCCCATTCGTTCTGATTCCTAAGCCTGGCAAACCCCTCTCCTTGGAGAACCTGCGCCCGATTTCCCTTACCTCATGTCTGGGCAAACTGCTCGAGAAGGTCCTACAGCTTCGCCTACACAAATTTTTTGCCGACACCTCCGCCATTCCCCACACCCTCTATGGTTACCGTAGTGGTATTTCCACTCAGGATGTACTGCTCCGCCTCAAACACGAAGTTCTAGACGCTCCAAGCACTGCTCAATATCGCGCTGTCCTTGCCGCAGATCTTAAAGGAGCCTTCGACAACCTGTCCCACGACCTGGTCCTTGAACAGTTGGCAGCCACTGGCTGCGGAGCGAAGGTGTACAATTACATCCGTAATTTTCTCCGCGACAGGTCTGCCAGCCTCGTTCTTGGTCACCTTCGCTCCCCCTCCGCTCCGGTGGCAAACCGTGGTACTCCGCAAGGCTCTGTACTCTCTCCCCTCCTGTTTAACCTTGCTATGCGAGGTCTCCCTCCCCCTCTGGATGAGATCTCAGATGTCAGCCATGCGATTTACGCAGATGACATTACTGTCTGGGTAACGAGAGGCTCCCTCGGACGCATAGAGACAGCTACAACAAGCCGCTACTACCATCGAGCAATATGCCCGGCGTGGGGGCCTCACATGTTCCCCTACTAAGTCGGAGTTACTAGAGCACAGCCACCGTTTGCTTAGAGCGGCTTGGGGTGACCAACAAACACCCTGGACGAACTTATACAAGCGCATGAGGTTGCCCAGTTGACGCGCTTGCGCTCGACGGCTCAAGGGCAGAGTCTCCTTGCCACCCTTGGTTTCCCACCCTGTCCTGCTTCCCTTAGCGCTGCGGGTCTCTCCCCCGCTGCTCGCGCCAAACTCATTGTGGCTCCTATTCCCCGCCATATGCATCCTACCCGTCACTCGGCCCGGCGTGACCATCGCTCGCGCTACCTCCGACGCGCATATACTGAAGGCTGCGATATCGTTCGTGCCCTTTTTACGGACGCCAGTCCGCAGGATGCACGTGGGGGGACCACAGTCGTCGTGAACAGTGATCTCAGGCTAGTCCGCGCTGCCACGGAACGTGGTCTCACTGACGTGTCCCTCCTGGAGGAGCGTGCGGTTGCCAGGGCAATCCTTTCCACCTCCACTCTCTCCTCTTCCACGCCCACTCACATTCTGACTGACTCCCAGACAGCCTGTCGCCACTTCCTTTACAACACCCTACATCCCTTCACTGCGTCCCTACTCGACTCTTTCCTATCCTCCACCTCCAACACTTTCCGGTTAGTCTGGGTGCCTGGGCACGCAGACATCCCTGGTAATGAGCGCGCACATGCGCTCGCCCGAGAACTCTCAAACCGGGTACCCGGGGAAGACTTTGCTACCATCCGACCAGCCCCTTTTTCATACTCGACTCACCTAGCTGAGCTACGCCTCGCTCGACAACATTATCCACCTCCTCAGCCTTCCCTTACTCGCAGACGACGCGTCCTATGGCGTCAACTCCAAACCAACACCTTCCCGACGCCCCTTTTCTACTCCTACGTGTACCCCTCCCGTGGTCCGCCTGAGTGCCCGCACTGCGGCGATCGTCCTACCCTTCTCCATATGGTCTGGCAATGCCAAGCCATTCCCTCTGTCTTGCCTCTTCCCAACCCCTCCCCCACCTCCTGGGAGGAGCGGCTGACCGATGACACGGCCACCGGCCAGCAATGGCTGGTGGAGCGTGCCGAGTCGGTGGCCGCCACGTATGGGGCCCCGGACTAGGGGCTCCAACTGGGTGTACTAGAACCCATACCTGCAATAAAGTTTATTCATTCATTCATTCTCCCAAGATTCCGAGGCTTACGGAATGTGGCAAATGGTGATTTGGGAAATATTTTTTTTTAAAGTTTATTTTCGGCATGTAGGATGTTTAAATGGCGTTTCAATATAGAATTCAAGCTTGATAGGATAAAGTAGTAGTTTATAACCTTTGACACTCTTGTTTCGCTGGAGTGAAGCTGTCGTGTAAATTCAAAGAATGCGCTACGTTCCAGAGCGATTACCTTTCTTGTGGTGTCGTCAAGAATAGATGCGGGATCTTTTCTTTTGAATAGTGTCTTCTTCAAGGACGTTACGTTTTTCTTAAAGTTTGATTCTTCAGAACAAATTCTTCACAACCGAAGAAACTGGCTCTAAATGAATATTATTCTTTTGACATTTTGGGTGGTAGCTATTATAGCGTAGAACTTGGCGTTTGTCTTGAGGCTTTCTGTACGACTCCGTTACCAAATTGCTTCCCAACTTTTTAACGTTAACGTCGAGAAAGTTCATAGAGTCTGCTGAGTAACTGCAGGTAAATTTATTTGTACGCTGACAACCGTTGAGGTAACTTAGAAAATAGAGAAGTGCATGTTCAGTGTTATTCCAAATGATAAATATATCGTCAATATATGGCGGGAATCTTGACGTAAGTCCTCACAAAGGCCTCCTCAAACTTGCCCATAAAAATATTCGCGTAATTTGGAGACATTCTCGACCCCATGGCCGCGCCTTGAATTTGCAAGTAATGATCATCATCCAACATAGAGTTATTGCTGTCTAAAATTAATTGCAATAAGCGCAGAATACAGCTACTGCCTGTGAGAGACGAAGGGTAGAGAAAGAGAGGAATTCTTCCACGGCTGCCAGTTCCTCATTATGTGGGATGTTAGGGTACAAAGAGCTCACATCCATAGTAACTAGAATGCTCTCCTGTAATATTAAGCCCAATCCGTTCATATAGTCAATAGGATTAAGAAAGTGCGTGGTGTCCTTTACGTTCATCGCGCGGTCAACAAATTCTGAAATCCGTGTGGTTGGTGTACCTATGCCTGATACAATGGGCCTCTCTGGATTGTGGGGCTTGTGAACCTTGATGAGCGTATATAAAACAACTGGATAAGCGTTTTTTGACTTAAGGTAATTATATTGATCGCCGTTATTTTTATTGGAATTACGCAGACCTTCGAGTGTTTTGTTAATTATAATACTAAATCGCTCTGTTGGATCCTCAGGTAGATGCAAACTTAGGAAGTAATCCGTTACTTCTCAAGTAATTTTGTAATTGCCACAGTAATTTGTAACGTAATTTTGTTATAAAATTTTGGTAACGAATTCCTTTAATCACTCGCTACTTTTTAAAAATATAAACATAATACAGAAACGGTAGCAATATCAGTCTGGGACCAACCGCTCAACCAAAGCTCAAAAACGAGCTCTCGCGCTCATGCATTTTTCAGCACTGCAGGCGACGTGAGCGATCTAAAGCGTCGCTGTGGTCGGCCTTCCACGATTCGTCGAATACTGACCATGACGTCAGCAAAGAATGTCTCATCGACGGAAATAAGAGGAATGTAAGAACTTCAATGTTGACGGTGTTGGTAGTGTTGGTTTCAAAAAGTAATGATTTCAAGCTTCCACCATGCTCATTACAAACACCACCGAACTTGTTCGCAAGGTAATGACGTAAAGAGATGGAACCATAGGAGGGCGCCACCGAAACACCTCGCCGCTAATAGGGAATGTTCACTGGCGGCCATACCTGTGTGCGGGACTGCTGAGCGCGTAGTGACGGCGAGCTTTCACAGTTCTGCAAAGTGCATTCCGCATCATCAAGATGCCGGTCTTAGCAGCCCACTAATGCTAGCTCATTCTTAGCATGCGCTCTAGACATCGTCAGCAAAAATGCTTAGACTGACAGTCCATCAAAGCTACAGGCACGAGAGCGCAGCTTTGAGACGTAGCGCTTACGCTTGAAAGGCCCGTTACTGAGAGGAGCTTTCGTAGATCGGTTCCTTACCTCCAAATCCCCTAGTAGAGGTAGACGCTGCTGCTGAGCATTCGCACCGCTAGTTTCATCTGCAGGATTCCAGGGATCTTTTCCAGTCAGCTAGCGGGATGGCGGGTGTGGTTGCAGCTTTCGCTGCCTTGTCAGCTTACAGGGGAACGGAGTACACATACATTCTTTCTCTTAAGGTGCAACCCCACCCTTAGTTAGTGTGATTCTGAACAAACAGATGGCGGTGAGATTGCCTTCCAGGCCTGTACGTCAATGCAAGAAATCGTGTGTGAGGCGCTTCGGTACAGTAGGGTATTTTTCTATATCCTGAATTTGACATTCCTGGTTCCTTGCTTGTTTTTGTCTGCACGAGCTTTCTTTGGAACGCGCACGGCTCAGCCAGTTCTCGTGCAAGGGGGCCAGTTGCATACGCTCCGAGGTCATGTCTCCAGCAAATGTGGGCAAAACAATATGCGGAAATCATCCTGAGCCGAATGGCGAGGCACATGCACAACAAATCCACCAAGGCATTGAAAAATATAAAATTGCCTGTGCGTCTTAATGGGAGATTTCCGATGCAAATATTTCAATGTGATCAGATTTATAATGACACAAATGAAGGTGACGAGAAGACGAACAGTGCACTGAAAAATAAAAATTTAATCGGCGAACTTGTGCACAAGTTCGCCGATTAAATTAAACAAAAAAAGTAAAGAAAGAGCGTCGAGGCAGCAGAAAAGCAGGCGGCGATTCTGCAGTGTAACAGAGAGCGAGGGCGAGACTAGCTCGACAAGGTCGCTGGCAGCTGCTTATCTACAGTGCGTCACCATCTCGAAAGTTCGGCAAATAGGTTCGAGCGTCGCGCGCTGGGGGCGAAGATGAACTGGCACTTTCGATAACAAGGAAGCAAGGCGAAAGTTATGTCTGGTGCAAGAATGAATGCGAATCCTCTAGAAGTCCATGACCGAGCGTTGCTTTCTCGGCTCTGCAATGTACGGTGTGTCACAAAACAAAAATATTACAGGTGTTTTTTTTTTTTTTTTTTTTTTTTACTGCAAGAATAAACAAGGCATTGGCGAACGCTCATTCGCCGCCAAAAGGGAGCCCTATAGGTCACAACCAGATGTCAAACTTTCAGCCCAATCCGATACCTTATTCAAAAGTTATAAGTGATTTTCTGAAAAGTTCAATGGGAAAATGACGGCCGACGGAGTTTTCAAATACATGGGACTTTATGGCAGCAGAAACCGAAAACGGGCCAAAAATGGGCTCCATTTTTCCATTTAAATTTTCAGAAAATTACTTATAACTTTTAAGTAAGGTGTCCGTTCGGAATGAAACTTCGCCATCTGGTGGGACCTAGCCCTACCTTTGGGCGGCGAATGAGCGTTAGGCGATGCGTAGTTTATTTTTGCGGTAAAAAAAAACAACCCTGTAAATTGTTTTTGTGACATCCTGTATCTTAATTTGGTGATTTATGCGCGCAAGTAGTGGTGTGCAAAAATGAAAAAGATGCAAACGGGTAGAGTTTGACGTTGTATAAAATATAGTGTAAGCACGCACATGGTACGGTGATTAAGAATGAAACAGCCCTACATTTTACACTATTGTTGAGCGTATCTAAAGTTAAAGTGCATTAAAAGCTAAAGCTTGTACACATACACTGCTCAGACCGTTATGTTTAAATGCTCAGAGTACTTTTTTACCCTCAGATTTTGTGTAAGCTGTCTCCTGATTGCTTACGACAGAAAGAAGGAAACGTTCTAACTCCGGGCTGATAGAAAAACTGCACCTGCTGACAACTCCCAATCATCTCGACGCCGATTATGAGTATTAACTGCATGCCAACGGTCGCGTGCTTAAAACAAGTTTTTCCCACGTGATTTTAGAAAATCGCAATTGTTCTTGACAAACAATAATCTTTACTCAGGCAAGCGGTCACATCTTAAGCTTAGAATTTTTTGTATTGATTGTTGCCCACGTGGCAAGTTGCATAGGTTTTTTTTTTTTTTTTTTTTTAATATCCGCGAAATAGAATCCTCCTGGGTTATCTTGGTCTCTAATGCAGGTAGCACACAAAAAAGAACGAACTGAATCGCAGTGGGAAACGAAAACAATAATGATAAACAAGCGTGTAACCACGCGAAAACTGAGGGCGTTGCACATATACAGAAGTTAAGCTTTGTTTCACTAAGTAAATTACCAGTAAACTATATGATTTTATCCTGCGAGCGAAACGGAACATCTAAAGGCGAGCATACTGCCCTGAACTACCCTTTCAGTGAACAAGCGCATCATACAAAGCATCGAGCTCGCTTTTATAGCTTATGGTGAGCTCAAATTTTTGAAAACACAATTATAATCAATTCTATTTTCTCAGTTATTTTTTACTAAGTGCGCCTATGTGTGTTTGTGTGTTTCGTGTGTTTTTCGTTCACGTGCTATTTTCTTAGTTATATAATATTTTTCCAGAAGTCCGACAACCATAGTATGTTTCATCATAAGTAAGACCTCAGAATCAAAGATGTAGACAAAAAAAAAAAAAAAAAAAAGAGAGAGAACGCGAATACGCGAACACACATTACAAATGAAATGTAACGGCGCATTCAAAATTAGTCGTTAGTTTTTTAGAGAGCAGCAGTTTCGTAGGTACACATTGTTACCCGTTGAAGGTTATAAAAAGTGCAGTACAACTGTTAGCCCAGGGTCTTTTCGTGTATTACGCAGTATATGTGGTACACGATCGCACAACGGTAGGATGCAGATGGACGACTAAACCCAAGGTCCCTGCTGAAGCCCCTTGATAAGGCGTTTTTTACAAGTACCGCCAACCATTGTTGTGGAAACGCGGAAGACACGTGCCACGAGCGGTTGCTGCGCCGCTATTAACTTTCAAGGGCCAGTCACTTTAGTGCTGCGCCGCCGTTTGCCTCCAAGGGCCGCTCGAGACACAGGCCTCGAGCACTGGCACCTTTGAGGTTATAGGGAGTATTCACTGGCGGCCATATCCGTGTGCGCTGCTGCTGAGCGTGCTGACGGCGAGCTTCCGCAGTCCTTTTGGAGCGTACGTTTAGTACCATCAAGGTTGCCGGTCTTAGCAAAATATTAATGTGAGCTTGTTCTGAGCATGCGCTCTAATCATCGCCCTCAAATATGGCGTCCAGTGAATACCTCCTATTGGAAAGAGCAACGCAAACACATCGAGGGGATTTAGTCCCTACAGGTTCTGCAGCGTGAGCTCCGTGCTTTGAACGGGGCTCGCGATTGAGCATTTCTCCATGTGCTCTGATCTGCGGTGTCACAACACACCCGCCAACGATCCCCTACCGCAATTGGTCTAGCCTGTGAGCTAAACCAAATGAGCTACGCTTAGAGTATCGGCACTTTTTCCCCCGATATTGTTGTGGGCGCCGCCATCTTGGGTGTTAGTAACAAATCAAACGCAACTGCCAATCGTCATGATTCATAAGTCCGACTTCCTCAGCATTAGTGTCGGTGTCAGGAAGCTCATATAATATTGCTTTGCTTTGTCGCGAAATGTTTAAGCATTTGTGAAGGCCAAAAAAGAGTTTCCTGTGATTTCAGATAAAGGCTTCAGATAACTGACAACCATCATTTTAAGCACCAAGATGCTTATAAAGCCTAGCTTACTTAGTGGCACTAGTTTAGCCAGACCACCTACGGACAGAAAGAGAACGTATAGCTTAACCTCGCGCTCTTGGCACTGCTTCAGTGGCTTCATCAGCCCGTAGCGTTGGCTGCGCTCCGAACATAAGGTAAAGCAAAGCAAATATTCAAATCTTAGGTTTTCACACGCCAATCCAACACAAATTACTTAGCACCCCCCAATAAAAAAATGTGGGTTTATTTTGGTTAACTGGAGATCTTTTGACGTGCAACCGAAATCTCAGATTGGCCTCCGTCGGATTGCGGGCACCTTGGCCAATATTTAAACCCGACATATATGGATTCATGGGCCAGCGCGTTGGCTTAGAGACACTGGGACGATTTAATGTTTTGTGTTTTGTTTTAATATAATTGCCACTTAAAAGCCACCAAGGTGGTTTTTGTAACAAAATATATTAAAATTATTCCGACAAGCATAGTTTGATTGCGAAAATAATTTTTGCAAGTGATAAAAACATTAAAATGTTTTCGCATACGCGTCAGAACCTGAAATGACGCAATGCATTTCATGGCGCTCATTTCATTTAGATCGCGTCGGGCATGTGTACCGACGCACAATAGAACGCGCGCAAAAGTACGCGTAGCTGTGGAGCACCCGCAGCCTCGCGCTTGTTGTTCTAACACCTCTGGCTCGCTCACTGCGGGCATCCAGGCATCTGACACCCTGGCATCTGGCGCTTTTTCTGTCTTTCACGTGGCGTTCCAAGCGGCACACGACGGAAAATGCACATCAAGCTGTTCTTGAACAGGTGTCGCCATCTGTGCTTTATACTAAGAAACTACAATTTCCCGTAACTGAATGGGAAAGGTTTGAGGTCTTATAACATTTTTAACGTGTAATATATCAATGTCAGAGTTCTGAAAAATGTAATATCGAAGAATGCTTCATAATTTAATGTCTCGTTATTTTGGTTAGTTGACGTGATTCCGTTTTTATAGCGCCGTGAAATAACGCCACTTTAAACTTTATTTTTCATTTTAAAATATAAATTATCTGTACAGTTTGTAGCTTACTTTTTTAATTTATTACATCCAGCCCAACGCTTGAGTAAAATATCGTGGACGAAGGGACGTTATAACTCGAGAAATAATTTTTTCAATATTAGAGACTGCGGTCTATTAAAAGTTAAATAATTAAATAACAACTAAAAATAATCATAATATCGAGGCATTAAACTATTGTTGAAAAACAGCTCTTTAATTTGACATTAACTTTATAATTTGAAGATGCCTAGAAAAAACGTTATAAGTCGTCAAAAAGCACCAAAACGTCATGCACGGTCGGGTTGCACCTTAAATACAATATTTTATTTTTACAAGTACTAGAGTATTGCGATGGTATGAGAATTGGAAAGTGGTGTTGCAGAACATTTTGAAAACATCAAAATTCTTTCATTTGTTTTCTTGATAAATGTACGGTAAAAATAACGTGAAAGTAATTTGTAACGTAACGAGTAAAGTAATCCGTTACTTTTCAGCGAAAATAATTTGTAACAATAATCCATTACATTTGAGGCTCGGTAATTTTTCAAGTAACGGGCACAAGTCTGGGCAGACGTAGATAAAAATTTGGGTTTTCAAGTTAAATCAATGCCTCCCGCATGTAGTCGGCTTTGTTCATAACCACAACACCACCACCCTTATCTGCAGGTCGAATAATGGCGTCCTCCCTAGACTTCAAGTTATTAAGGACCTGTTGTTTCCTTCTGGACAAATTACCCCTCTGTGTGGTTGCTTTAGCAAGGGAAGCAAAAATATCATTTCGTATAGCTTGCAGATAACTATCTATGTACAGGCTAGTGTTGCTGGAGTCTAAGGTCCAGTGTGATATTCATCTCTGAGCACAATTTTGAATCCTTTTTTTTTCTGCGAACACGCGTGGGGTCGTACTGTTAGGCAGGACACGGCTCCACGCCAATACATGCAGCTCAAGATGATCTTTTTTGTTACTGGCGGAATGTTTTCTTTTTTTTTTTTTGCTGGAAAGCTTTTTGTGTTTTTCGAAAGAGAACTGTGCCCTGGGAAATATTTTTCAGGCGCTGTAAAGAGCTCAAATTGGTTTCAGATAGCATTGCCCTCAAGCATAGTTGACGGATGTCGCGCTGTTAATGAAGCTTTATTCAACCCTGACAGAATAACTGCATTGACGTTCTCAAAACTACCTCCCGAACTTCTTTGCACTAACAAAATTTTTACCTAAACTGCAAAAACGAGAAAAAGAAAAAAATAGAGATTGTAAAAGGAAGTTGGCACTGCCCGTGTTGCTCCATACGACGTTCGCAATGGAAGTTTTCGCAGCCGCCGACATCGAAGTTTTAGCCACTGCGATGAAAACGCCACGTTCGGCAAAAAGGACAGCGAAATCCCGTCTCTGTGAGTGTTGAGCAAGCAGACACGTCGTCCGCGTATGTTGTGCTTTCTATTCTACATGACTGCGCTTTAAATATTCAAGACTATTATATCAACAAACTCTCCTATTTAGTTTCAGAGATGTTTTACAAACCTCGTTGACCGACGCCAGATCAAGCTTATAGAAATCGCGGCAAAGCAACGAAATTGTTTCTGGCATTCCAAAGTAATTTTTTTAAAAAGATATATTACATTAAAACGAGGGCTCTGTGGTGCTTTCAGGTTTTGTTGTTCACTGTTAAACGCAGCAACGCGTTCGCATCGCATTTCTCGCACGAAGCGCGGTCGCTTGTTTACGTGGGGTCTTTGCCGGTCGGGTCACTGGTTTCGTTTTGTTGCCGCTACCAAGATGGCGGACGTAGTTCACGGCGCGCTACTAGGGCGCTCTACATTTCACATACGGTGTATTCCTCCGATCAGCGGTAACAACGCGGACAAACGGATTAGTGTAAACACAAAGTAAATATTAATTAACAATTTTTACTTGCTGTAATCCCCTGCACGCTAGGACAAAACAGCTTGATTTCTTTAGTTAGGAATCTTTCATTGATTTGTCTTTTAAGCTGTGACTTTTCATTGATTTGTCTTTCAAGCAAAATGACGTGACTTTTCTGTTTTTCGCTTTATTTTGCGTTCTAATTCTGTTGCAGTAAGACATCACGTAGTTGGCGAATGGAATGGAGGGTAGAAATCAATCTCAATGCTCCGACTTGCTGAGAAGAGCACTTCGTTTTGCTCTTGTTCACCCTTATTAAATTCTTTCTGCTTGATGATTCCTTGATAAAATTACAAGGAAGCATCAAAGTATCGACAAACATTGAAATAAAACTTCATTGTTGATTGTTTATGAATTGCGATAGCATTCCTCATGCGACTCATGACGTAGCTGACTGTGAATACGACGGCGCAAATTTTGAGTGAACATTTAATTTATGACTGATTTACGAAGCAAACATTGGCGCCGGCGCGACTGCAGGGTGCCGCTTTGAAATTCAGTAATTGCTTCGTCTGTCTGTAAGCATTTAATCTTCTGCCCCTGTGTGATCGCTTAATGTTCCAGCTGTTTCCACACGTTCACGGCTGCTTCGTGTATAGTATTGTATTGTATTTTTTATTTCAGACGAAAAAGTCGGGGGGGGGGGGGGGGGGGGAAGCGAGGGGGTCTATAGTAGAAGAAAGCATTATTTTCCTCCGAGAGCCCCAGGGTTTTACAGCACTCAACAGAGAAAATAGACAAAAAACCAAAGGACAAGGAATCATTCCCGTACGCACCACATACCTCAGCACTGGATAAATTATAAATTTGGCTGAGAAATGAGAAAATATTATATATTGAAGTACAAACTGCAGCCTCACGAAAGGTTTAAAATGGGGGTTACGAGGTTATTTTTAAATGTCTCGAATGACCTACTATTCTCCATCGTTTGAGTTATGGTGGGGTGTGTATTTAGGCTGCTTGGAATGAGATATGCAAGTTGCTGGAAGCCATAATTAGTGCGAATTTTGCTTTTTATGTAAAGGCTATGCCGAAAACTGTAATTTCTTGGGATTTTTAGATGCATGCTAAAGAAAAGTGATTGGCCCTGTGACTCCTTAATAATTTGATGGAAAACATGAATAAAATGTTTTACGAGCAGAATCTAATCTCTACAGGGTGATTCAAAAAGACGCCAGCCTCTTTAAATCGACCGCAAAATTCGGTTTCTTAGCCTATCACGCTACACTTTGTGCAGCGTTAACCACAGATGGTGCATTTTTTTTTTGTAAAATTTTCAAAGAGCGAACTTACTTGAGGAAAAAGTGAAGAAAGAAGAATGCTCAGCTCCTATGGAAATGCAGCGAAGCCACCGGTCTTCAAACAACACGGCGTTGTTTCGCATGACTTCTAAACATCTCGAAGAATTAATATGGCAATTCGGGCCAAGTGGTTCATGATCGTAGACCAGCGCTGCAAAAAAGATATGGACAATAAGTGGTGGTAAACAGTGGCGCCAGCGTTTAATGCCTACTTTTTGTCCCTGTGTATTTTTTGTGTTTGTTTACTATCTTGAAGAAGTAATTTTAATCACAACGAACAGGAAGGAAACGGTAATACGGTTTTATGGGGATCATAAAGCCATGCTCCGAATGGGTGTGCGTCAACTGCAGCTTTCACAATCGATGCAGTACACGAAGTTTGAATTATTGGGAGGATCGAGTCATCAGAGGGCGAATTAAAAAAAAACAAAAACTTGCGATAAAAAATTGCGTATGACAAAACCCGAGAAAACATCCGTATTAACGAAACATAATTGTCGCAACTTTTGTGTGACTTACAACGGAATATTACAACATCACCCAAAGTGTCTTACAAACTTCTTAGGGCAAACATGGCCGCACGTCACTTGGCTATTTCGCCGCGACTAGCAATGAAGTTAGAAGCGTGGGCAAGAGGCATGTGTTTTGCCCACTGTCCGCATGCATCCCTACCTGAAGCAGTATAAGGACAACGCTAAACTACACACGGAGGATTCAGCCGACGAGTCTGCCGAGCTGTCCATCCTGATCGTTAGGGCTAACGAGTTGCAGGACTCTGATCAATGGTGAGACACGCCAATGAATCACCGAAATAAAATGCCACACAAATCTTCAGTGCACCCAAATGGATCCTTCACCTATGAGTGGCGTGAACCTGATTTGGTGATCACTAATGCCCCCTCGTACTTCCGCTGTGATTTTCGAAGTGGTGGGCAGCTGTGCGACCCTAAATAAACTAAGAGGCACATTCGTGACTGGATGTGCCTCTTTAATGCGAAAGCATTATGTGTCCATGGAGTGAAAAATCCGGCGTCCGACGACGTTAACCGAGTGGTACCAAATGCCAACACAGGAATAAAAGAATGAATAAAATGTGCTTCCACGCTGAGATTAGAACCGGCGCTGCTGTGTGAGAGCCGGGCATGCTAGCTGCTGTGCTATCTCAGCCGCTTCGGAATGCGGCATTACTCTCCCTTCAAAAAGAAGCTTGTCCCATTACGGCAAAAGACGGCGTCGGCCCTGATGTGCCCGAAAGATGGTCATAAAATTATATCCTCGGTTCGATGGCATCACACTTCACGTGACGACAGGACGTACCATGATGTGTGACGCCATATGAAGTAACGTAAAAAAACTATTACAGGGGCACTTAGATATCCCTACGTGTATTGAATGCAAAAGCACTGTCATTCCTAACAATAGAGGGCAAGAAGAAGGAATTGCCGTTAGAAATGGCAATGCTTTCGAACTATAACCACAAAGGGATACCTAAGTGCCCCCGTAATTTTTTGTGTGGAGTAGAGCTCAAATAAACGCCGTACGGTGCAGTATATTTAAGTTGCTGCTAGTCGTGAGGGTTAATGTTTTGCACCAACAATACCGTAGAGCTTTTCCTCCGTTGCGACGAAGCGCCACTGCGCAACGAACTTGCTAGAAATTTCTGCATATGCGACCGCCTTTTTCTGGAAACCTATGGCGATCTGCCACTCGCTTTTGGCCAAAGAACAGTGAAAATACCAGATGTGAAAACAGCCATAACAAGCATTAAAGAAATCAAGATGGGGGTCATAGCATTAGCTTCCCAACGTGGCGAGACTAGCACAGGATTTCTGTTACTCGCCGTTTGTAAGACAGGAGTCGACGTTTTCCGTTCTGATCTTGAAAACAAAGTTTGGTCCGGTTAATTTTGTAGCAGAAGGCCCATGCTTTGCCGTTCGTGGGGTCATTTTCTTGGTTCAAAATATGATGCAGAGTCCTTCTCATAAAAATACATGGGTGCCCGCTAGGACTCTTCGAAATTATTAAATTAACCGAGGTCGGACAAATACTCTGTTGGAACTCTAGAATAGCAGAAGCCCCTCCCACAAAGTCCTTCACTCTTTTTAGTAAGCAAACACTAGAGAGGAGGAGAGCCTAAAGGACACCACCAATCCTGGCGAGCAAAGGGAATTGTGGGAGGGGCTTCTGCTATTCTACAGTTGCAAGGGACTTCAACAAAACTTTACAGTACCATGAAAACAATAAGAGCAAGCAGGCAGAGAAATTCGCAGGAAGTCTAGCAGGGACAGAATAGAAAAAACTGCAGCTGCAATATTTACCCTTTAAATTTTCCTCGACAGCACAGCAGAGACGACATGCAGGTCGTCAGCGCCTGGAGGTCCACCCCCTTGTACTGGGAACACATATAGTCTGAAACAAACACCAAACAAAAAAATGAAAGCCGTTTACAAATCCCTGTAACGCCGAATTGGAGCGCAGCTCTTGAGGAGGAGTAGGGAAGGGTACTGAGGGGGGTCAGATCACCTGCGGGTAGTCACGTGACCCCGGGGGGTCACGTGATCTCGGGGGAGGGGGGTCACGTGCCCTCGGGGGGTCGCGTGACCTCGGGGGGGGGGGGAGGTCACGTGACCTCGGAGGGGGTCCCGCGACCTCGGAGGGGGTCACGTGACCTCGGGGGGGGGGGGGGGGGGGGGGTCACGCGACCCCGGAGGGGGTCACGTGACCTCGGGGGTGGGGTCACGTGACCTCGAGGGGGGTCACCACGTGACCTTGGAGGGGGGGGGGTGTCACGTGACCTCGGGGGGGGGGGGGGGGGGCGTCTTGTGCCCTCGGAGGGGGCGTGATCTCGGAGGGGGGTCACGTGCCCTCGGAGGGGGGGCCACGTGACCTCGGAGGGGGGTCACGTGACCCCCCCCCCCCCCCCGGTTACGCCGACGCCGACGCCGACGCCGACGCCGCTCAGGCTGGAAACGGGCCCCTAAGAGCTGCGCTCTAAAAATTAAATGCACGCCGGACAATCCGCACATGCTGTTATTTCGCTTCATTGGCCGCTTCAGAGAAAGCAAGCATGCACACCGTTGTCCAACCATCTCAACAGCTAGCCGAAACTTCCTGCCGCCAGGATTAAGATATTGCTTGCGATATAAAAACAATTACACACTATCCAGCTGGCACGCTGAAAGTTCAAACATTGAAAAAAACTAGCTCATAAAACTTCAATGTAACAGCTACACCTTGTGGACGCTACAGTATGTTCAGTCTAGACAGTGGTGCACTGCAAGGCTGCTTTACCTCAGCCAGTTTGGAACATCTGCAGTTTCATTCTTTTCGAGATATTATGCCTGAAAATTAATGTGACAAGTTATCAGGGTTGACATTTTTTAATCGACGCCCGGCCCAAATATGTAGGAAGTATATGTGGGTTAATTTCTAACTTACCGTAATTATTTTTGGCACCCTGAAGGCGTCGCTTCAGGGTCCAGTTTTATATTGGATCCACCTCACCCTCACAGCTGCAGCCACACTGAAATATTTGCAAAGTTTCAAGCAGGGTAATTAAAAGTCGGCAGTTTCTCTCGAACACCGCTGTCACAAATTTGGTCTTTTTTGTCATTTTGTTCTGTTTAAGGGTGGTTCGGGGGAGGTTCAACTGCAATCCTAGCGCATGCTCACCTGAGAGCCAAAGGCATGAGTTCGGATGATACTAATGCCGGCCGAGCTTAAAACCAATGGGAAAAGGAAGACGAGAAGAAGGAAGTGGGACTTGGGAGCGTTTGGGAGGGGGGGGGGGGGGGGTGAGTTCACCAACCACGAACCCGTGACAACCGCATAGGTCAATCAACACACGTCCCATACCGCTCAAACACTGTGGCGAACTGCATTTTGAAATCAGTCTCACTTCCAACGGTGTATGAACAAGGGCATTCATTTCGTGGCATGCCTTGAAATTAATCGAAGTGACGCAAACTGGGAACACACTGCTGCTGCTTCGTTTGGGAACAGCAGGGGCCCTCGGCTTGATCACATCACAATTGCAAAATGAAAGAAAAAAAAAAAGAGGCGAAAAGGAACAACTGCTTTATTAAAAATTCTAACCGACAAATGTCAACCCAGTTCAATTCTAGAAAGTCAGGGGACCAAAGTTTGTCCTAACAGTACCATCCAGTCCACTTCCATTACTTCAAGACAAAAGATGGCTATTCTTTTGAACCATTTGGACTGCAAAGGAATATTGGCTCTGCATGAACCGAATTCCAAGGAATTCTAACTTCTGAAATGTAATGAAGTATGATCAATGTATTCAATTTATAGTTGAACGACATCACTACACTGCTAGACCAATAAGACATTTTCTAAAGCAACGACCTGGAAGTAGCACTAGGAATTCAGTAAGTGCTTTGTTGACATAAGCTACACTTTCTCGGACCATACACAGAATGAGTGGCAACTTTTCAATATGCTACGCACAGATCCAAACATAAGGGCAGATAAAGCTAACCCAACTAGTTAAAAACAAATCTAGCTTAACGAGAAAACGTGTGCCGAGAGAATATGAAGTTGTAGAATACCGGGCGCTACTTTACCGCGCGTTACGGACGGCAAAATAGCGAGGATTACGGCGAAGAGTTTTAGAATAGCGTTTCTCTGCCGGGGACCCTCCAAAACGCAAGCATCCAGGGAGCCTCCATACAAGCATCTCGCGCTTAAAGAATAACTGCAAAAAAAAAAAAAGTGTTTTTTTTTTTTTTGTTTAAACAGTTTAATTGGGACAAGCATGTCACAAAAAAAATCTTCCGCAAAAAAAAAAAAAAAAAAAAAAAAAAAGTTTAGCAATATTTACGCCACAGGACGTAATTTAGTCGGAGTCACAACCTCTCAACATTTGAAACTCCCGCTCTTTCGACGCGCGCGGCGTGGCTGGAATACGTAGAGCAGCCACTCCGTGACGTATGTTGCCAACCTTGTGGTGCGCGATTTAAAACGGACGAAATAGCCGCAAACTAAAATCAGTCCCGCGCAATAAATATTGCTGTCAAAAATATTTGTTTTTGTTGGAAAAATTGTTTTGTGACATGCTGGTCCCAATTAGGCTGTTTAAAAATACGTTTTTTTTCTTTGCAGTTACCCTTTAAAGAGCAGACCGCATGGCGCATTTTTGCTCGCGATTCAGGCGCGTCGGCGTCAGACTGACGTCATTTCCTGCGCGCGGGCGCGCGTTTGCGCGGGAGCGTTGGTTTCTAGCCGACCCAGAACAAGACGCGCGCGCCGAGGCGTCGAAGCGGCTTTCGCCCAATGAGGGTCGGTCGCATAAAGTTATTATAATGTACGCTAGAGGTTCAACTTGCGCTAGTGTCTATGCGACTTCGGGAGGCAAATTGAAGCAGACAGCAACCAGTCTACTTTTGCGGTGCTCCTTTGCATTCCTATGGGAAAACGCGCGTGAATTTTGTCCCTTCGCCGGAAAATAACAGGAATAACTTTTATTATTTCGGTTGTAGCGGATAGTATGTACCTTTATTAATATTATAAAAGTATAATTGCTTTAATTACAGCATTTTTCTTTATTACTGAAAGATGTTACGCTTCGCTATACTTCAGGCCCAAACCTCTGTTCTATGGTAGGTATGTAAAAATGAGCGACGATTCTGAGCTAAATAACGATCGAGAGGAATGTAGAGTGTGTTCAAGGTTTGCTAGCATTCCGGTGGCGCTTATGTATTGCTAATACGCCCGTTCTGTCACTCTATGAATATGACTCCGTCGTGGCATTACGATCGGTCAAAGAACATTCGAATGTAAAAAAATAAACTACGTGGGCTACGAAAGGTGTGTCTTTTTATTATTTCCTATGTCGGGCAGTTTTTATCGGGCACCTGTTCTCTGACGTCTCCCTATTTGTAAAGATTTGGAGGGTGCGGTTGATGATTTGCACCTATACATGCATTTTCGCACATATTCGTGAGCAGAAAGAATAAGGAGTACTTATTTATTGCAAATCGGACTATATTACGAGGATTTCAATTTATTTTGATCGCCTGCATGCACAAGGAATTACTTATCCAGTGTTTTTTGCCGTCTCGGTTTTGCACATGTCCGTTCGTTTGACACGTATATCCCCCATGGTGGAAAGCGCCGACGCCGTGTTCGCGCTAACAGTGCCCGACAGTGCACACAAATACGTGTACGAAGCGGTTTTAGCACCGTTTTTTATGCCACGACCTTCAAATAAAAACGCCGTAGCTGACCAATTATTTCGTCTGCGTGACTGAGAAATGTTCCAATGTGCCTAGTACGTACGAAATATTCGTGATATTTGCTCTTGTAATCGAGCGCAGCGAGAACATGCACTGGCTTTTTCCCATAGAAATGCATTACCGGAAGTCAATTTCGGACTGGTTGTTGTCTGCTTCAATTTGCAGCAGCACACTAGCGCCATTTGAACGTCTAGCGTACATTATAATAACTCTATGGTCGGTCGAACTATCAGGTGATCTTGCACGGAACGCTGTTTCGTATTCCGCACATTTCAAAGTGTTCAAAAGCATATTTATTTTCGATATAAAAATTAAAAAGGTGTTCCTTTTGACGCACAACCTCGTTTTACTAACTGATTTGTTCATTTAATTCTCATTTTGTAGTATTTGCGTCAACATTTACATCGCGTGTTGAGAATTCTGTTATCTGGCAACGCTGATAACGCGCGGCCGGCGGTGCTTGGCTTTGTCTGCATGCGGGTGCCCCCGCGTCAGCTTCCGCGCGAGCGTTCATTGCGCGTAGCGTTTTCGCGTGTAGAAAAACGCGCCATGCGGTCTGCGCTTTAAACGCCACCCAAGATGTCGCGACAGCTTTTATTAGGAAGTTAGAACGTTATATCTTGAAAATTAAACAAGTTTTTCGTCCAGGGTAACATTTTTATAGTTGTTTTATACTTAATGCCGCATTTTTGTTTTTGTCACTGCCAAGCTGCTCTGTTGTACTTACGAATACGAAGCGCAGACGATCCACTACCCAGGCATGTTTACACGTCTGCCACGATCATAAGTACACGTGCTTCGATAGCTTTGAGCTGTGAATCCAGCGATCCGTGGGGTTTTCAATACTTTTCGACCATACCGACCGCGGTCGCCGAGTGCGACACAAGCAGTTTCCGAGCGGGCGACGGCGTCGAAGAAGCGATCAACGGAGATGTCGTGGGCGCCGCCTTTTGCGGTACCCACGCTATTTTCGAGAAATAACGGGCCGCAAAGCTCGGTTCCTAATGCTTGTTTTGGGTCTGCGCATGCACAGCAGCCACGAGATTATTCTAAAACTCCCTAATGTTCACTTCTCGTTCAACGCGTTAGGTATATTAGGTGTACCTAATATTCGATCCATCTCATTAGGTATATTCCGACTCGTCGAATAATACCTAATGAGATGGCACGTCAAAACCTCAAGTATAACGCGGTGGAAAAAAAACATTTCATTTTCGTCAAAGACTCAAGGCAGTGTATCTAGACTTTCAAATGAAATGTATTAAAAATTCTTCTGAGGTGACACGGCAAAACCTTAATTGAAACGCGGTGGCCAATAGTCTCAGTAAATTCCTTAGGGACTCATTACAAAAAATCAATTGTTTTGCAACACAGACTCGAAACGGTGTCAATAGACTTTCAAATTATATTCAAATGAAATACATTAGAAACTTTTTGCGGTAACACGTCGAAACTTCAATCGGAACGCGGTGGCCAATAGTTTTCGTAAACTCCTTACGGATTCGTTACAAAACTCATTTGCAATTCTATTGAGACTCGAAAAGATACGATGTGTAGACTCCATAAGCTTTCAAATGAAATTCATTAAACATTTTTGTAAGGGTATAAAATGAGTGTAACGATGGTAAGATGCAGATATAAATTCCTGTAGTGCCAGCAGGTGTGATACGTCAGCACGAGGCGACCGATAAAAGAGCACCTACAAGGATCGTTAAAAAAAGAAGTTTTACCCAAATAATTTCAGCGTCGAAAGTACAGCTTACAATAGAGCATGCCCTTACAAAAATGAACAATGAGTTTCAATTGAGCTTCTAACGTGTTTTATAGAGTCAAATGAAACTCGAAAGAAACTCAACGTTAAATGAGTTTTATCATTACAAAACTAATATTTATTATTTTGAATTTACTCATTAAACATTCAAATGAGGGTTATCATTACCCACTCAATATCTATTCTTTTGAATTTATTCATTACCCATTCAAATGAGTGTTATCATTACCCACTCAATACCTATACTTTTGAATTTACTCATTACAAATTCAAGTGAGGTTTATCGTTACCCAATCAATATCAATTTTTTTAGTTTACTCATTACACATTGAAATGAGTATTATCACTAAGAACACGATATCCATTCTTATGAGTTTACTGATTACAAATCGCCTTGAGTTTTACCGGTACCGACTCAATATCCATACTTTTGAGTTTACTCATTACAAATTCCGACGAGTTTTATCGTTACCCAGTCAATATCCATTCTTTTTGAGTTTATAAATGTACTGATTACTCATGCAAATGAGTCTTACCATAAAGAATGCAATATCCGTTCGTTTGAGTTTTTCCATAGACACTCAAGTGAGTTCTACCATAAGGCACCCAATAGACATCAGCTGTTCCACACCGGAGGGATTCGATAGAGGCAAAGATGAAGACAATCATGAATGCAGATCGCCTGCTATTCAGAAGACATCCTCCTCAAATAAAATCATGTTCAAAATTGAAACCCAATAACTTCTCATATTTATTAACCATTTATTAACCATTCTATGAAATTAAAACATATTGAATTATTCTCATTCTCAACTAGCGCACGCGATCAAAATGACACAGCGATAGACATAATGACTCAATATACAGCATCTGCTCCCAAACTTCACTACGCGCGCAATCCACTAAAGTATAAAATATATCCTGCCAAGACCCCGCCCCCTCCTCCATCCGCATTTGGGTAGACCACAAGTCTTACAATCTCAGTGCATAAGCAGCAACATATTGAAATTGACTCTGAAATTTAGTTTCTCAGGTAATACAGGTAATTTTAACAAATTTAAAACCATTGAAAAAAAAAAAAAAAAACCAAGAAACAAGCCAGCAGTTGTTTTGCGACACTCCGCTAGATCAGTCACGACACCTCTGGGGTTCGCGCTTCACAGTTTGGGAAGCACTGCTGTTTAATATTACAAATACAGAGTGCTGCTTCGAACATTTTTCAAAATATTTATAAGTAGCAACTGTCGACCTAATACCACGCAAAAATTTAAACCTACTCACACAATCTCACAGAAACATAATCCCAAGTTTCCACAGAAAAAAAAAAAAAAACAACAGTAAGAACAAGACGAAATACAGACTAGGCTGATTAATTAACTCTGAGCTGCCATTTTGTTTTAATCAGTGTTCGACAAAATACTCGATAAAAGTATTTAAGTTACTAAGTACCTGTTTCATAAAATATTTAAAATACTACTCAAGTTACTTTCACTGTAAAGTATCTTGAGTAGGGTACAAATACTTAGAAATGTAAGTCAATTACTCTTGAAGATGCTTCCGCATTTCCTAATTTGTAATTTGCGGCAGAGGTCGACTGCTTGGGGGGCTCCCCAGGCTTCCTCTGAGGAGCAGAGGTCCGGGATTGGAGGCCCCGGCCCCGAGGGACCGAAGCAGCAGGTGTGGCAGGGGAGGTCATACCCTGCCCTGAGGTTGATGCTGACGCAGCAACATCCACCTTGCGGTTTGGAGGCGGTGCCATGGGCACCGTTCCCGAGGTGGACGCTGATGAAGGAGCATCCACCTTGCGGTTTGAAGGCAGTGCAACTGGCACTGCTCCCGAGAAAGGGGGACCTAACAAGAGACGCGGGTCGTCCGAAGACGTCTGCGTTCTCGTCGACACCATTGACCGTGCCGGGCCCCTGTGCACGGCCTGGGCATAAGAGCCTTCAGAGACAAACGCAAAGCGCTTCTTTGCATCAATGTAGCTTATAGTTTCTTTGATTTTTAGTGCGAGAATTTCTTTTTCTTGTTTCCAGACAGGGCAGGATCTGGAATAGACAGGGTGGTGGCCTTCACAGTTTGAGCACAGAGGTTTGCTCTCACATGCTTCAGCAACGTGCTCTTTACCAGAGCACTTGGCACACATGTTGGTCCCCCGACAGCTCCGCAACCCATGCCCGAACCGCTAGCACTTAAAACAGCGCAGCGGATTTGGCACATAGGGGCGAACGCGGCACTGGAGGTAGCCGGCTCGAACAACTTCGGGAAGAGAGGTCGATTCATATGTTGAAACAATATGCTTAGTTTTCAATTCTACGCCGTCCCGACGCAGGGTGATCCGCCGTGCAGCCCCCACTCCCTGCGTGGCCAGCCCCTCAGCGACTTCTTTCTTTGGCGTATCAAGGAGGTCATCCTCAGAGATGACACCTTGAACAGTGTTAAAGGGAAGCTACGGAGCTTCTTGAAAAAAATGAGTTAGAAGTGAATTCTAGAGTATTTTTACCTCGTGAGCCCCAATACCAAAACCATTTGCCGCGCAAGTATTTTTAAACGTGAGAAAAACGCGAAAGATAGTCGCTGTACGTGACGTCATCGACGGATCTTTTGACTTGCCAAGCCTAGGGAGGCGGGGCTTCAGCCCTATTTTCAAAATGCTCTTATGGCTCCCTGTCGCTTTGCATTGAAATATAATTGTGATATCTGCTATTCTAAAGGCCAAATGAACACAATTCAAGCGTTTTTTCACAAATGTAGAAGTGCCCCATCTTCCCTTTAAGGGTGCGGTGTGCTGTGACAGTGACCCTATAGTCCGAGATAGAGTTTAGCGCTAAGAGGGCGTCACTTTGTCGCTTAGTGTTAATCTGGATGAGGAGGTCGCCAGATAACATTTTCTTGGCATGAAAGACTTTTCCATCCACTCCCTCTGTCACCTTCGCGTCGAGGAATGGGGACAGTTTGGCAAGAGGGTTTTCGGTCTTTGAATGTATTACGAGGAATTTTGAAAATTTTTCAGGCGTAGATAGTGTTTTTTTCAGGGAGTAGAGCTTCGGTGCGGCCTCTTTTCAGAGGCCGATCAAGAAAGTTTTGTTTGGAACCCATAATAATGGGAGGATCTTCGGTGCCCCGGGTGCGCCACCCACCACAGGGCCCAACATGGGGATAGGTAATGCGCCATAGCAAGAATGGCTTGGCTGACGACATTACACTATCAGCGCTGCCCAGGCACTATAACCCAGAGTGGTGCTAGACAGGGGGTCTGTCGCCACCCAAGGTTAGCCCTTGCCGCCAAAGAAGTTCAAATGGAAAAGAGGTGAGAGTAGAGGAAAGAGAAAGAAGAGAGGGGATATTAGAAGAAATGGCGACTGACTGCATCATCCTGGTCGGGCCAAGCCAGGACACCCGTCTACGAGAAACGGGGGCCAAAGTGGTGCGTTGCCTCACCCGGGGGGCCCCAAAGGGTCCAAACCTACCCCGGGTTCGGCTCAACCACCAGGATGCCCTTTTCCCCGGACACGGGCTCGCCACGCACAGCCAGACGTGGGTGGGACTTAGCCACTTTTTACTCAGGGTCTGTGGTGTCGCCAATGCGGCTGGGGTCTGTGGTGACGCTACTCACCAAGCACCCAGCACATAAGGTGCAGGCGCCCCCTGCGGGGCTCAGGGTCCGTGGAGACGCCACTCTCCAAACACCTGCTTTCACAGGTGCCCCCTGCGGGGTCACCCATTCGGAGCATGGCTTTATGATCCGCATAGAACCATACCGTTTCCTTCCTGTCCGTTGTGATTAAAAATACTTCTTCAAGATAGTAAATAAACACAAAAAAATACACAGGGACAAGAAGTGGACATAAAACACTGGTGCCAGTGTTTACCACCACTTATTGTCCATGTGTTTTTTTGCGGCGCTTGTCTACGATCATGGACCAATTGGCCCGAATTGCCATATTAATTCTGCAAGATGCTTATAAGTCTTAGCTTCTCTATCTTCAAATTTGGTAAACTTCATAAGCGACAACATCTGCTCGCTTATCTTCGGTAGACCTTGTCAAAAGCCAGAATAAAAGACTGCAATGCGGCGGCAGAAAGAGTGAGCGATTGATTCTCGCAGACTTGGGGGCAAAATATACTTTTGCACCATGGTGCCTCTGACAATGCCATTAGTGCCACTGATTAAACTGTCAAGTTTAATCAGTGGCACTGCGAGCTTTTTCTCGAAGATGTAGACGAGTCGCCCGACTCTCCCGCCCAGGACCCTTTATCTTCGTCGTCGTCCATTCCTTTCGATCGTATGACTGGCGTAACCGTGAGACTCCGTCGTGGTTCGTTTCTGCCGGGCACTATTTAGCTACTTCAGTGAGAACTTCGCCAGAAAATGGAGCTGCTAAACATAAAAAGCTCGCCCACCTCGCAATGCAAACTCGTAAACGCAGATGATTTAGGGCCAGTGTGGCCATACGGGTGGAACGTTTTAAAGCAAGACTCATTTAGGTGCGCCCTTAGACTTGGAGAAAAAAGTAAGGTGCCGCAAAAGCAGACAGAAATAATATTTATGTTTTAAATGTGATATTTCACACAATAATAATAATAATAAAAAAAACTGCGCGTCAAACCGATTTGGATTAATAATTGTTTATCACGTGCTCCTCTAGCGATTAAACTGGAATGCAATCGACATCAACTTAAAGTGCTCCGTTTATTTATCGTGCGATCAAGAACGCCGTTTACTACAGGTTCCTTCAGCTAAGGGACCTAATCTAAAGGTCCCTTAGCTTACGATGCCGTGTGAATTGGGTATTAAAGCTCCTCGATGTACATTAACAGTAAAACGAGCGTGTTGGTAAATATACTCAAACAATCGGAAAGAATAAACACAAATTCGATGTGTTTCCGTTTATTGGCATCAAATGCGCCAGTGCACGAGGCCCGTGCCTCAAGCGGCCCTTGGAAGCAGAAGGCAGCAAAGCACCAGCTTCTGGTGTGCGTACTGCGCGTTTCCACCACTATGGGTGGCAGTACTACTTGAAAGCGTGAATATTATCAAGGGACTTTAGTCTGCCGGCAGCGTCTTCAACTTTTGGAATCCACAAGAAACGTTAACGCTGAAGTCCTGGAAAACATTTATCATCTTTGAAGAACAGAGCAGGCTGTCACTAACGAACAAAGACAAAACTTCTGAAACAAACTTTGGTGTGCACAATAACGAAGCATTCGCATATCCTTCGCCAACAACAATCCCTCTCAGAAAAAAAAGGCAAGAAACGTTAACTTGAATGTTTGTTTAGAGGGTCATGATTTCTTGAAAATTGCACGGTGATACATCGACCGTTGAAAGTAAGCGATACCAAAAATACAACCGAAAACATATTTCGGTAGATTGCGAATTTTTCCGATTAGCCAAATCACGGGCATAAATAAAGGCATTGTCAGAATGTCAACTTCGACGGTGCCGGTTTGAAAGAACGATGGCTCCTAGCTTCTAGTATGCATTTTAAACACTCCATTTTACTTGTCGCATCTGATGGTAAGTAGCCAGTGTCAGAACTCGTGACGCCACGGCGAGGCAAATCCGTGTCATGATGTCCCTGATGGAAACCCTAAGAGGACGCCACAAAAAACCTATCGGCGTTGGACCCTGGGAGAGTAGCGCCATTGCCTTCTCTGACTGATTGCAGGACACAAACACATACTAGCACACAGACGACCAAAACCAAGCAAGGAGATTGACTGATCGGTCCCTGTTGCCATAGAAATCGACATTTCGGTCTTTTTCATTCTTCGAAGTTTCGAAATGGTGGATCTGAACCAGCCGCGTCAAGATCGATAGAGAGTGTCATAGTAGTGAAAGCGTTCCTCACCAATATATGCACGTAGGCAAGCAAAGTATCAATCATGCTTATTTAGATGTATCTCTTATAATGATATCGTTCTTCAAGGCAGAAAAAAATATTTTTCAGCGCCTCCAAGCAACGACGCCCCATGTAGTGGAGGTGCGAAGATGTGTCCTTGTTTAGTCTATGTGTGTGATTAGCAAAATGTCGGTATACAAGAAATGGTTTTATAAATAACCTGTCACCCCGATTTTGAATCAGCTCACCCAGAATGGAGAAGTCAAGATGAAAGTGCACACACCATGAACCAAAATGGCGATTAACTTTGTCAGGATCTATTGAATGCACGAGCTATAAGACAGAAGTATAGGCTCCCAAAATTAGAACACTGCCACTAAAAAGCAAAAAAAAAAAAAAAAAAAAAAAATTATAAAAAAACAACAAAACATGATTTTAGGTTTCGGCAAATGATTTATGCATCGCAGAAAGCTCTAATTCCGTGAGAATGTGACGCTAGCAGTTGGGATAGATAGACGCAAAAGCTGTAAAACGTAAGGTTACCTGGATAAAAAAAAAAAAAAAGGATTGAGAAACAGAAATTTTGTTTTTCAGTTGTCGTCTAAGTAAGCCTAATATCGTCGAAACAAGAATTGACATTGTGAACGCTTATCGGATTTATATCAGTGAAAATCACTTGTCAGAAAGAAGAAGAATATTGCTTCCCTTCTTGCTGACAATGTTTTTTTTTTTTTTTTTGTTTTGCTGAAATAAATGCTACAGGAGCCCACAGTGTTACTTCTTGTTTTGGGCGATGTTAGGCTTAGGTGGACGTCGGCCCATTGAAAATTTATCTTTTAAGATAAAAGATAATTGATCAATTATTTTTTCATCCAGTTAACGTAATGATCTCATACGTCCGTGTTGTTTCTCAACAGCTATCATGTTCTCACAGCTTTTAAGTTTGCTGCGATGCATAGTCTATTCACCCGGACCGAAAAAACACGGTTCTCTTTTCTCAAAACCCAAAGCGTGTACCCCCCCCCCCCTTTTTTTTTTCTCGTTAAAAAAAACAATAGCAAGAATAATTTGCAAACGCTCATTCTCCATCCAAATGCAGCGCTAAAAATCTGAACCAGATGCCAAGGTTCAAGCACGAACCGTTATCTTATGCAAAAGTTGTGTGATTATCTAAAACTTTCACTAGGAACATGGGGCCGTTAGACGCCATAGGGCGCCTAAGGGACCCACGCCATAGAGCTGACGCCATAGAGCTCCATGTATTCGAGAGCTCGGTCTTCCGCCATTTTCCCAGTAGAAATGTCAGAAAACCACTGAAACTTTATTCTCCGAGCAGAAGCGATTTCCGAAGAGGACATCCAGCAAGCAGCCCGTTTCACGTGCAGTTTTATTTATTTATTTATTTATTTGAACATACTGCCAGCCGCCTGTTGGCAGCCAAGGCAGGTGTGGGCATAGACAGACACAAACAAAAATAGCACGATAACCTAGCACACAACAAGCATACATAACAAATCATCGGCGATCAAAAAAAAAAGTGTTCAATCATGGTAAAAAATAATTAAACAAAGTGGTATCTATTCACTTGACACAATCAACTCTCGAGCAAACGGTACCAATTACGTACACACACACTCACAAAAAAAATGCAACAATAATATCCTAATATACCTTCTGCAGTCACCGCGAAAAAAGTTGTTCTATCATTGATGCAAATGATGACGCTGTGGCTGCATTTGTAACACTTTCAGGCAAAATATTCCAGTCAATGATTGCTCGCGTGAAAAAGCTATTTTTTAGACAGTCAGTTCTACAGAAAGGGACCACAATAGTTTTCGAGTGCTTATTGCGCGTGTGCCTGCTTGAGTTGTAGTCCATGTATTTTTCGAATGACATGCGCGAAGAGTTGTGCACGATAGTATAAAGAAGCTTAAGACGATTTATCTTGCGACGGGTTTCAAGACGAGGCATTTTTGATATGTCGTATAATTTTGTAATTGAACTTTTTCTTCTGTATTCGTTGTACGCAAATCGCAGTGATTTCTTCTGAACTCCCTCAATTCGGTCTACGTTGATTTTGGAAGTGGGATCCCATACCACGTCAGCATACTCCAGAACAGGGCGTACGGTGGTGCCGTACGCTGCTAGTTTTGTTTTTGGTGTACAGTGTCTTAGTTTTCTTTTTAAGATCCAGAGTTCCACCATCGCTTTCTGCACAATCCATGCTACATGACTGTTCCAATTGAGTTTTGACGTGAGTATAACACCGAGATACTTGTATTCGTTGACAGTTTCTAAGGGATGGCTGTTGATGGTGTAGCTAAAAGCAAGGGGCGTTTTCTTGCGTGTGACGCACATGTACACACACTTAGAACTGTTAAGCGACATCTGCCAATTCGTGCACCATTGCGTTATACTGTTGAGACAGTTACTGAGCTTTACCTGATTACTTCTCGAACCCACCTCTGAAAACAATACGCTGTCGTCCGCATAAAACCGGCATTGTACGCTGTCATCAACAGTGAGATCATTTATGTAAACCAGAAAAAGCAAAGGCCCGAGTACGGACCCTGGGGCACACCAGGAATAACCGGGATAATCGGGGAAATTACTCCTCCGACCTCAACAAATTGATGACGATTGCTTAAGTAAGAATCCAACCACCGCACGAGTCTTTCATTGCCTAGGAGAGTCTTAAGTTTCATCATCAGCTTCTGATGTGGTACTCGATCGAAGGCTTTGGCAAAATCCAAGAAAATAACATCCACCTGGCCCCCTTATCAAGAACCTTTGCAAACTCATTTACAGTATGAAGAAGCTGCGTAACCGTCGAGAAGCCGCGCCTGAAACCATGCTGGTGATCCGATATAAAGTTATTTGCCTCAAAGTGAGTCACGAGATGCTTGAATAAAAAAATGTTCGAGAGCCTTGCTGCAAGAACAAAGCAAAGAAATTGGTCTATAGTTACGTACTTGAAGCCTGTCACCGGCTTTATGAATTGGTATTACCTTTGCAGTTTTCCACTGATCCGGTACAATAGCCTGTTCAAGCACATTGCTGAATATAACAAAAAGAAATTTAGAGCACCATTCGGCGTATCTTTTCAGAAATGCGTTAGGGACATTGTCTGGACCACTTGATTTTTTGTGTTTAAATTTAGAAGTGCTTCGAAAATGCCTTCCTGCGTCACCTAGACGTCCGGTACTCTTATTGCTCTTTTCCTGTATTCAGGTGATCCGCCGTCGTTAATCGGGAATACCGAAAAAAAAAGTTATTAAATGTCTTAGCGATTGCTGATTTGTCAACAACGTCTCTTCCACATTCCTCAATCTTGGTTACGTGCTGTCTCGTGCCCTGTAAATGCCTCCAAAATTTAACTGGATCATTAAGCAGGAAGTTGGTCATTTTAACGTTGTAGTATTCATACCTAGATTTTTTTTATTAGTGATTTAAGTTTTATACGCAGCACAGCTACCTTTGTTTCGGCTTTACATGTTTTCTTAAGTCTTTTTGCCCGGCGCTTTACTTGTAGAATCTCCCTTGTTACCCAAGGACTACGCAGTCTAGTATTCGTTTTCCTGGTTGGCACAAAGCGTTCTATACACGTGTTTACAGTTTCTTGGAAGAAATGTCATAATTGGTTTATATCACAGTTAGTGCAGGTAGATAAATCGGAAAACCTGTCGAAGGACAACTCAAGAAAATCTAAGATACTTTCGTGTTCTGATTTGTTGAAGTCCTTAACTTTCTCTACTCTATTAGGTAGACGGTTGGGGACTAAACCTGGACAGTCTAACACTATCATGCGGTGATCTGATATTCCATCTACAACTGCACAATGGTTATCTGCAACACACAGAGTATTAGAAACAAACACCAAATCAAGGAGAGAACTGGTGGTTTCAGTAACCCTCGTGGGACTCGTTACTATCTGAACAAGGTCGTTTGAGAATGCTAAATCGATCAAGAGTTCGGAGTGGCGAAACGCTGACATTGAGGTCATTGTCTTCCAGTCTATATTTGGAACATTAAGGTCACCTCCCAAAATTATATTTCTATTGTGTTTTGACTCTTTATGCACAAAATCGTGTAAGTCGTTCAATACCTCAATGTCAGCACAATGTGGCCTGTATACCACACCCACCAAAATACAGGAAGATAAAAGTGACACTGTGTGGGGATTCTTTACGAAGAGATCTCTCTATAGTCGCCGCCCGATCGGTATGCGCTCCGCCCGTCACTCAGGGAGTTACACACTGCAACGAGAAGACAGCGAATGGGTTAACTGTACCTCTCGGTTGCCCGTCGTCGAGAGCCGGTAGTCCAGGCCCGCCGACCTTTGTTGTCGCCCGTCGATCAGAGCTCACAGTCGGGGTCCGTGTCCAGGCCTGCGGATCGCCTTTCCCACGCCAGCGCTGCGTAGGCTGTCTGTCCCGGGCTATCAATGCCCGAGTCTCGCTGCGGAACCACCCCGGGATCGTCGTAGCCCAGGTCATATGGCCCGGGCTCGCCGTTTCCACCGGTCTTGCTCCAGGCCTCGCTGGTGGACCGCTCCGGGGTTCGTTATGGGCCAGGCAGGCAGCTTGGCTTCGACGTTCCTTGTCCAGCTACCAGCCTCGCTCAGCCCGCACTGTCCTGCGCCAGCTCGTGACTTCTCCGCCGACCGCCTGTCACGTGCCCTCTGCCTCGTCTTTCACCCCCGGCTCCCACACCCGTCACCCACACCGCTTCAATGGGTGTGGTATTACGCACCACAGAAAATTCCATTCCCTCTTTCAGAACTATAGCCACCCTTCCCCCTTTCGAAGAGCGATCTTTCCGTATAATTTTGTGCGTTGGGGGAACGATATCGCAATCAGAAATACTATAACTTAGCCAGGTTTCGGTTATCAACAATATGGCGGGGTTTAAAGTAAGAATAATGCTTTCCAAGTCGGTCGTTTTATCGACAATGCTCTTTGCATTCAGGTTTGTTACTTGAAGTTTCGTGCTAGTTGTACAAACTGCCCCTTGCACTGCAACTTCGGGAGGAGGGGGGAGTACTTATTTTCATGCGCTAACCGTCAGACAGGATTCTGATGCGTGGCAGGATAGAGGGGAACTCTCGTATTTGCAGTATCATCCCAGATGAATACTTGTCCATTTATTTTAATTTTATCTAAAGAGAGAACAACTTTGTCTCCATTCTTTTTTAATTTCTTAGCGCTGTCCCAGAGTTTTTTCCTAATCTGCTGGACACGTGGTGAGAAGTCCTCAGAAATACTGAACCTTGAACCCTTTAAACGCCTGCAGCTGCTCAGAACTGCACTCTTGTCCCTCTCATCGAGAAACCTTAGGATAACTGGTCACGTTTTGTTAGCGACCTTACGACCAAGCCTGTGTATCTTTTCAATTCCAGAGGCGTGTACACCGAGAATATCCTCAAACATTTCTCTCTTAACACAGTTTTCCAACCCTTCATTGCTTTCATCTGCTGTCTCGTTAATTCCATAAATAAGTACATTATTGCGTCCGCTTCTGTTCTCCAGGTCGTCTACTTTGCCGAGAAGGAAATTAACGTTCTTTTCAAGAGACACAATCCTTGTCTCGAAGGCTGCCACAGAAGCCGCTATATTGGACAGTCCATCTACTCTGTGTTCGATTGTTGCAAGTCTAGCATTAGTTTCCGCAACCAGTGCATCTGTAGCAGTTTTTCCCTCCTTTATCTCCTTCACGTCACTTGCAATGGCCGTAAGATGCTGCATTAGATCCTCAAGGGTGGGTCCCGGATTAGTTTCTACGTCGCCGCTGAGCATCAACAAGAGATGAAACAGGTCGTGGCACACACATAAAACTCTCCAAAGTGACAGTGGGCACGGCAACTCTAAAAGACACAAATTGTCGCTTCGGCAAGAACATGAAAGGCACTCGTTCCTCACCTGCACGAAAGGTGTAAGCGGGTTTTTCAGCGACATAGCTCTGACGGAGTCGCCGTGCCCACTGTAGTTGAACCACCTTGATTGCGGCTTTATAGCTGGTTGAGTCCAGGAAGTAACCGTCGATGTTTCCTGTCGTGCATGCCCGAAGTATAGAATCAGAGCGTGGTCGATAGTTGCCCGGTAATCGCTGGATGATGCAGGAATATCCCAGAGAGTGATGACTGGAAGCTTCGCCGCTGATTCAGATGTTGCTGTTCCTCGCGCACTCGCTGGTGCATGAATGGCCGAATAAACCGCCAGGATCTGCACGAAAAGTGTAAGCGGGACACGCTTACACTTACTAGTAGCGCAGGGACACGGACTGAGAAGAAAACGGAAGACAAACACGGCACTACCTTACAACTGAAGTTTAAAGGGACTGTGCAATGGTATTCGATTGAAATGTTGTTCACTTTACATGAGCTCACTGTCACTAGTGGGACTCGGGCATACTCGCACGCAACGCTACTGGCCAAGAAACGTCTTTGCTGCGGTGTAATTTTTAAGGACAAAAGCGATCATTTTCATTTAATCTCTCCTTTGCGAAATGTGATGACGTAACGTGGAGATCGCACTACACCCCAATGACGATATTTGAATGCGGTTCATACACTGGACCCGAGCATTGCATGGGCACTCAATTTGGGCTCGTAATAATTACTAGCTCGAGAAGCATTTGGGTAGTGGCCCGTGTCCAATCACTGCAACGGCGACAGTAGCCGAGCCATAACTATGTCTGGAGCCCAGCGCGTGTCCTGTGCCTTGCCAAGTCCAGCGCGTGGCTATAATCAACATTGGCGGCATATAGTCGGCTCCAGATCACGTGGTTGCTTGTCTGGCTGCGTGTTAATAATTGGGTTGTGTGTGTGTTTATACAGCCTAGAACTTGGTCTGCCCCACAGCGGCGACGAGTCTCCCAGCTGTAGATGAGAAATTTAGCCAGTGCGGTACAGCCGCTAGCCTGGGGTCTTTAACGTGCATCACGCAGTAGTGATACACGACCGCACGCCGGTACGATGCTCATCCAGATCGAAACGGGCAGGGGTGGGGCTCGAACCCAGGATCCCTGGGTTCTGCAGCGCGAGCTTTCGCTCCACGTGCTCCGAGCTGGTGTGCGCTAGACCACTCGGCCACCGATCCCCCCTGGCTGCGTGTTGAGGTAGTGAACCCTGCTCGCTTTTCTTCGATTTTTTTTTTCGGGGACTTCTTTTGCGTGGGGTGAAAAAAAATGAAAGCCGTTTACAATTCCCTGTAACGCCGGTTAGAGCGCAGCTCTTGAGGAGGAAGATAGAAGCGTACTGAGGGATAGGTGACTCCTTGAGGTCACGTGACCTCAAGGGGGTCACGTGACTTCAGGGGGTCACGTGACCTCATGGGGTCACGTGACCTCAGGGCAATCACGTGGCTTCTGGGGGTCAGGTGACCTCAGGGGGTCACGTGACCTCAGGGAATCACGTGACTTCAGGGGGTCACGTGACTTTGACATTGAAACATTTCTTTATTTCCATCAACGATGGGGGAAAACCAAAGGAAAAAAGCTGCTATTTGCAGCTTGACCGGCCCTTTGGTACCCCTACAAGGCAAGCAACACTAACACAGAAAAAAAAACAAAAAAACAATAGAAGGTATGTTTTAAGTATTATACAATGCAAGAGATATCATTTCTGCCCACTGACATAACATCAATTCCTAATGATGCGATATGATTTAGTAGCTCGGGAAGTGCATGTTTAATTCTTTGACGTCCAAAGTTAGTTCGTGATTGTGGTATATGCCATGGATGTATCTGACGTGTTTGACGAATGGAATCGTGCAAATGAAGGTCCGCAATAGCGAGAAAAGTATCATATTTACCTTTCATGGCAGACTGGAATGTTAATATTAATCGTTGTGGATACATTTTTGAAACGTCAAGTATGGAGTACTTCTCAAACAGTGGCAAGGATGGAGAGGTTGAAGAGACATTAGCTATGGCTCGTAGAGCTTTTTTTTGCAATATTCGAAGCAAGTTTAAGTTCGTTGTGCCGGTAGACCCCCACACTAGGTGCGCGTAGCATAAGATGGGATAGAATAGTGATTTAAAAAGTTGAATTTTGACACTTGTGGGTAAAATGTTTCTATATTTATTTAACACACCCACTATTCTAGAAAGTTTAGTGCGAACGTGTCTAATATGGTCGTTCCAAGACATGTTATAAGAAAAAAATACACCAAGAGTTTTTACATTTTCAACATATTGAATAATATCAGTGCCATATTTCAGAAGAGAGGATGAGGTTGCTTGAGTTCTGGAATGTAGTTGGAATATTATAGCCTTGCTCTTGCTAGCATTTATATGAAGGGAATTGTTTATGCACCAGGTTTTTAATTTTGAAAGGACATTATTTGTTTTGCTGATAAGACGTTCACTATTTGAATCAGAAATGATCATACTTGTATCATCTGCATAAATAATAAAATCTACATCAGAGTCAATAGCAACTATATCGTTTATATAAAAAAGAAATAAAAGGGGACCTAGAATGCTTCCTTGGGGAACACCGCAATTAATGTTAAGCAAAGAGGACCTATGCTCGTTTATGGAAACATATTGGCAACGGTTCTCAAAATATGACCTTAACAATGAAAATGAAACTCCCCGAAAGCCATACGAAAATAGCTTGTCTAAAAGTATACCATGGTTGATGCAATCAAACGCTTTACTAAAGTCAAGGAAAACGCCAATCGTTGTTAACTTTTTTTCTAAAGTATCTAAAATAATTTCTTTTTGGTGCAAAAGGGCAGACTCGGTAGACCTAAATTTTCTAAACCCAAACTGAGATTCTATTAATACATTATGATGATCTGAGAAATTTGTGATCCTTGAGTGCATAAGCTTTTCTAAGGCTTTTGAAAAAATAGGACGAATGGATATTGGACGATAGTTCCCCATACTATTTCTATCTCCTGCCTTAAACAGTACTGTTACTTTTGCTGTTTTCATGCCTGTGGGAAACACACCCGACGAAAGAGCAAGGTTATAAATATGTGTTAAACAAGGCACAATGAGGTCGACAACAAATTTCACGGGTTTAATGTTTATACTATCAGCATCGCAACTGTGATTGTTGCGTAAATTATTTATCGTCGAAAAAACTTCATATTCATCGGTAGGATAAAAAAATATAGTATCACAAACTCTAGGTATATTTTGTGCTGCATCACTGCAGTAGGTACTAGACCCAACGTTCACAAAATAACGATTAAAAGCATCTGATAGTTCAGAACCGCACTTTTCCATCCCATCAATAACTAATTTTTCTATTCTATCATTGTTAGTATTTTTGCCCAAGAGAGCATTAAGTCTTTTCCAAAGCAAGTCAGGATGCTTCATACATTCAAAATCAAAAAGTTGGTTATAATAGTTTCGCTTTGCACGCCTCAAATCTGCGTTCAGGTGGTTTCTCAGTAACTTAAATTCTGCTAGTTTGACCAAGTCTCGCGATTTTAAAAATGCTTTATATAAGCGATCTTTGGCACGCATTGATTTTAAGTGATCTTTAGTAACCCAGGATTTCCGGGCACGTCTATCGGTTCTAACCAATCTTAATGGAAATGAGGACGTATAAATACTTTTAAAAACCTCAATAAATTTGTCGTAAGCTTTATTTATATCCTTTATGCCTATTATACTGCTCCAGTTCGCGCTCTCAACGTTTCTTCTAAACGCCTGCAACGTTTTATCGTTAATGCTTCTAATGTATCTGGTGGGTTGAAGTTTATTGACCTTCGTTTTAGCTGTAGCGTTATGTTTATGAATCAGCATGAATATGGGCAAATGATCACTCAAATCTAAACACATTACTCCAGCAGTAATATTTGAGCTATCGTGATTGGTAATAAACATGTCAAGCAAGGAGGAACATGACGCTGTTATACGCGTGGGAAGAGATATGACATTCTGAAGATTATGTGCAGACAGTAATAAAGATAACTCCGACTGATTACGTGATAGATCAAGAAAATCAATATTTAGGTCGCCTCCAAGGATGAAATTGCATTTAACTTCAGTCATAGAGCTAAACAACTTTTCTAGAAATTCAAAGAACTGGGACACATTTCCATTTGGTGGGCGGTAAACAACACAATACACTTCAAGGTTTTTACGTATGCATAGTACTTCATAATGATCTGTAATGGCTGAGTATTCGGATACAATCTCAAAACCTGTGTTTGATATCAAGATGGATACACCACCACCACGGTTTTGTTTGCGGTTCAGATAAAAGTGTTCACATCCCGGTAAAAGAAAAACATCGCTGTCATCGCTGTACCAGGTTTCAGTGAGCATGATGATATCGAACATTGGTTCAAACGTGTTAAAAAGTAAAAAGAGGTCATCGGTTTTAGATCGCGCTGACCTAACGTTAAGGTGAAAAAAATTTGAGACATTTCTTATCAGTTTTTCCAAACAACGCATTCACTTCGTGAGGGTGGTAAAAGCAATTTTGCACCGCCATCGAGAATTATGAAGTTATACAAAAATACAGCAGTCATCGAAATATTCTACGCTAATTCCTAATTTTTTCAACATCACCCAGGCAAGTAATTTTAAGTACATCTGACGTCGTATCTTTACGCGCAAATATTTTGCCACCAGAGCACCACACAAACTTCCACCCAACCCTTCTTTTCTGCGCGATAGCCGTTCCCAGCAGTTTTTTGTTCAAGCCTGTCAAGTGTTCGTTTACATAAACCGGTGACTCGGCTCCGCCAAACTCGAGGGATGCAGTAGTGATCCGTTTTTTTTTGGCCTTTTCCAAAATTGTGTTCCTTTTTGAGCGCTGGACGAAGCGAACAATTATGTTCTTTTGATCTGGCATAAAAGTGGCGACGCGGTGGCAGATGTCAATGTCCGCATCCGCCACTGGTTCATCAAGAAGGGCGCCGATTCTCTTGATAACATCAGTCACATCGCCCTCGCTTGGTACCCCCTTGATTTCGAGATTGTTCGATCTTTGGTACTGCTCTAATTCTTCTACTCTGGCGCCTAGCCTGCAGTTTTCAGCATCGAGTTCCTGGTTCCGTTTCGTAAGGTCTAGTATTTCTTTACGCAGTTCTTTCATGTCGTCCCTTATGACCTTCACTCCATCGCACGTGTCACTACAGAACTTCACGCTTTCTTTCAAACTGCGCAAGTCTGCACGCAGCTCGCGGCGAAGATCCTCCAGCGCCTTAGCTAGTTCTTTGGTTCCGTTGCCCATGTCGGGCCGAGCAAAAAATCGGTAGAGCGCAACGGAAAACACACAGAGGAAAAACAAGAAATAAGTTAGTCCGTAAAAAAAAATGCAAACAAAAACGATTTACAGGCAGCAGCAACGGCGTTTTGGCGTAATTTTGATTGATTAACAAAAAGGAATGAGCGCAAACCTGTAATATATGAAGGTACGAAGAATAAGCGATGGGCCGATGTGGTGCCGCGCTGCTGCCAAGTGCCGCTGACTTGAGATGGCCCGCTCTTCTAAATGCTGGTCCCTGGCGACGAACAGAGGCAGGACCAGTCACCAGCCGGAAAGGTGATGACGTATCTGAAGCAGGGGCACGTGCGGTTGAATAGCTGAGTCGTCGAAGAGCAGGGCCCGACGGCGATGAAACTGTAATATATGAAGGTACGAAGAATAAGCGATGGGCCGATGTGGTGCCGCGCTGCTGCCAAGTGCCGCTGACTTGAGATGGCCCGCTCTTCTAAATGCTGGTCCCTGGCGACGAACAGAGGCAGGACCAGTCACCAGCCGGAAAGGTGATGACGTATCTGAAGCAGGGGCACGTGCGGTTGAATAGCTGAGTCGTCGAAGAGCAGGGCCCGACGGCGATGAAACTGTAATATATGAAGGTACGAAGAATAAGCGATGGGCCGATGTGGTGCCGCGCTGCTGCCAAGTGCCGCTGACTTGAGATGGCCCGCTCTTCTAAATGCTGGTCCCTGGCGACGAACAGAGGCAGGACCAGTCACCAGCCGGAAAGTTGATGACGTATCTGAAGCAGGGGCACGTGCGGTTGAATAGCTGAGTCGTCGAAGAGCAGGGCCCGACGGCGATGAAACTGTAATATATGAAGGTACGAAGAATAAGCGATGGGCCGATGTGGTGCCGCGCTGCTGCCAAGTGCCGCTGACTTGAGATGGCCCGCTCTTCTAAATGCTGGTCCCTGGCGACGAACAGAGGCAGGACCAGTCACCAGCCGGAAAGGTGATGACGTATCTGAAGCAGGGGCACGTGCGGTTGAATAGCTGAGTCGTCGAAGAGCAGGGCCCGACGGCGATGAAACTGTAATATATGAAGGTACGAAGAATAAGCGATGGGCCGATGTGGTGCCGCGCTGCTGCCAAGTTCTGGGGTCACGTGACCCACCCAGGTCACGTGACACCACTAGGTCACGTGACCCCCTTAGGTCACGGGACCCCCAGAAGTAACGTGACCCCCTGAAGTCACGTGACCCCCTTAGGTCACGTGACCCCTTGAGGTCACGTCACCCCCAGAAGTCACGTGACCCCTAAGGTCACGTGACCTCAGGGGCTCACGTGACCTCGGGGTCACGTGACCTGAAGGGTCACATGACCTTAGGGGGTCACGTGACCTCAAGGGGTCAGGTGACCTCAGGGGGTCACGTGACTTCAGGGGGTCACGTGACTTCTGGGGGTCACGTGACCTAGGGGTGTCACGTGACCTGGGTGGGTCACGTGACTTCGGGGGGTCGCGTGACCTCGCGGTTACGCCGACGGCGACGCCGACGCCGCTCAAGCCGGAAACGGGCCCCTAAGAGCTGCGCTCTAAAACGAACGCGTGTTCTATAGGTCACTAACGTCAGGGATCTGTTCTTAACGGTATTTACGCCAAATACAAAAATTGTTGCATCACCCCTTTAATGGATCCGACAAAGAGTTTAAACACAGAAGTGGTCTGAGCCAAAAGGCAAGAAAGGAAAGAACACTCA
The DNA here is from genome assembly GCF_016920785.2 of Ixodes scapularis. NCBI lineage: Eukaryota > Metazoa > Arthropoda > Arachnida > Ixodida > Ixodidae > Ixodes > Ixodes scapularis. Next base: position 7,736,922 of record NW_024609836.1, on the reverse strand, counting down.
AGAGGGGACAACACGTGTTCCTAGAATGATCTGCGCGCGTTGCTGTTCTCCGATCTGTCCGGGGATGTGCTTGTGCCCCGTCACTTGCTTTGTCGCAAAAAGGAGTGGTTGTTTCTTTGAAGATCGAAGAGCAAGAGTGCGCGCATATATCTAGGAACATGCCGTCTTTCTTAAAGGAGTACTCAAGTGCATTTTGAGTTCGTCTATTTATTGTCATAACTGTCGCGTGCCCTCCCAAGCTGCCTTCCCATCTGGTGGCACCGCCTTGTGTTCAGCGCCATGGCGCAGAAAGCGGGGCGGGCACGATCTTTGATTGGATTTTGAATAGGAAAATCGGCCACCCTTGATTGTAATTTCGAGTTTTTATGGATGCTTAGAGCCCATTGATTGTGGTATAAGAGTAAATAGACGATCTCAGACTCCACTTGAGTGCCCCTTTACGTGTTGTTTCCTTTCTTGGCTTTAGTTCGAGCAAGTGCCAAGTTCTTTATTTATACTCGTTGTCATATCCATTAAAGCTAAGTTTTAAGCCAGCGCCGTGTTTGTCCTCCGTCGTCTACTCTTTCCGTGTCCCTCCGCTGTTTGTTATCCCCGTTTGTATTATCTTTGGTTGGCACGCATGCAATATGCCCTTGACTTTAACTGGCTACGTGACTCCAGAGGCCCATCAAGTCATTCACTGCAACGTTGAACAGGATCTCTCTCACTACCATTTTCTCCTCACAACAGTACTTGTGGTATAATACCGAAACCCGAGGAGAACTAGTTCTTTTCTGATTATGCGTTAAAAGCAATTTCATTTTTTTATTGCTTTAAAATTGTGTCCTCAAGCAGCTCGTGATATTAGTTAATTATTTTTTTTTTATTTCACAATACTGTAACTCCTTTTGGGTCATTACAGAACAAGGAATATCGTCAGATATAACAATGGAAAGATAAACAGCAGGAATAGACAGCAACAGCAATCAAGAACACAAACCACTTTACAGAATCATTCGAATATCACAGAAAAAAGGACACTTGCACTTGTTTAACACCCGCCACTCCTGCGATTGCTCTAGCAAACCAATAGATGTACTGTAAAGTCACAGTTCTCACCTAAAAATATTCTAGATGTTCCAGGCACTCCATGCAAATCACAAAAAGGTACTTATAAAAGAGCTCTGGCTAGTAAAGAAAATCTGCAAGAAAATTTGAATTTACAATTTTGGCGAAGAAAGTTCCCTTTATTAATTGTTTTGGTATCGTCTTGTCCGTTATCTTTTTCTCGTTGCTTCAGGGTTTATATTACGGTGTTATTTAACCAGCTTACCTGCATACTTTCGCTTCTTGCGACTCATGATTGGCTTGCATGATAAGAAGCCCTAAATGACTCCCACGGTCAAGGGTGTCAAGCTTTATTTAAAACACAAAGCCTTCCAGAACGCACCAAAGAAACCGGGGTGGGGGAGCAATTAGCTCTCAGCAGCGTTCTCTTCCTTCGTGCTTTGAGATTCCCAGTCGAAACTATCCAGTCCCATTTGAACTCCGCAGTAGACGACGAGCAGGAAGGCAAGAAATGTGAAGAAACCTGTCAATAAGCGCAACACAGTTTGCACTCAAAATGAAGAAACAAAGCACTCTAGAGAACAAAACAAAAGTACGGGAGTTCAGTTTCCTGCGGACGCAAGACAACAAATCACGGAATAGACCAAAAGGATCCCAATGAATGTTGAAGCTTATAATGGGATTACATCTGAAAACTACAACGTTCTCGGATACAATGAACAAGGCTCAGTGTCCCTGAGCACATTGCATTTTTTTCTTTCCTTTTTATCTCATCGCCTTTTGATTTTTGGCCTTCATTAATACTGTGTTATTATCCCCCGTGATTCGGAAAGCAAGAAAACGAACTCGTCCACATTTTTTTTATTAAAGCGTAACAGTTTACAAACGACCTATACTGTCATACATTACAAATAGGAAAGCAAGAAATAAGATTATAAAACTTGTAAAAATGCCAAAAATGTGCATGCTAGGCGCTAACTGCGTACAACCCGACGATTGTACGCAGTTAGAGATTTTACCGCATCTCCGTAGTTGTACTGCTGACGTTCCCAGCCGGAAATGAACCGAATTTTTTGCCTTCTCTCGCAGTGTGTTTGTGTAACAAAGTCACTGCAAAAACGGATCTTAATTTTAGGACCTTTTTGTTATTTGTAGGCAGGGGTTAGCCGTTAGGGTTCGAAAAACAAGCCCTAGAACTATTGCAGTGATGAGAGGAAAGCTGCTAAATTCCTGCCTGTTTTTCCCCTTCCCGGGTGCTGCATGCTTAAGCGGTTGCGTCTGTGTACCAGCTTGGTGCCGTGGAACCCTATTCTATGCATTTACTTCAATTTTCTGGTTGATCAAAATTTTCTTGCGGTTTTATTCCGCTGAAATTAGCCTATACTTAAGCAGTTCTTAGAGGAAACTGCTCAAGTATTCCTCACTTCGGTGTTATACGTGCTAAATAAACTCAAACTTCTACATGTTTGTGCCTTTTTAATGAGTATAGCCAACATATACTAACTCCATAACATTATCTGTACCTCAACGAAGCGAGCTTTGTTTTAGTTTGTATGAGATTGCTCTTTTTTTATCTAGATTTTGTTCATGGAGGCCTTTGTTTTTTGAGGTTTCGAGTCTCAAAAACAAAACTCACGTAGTTACAGCTGCGTGCCAGTTTGCGGCCGTGTGGCTAAAACGATTGGAATTCTAGCAAATGTTTGTCTCTGAAGTGGAATGGCTTGATTTCTGTGGTGAGAAAACGGCTCACCGCACAGCACAGACCGATCTCACCAGCCGGTTTGACTACACCACTGCGGCCGCAATGCATCGAGGGAACTTAGATCGTTCTCCACTAGCCCTAACCTTTCTAAAACTGCGCGTGCAGGGCCCAAGACGGCACGAGCCGTCTCGGGCACTGCCGCCTGGCTCTTGTGAACTAAAGTTACACTGGCATCACGCATGCGCCGAATGCTTCGTGAGGTCGGTCTATTAACATGGCGCTAACTCTCGGCCCCCTTTTGCTTCGAGCCTGGGCTTGGACATCTAGCCAAAATGAATCATATAATTTAGATCATTTCATGCTTGTTGAAAAGAGTATCAGGTTTGGTTAGCGTGTTACAACCCCACCACCTTAAATGATAAACGTGTTTAATGGAGTGAACAGTCAAAAATCACTCTGATAGATTTTTTCTTCTTATTTTTATTTAGTGTTGCAGGTGTTAGGTAAAATAAGCTTTAACCGTAAGAATGCAAAAGCTTGCAAAATTATAAGAACATTTTACATACGAGCACTAAAACAAAACTACTTAAGAAAAAATAGTGGATAGTATGAAATTGTGTTAGTGTGCTGTACATAACATGCCCTATCTGGGAGCAAGGTCCAGAAGGAACACTTTTTTTTGCACACTTTGTTATGAGGATAAAAGTTTGTATGGGTGATGCCAACAAACACAAACAT